>NC_091832.1:17796801-18099831 GCF_037783145.1 Equus przewalskii | reverse complement strand
TACATGGGGACATTCCTGTCACATCCACACCTAGGCTGGGCGGCAGCTGGGAGGGACGGGGTCAGCAGTGACCAGGGCCCAGTTCACCCTACGAGAGGGGTTGATTTCTGCTCCTCCCCCTCTATCAACCAAACGCACAACAACCCCGAGGATGCATCGATCACTAGGATCCCCATTTTACAAGGAGGGACCTGAGGCTCAGAGAGGGGGAGGGACTTGCCTAAGATCACACAGCAGAGGCAGGAAAGGGACCAGGTCCACCTGAGCAAAGGGCACTGCTTGATTCCAGCAGCAGCTCCCACCGAGGCTGTGCACGCCCTGACCCAGGAGACGCTGAGGGAAGCAGGACACGGGCTGGGCGGTGACTCACTCTAATGGATGGCTCCCCTGGGGACATTCCCGGGGTGACTGCATCTACAGCTCTTCTTGGTCCTGAGCCCAGGTCAGCTTGTCCCGAGGACAGAGCTCCAGCCTCAGGTCCACATATGGTCTTCTCTGTCCCGAGTCCCCACCCTGCCTCTAGCCAGGAAGGTGGCATCCAGAACCCACCGGCCCAATTGCTGTGCCGGGCACTGGGCTCTCAGCAGAGGTTGACAGTGGCCTCCTGCTGCTCATTCCCCCAGCTCAGCCCACCACCAGCTCTGGAGTGGGGGACAGAGGCCTCCATGGCTGTCCCCTCTTCCCGCAATAGTGTACGAAGCAAAAGGCTGAGATCCCACAGAACCCGGTGCTGCTTGGTCCCTAGGTTCCTCCACCCGAACCCCTCTGAAATCTCTCTCTGCTCCGAGAGCCACCCACTGACAGCAGAAACGTCGCCACCTTGAGCACTGGATGGCGGGCCAAACAGTCTGAGCCTGTTCTGGCCACAGAAAGGCTATGCTATCCTGGGCATGTCACTGCCTCTCTGAGCCTCACTGTCCTCATCTGAGAGAGGGGCAAATATCATGGCTGGTAACAGGGTTCTTGGGAGGATTAAGGGCGATGCTGTAGGTGAAGGGGGCTGGTGGCCTTGCAAGGGTCCTCTCCCTCCTCTCGGGCCCACAGCTCTTCCCACCGCAGGCTGAGCTGTAGTCCTTGGGTCCCCAGGTCCAGGCTGGTGTCTGCCCCAGCCCAGCCTCCCTGCCCCTCCCTAGCCACAGGGAGCAGGCAAAGCAGATAGGGGACAAACATTCATGACAGTAGATTAAAGAGAGTTTGGTGATAGAAAAGGTTTCTTTGAGAACTTTAAGGGCAAATGGCTCCTTAATTTGGCGTAAAATTTCTGCAGAGGAAAAGCTGGGCTTTGCCTGGGAGAATGAAGAGGGTCCAGGCTGCCCAGTGGGTCATTCCACAGGCCAAGCCATGTCCCAAGCACGGGCCCAGGGTGACAGATCACAGAGCCTGCCCCACTGAGCTCAGAGTCACCTCCTTGCCCACTGGCTCCCTGACAGCCACACCCCCACCCACGGCTCTGGGGCCCTGGCCCGGGGAGGAGGCTGCTGTGGACCCAGGACACCGGTTCTCATCTCAGCTCTGGTCACTCTGATGATGTGACCAGGCTCTTCCACACTGAACTTTGCCCCTGTCTTCAGCGCTGCCCTTATCACAGGGGCAGCATCACAGCCTCTGTTTACTCATCTGTCTGCCCAGCACCAGCCCGTCCTCCTGGACTGCCCAGGGCCACCCGACACGACATGGTTCCTACGCTTGGGTGTGTTGGGAGGCGGGTGGAGGTTCACGGCCCTGACTCACATTCCCGCGTCTGCCCCTGCCCTTCCCGCAGCGCCCCAACCTCCACACCCCTTAGCCTGCCCCGCCCTGACCCTGCGGGGCCCTGTCCACGACACGGTCACGCCCGGCTCACGGCCCGGGCGCGCCCTGCCCAGGTCATCCACACTCCCCTGCAGCCCGCGTCCCTCCCCCGGGGCCCGATGGGCGCAGACACAGCCCGCCGTCCCGCACGCGCGCTAGGCGGAGGTCGGGCGTCACCGCCGGGCCCCGCCGCCCCCCGGGCCCGCGCTCACCCATGTTCACGAAGCTCATGACCAGGTCGGCGTGGCCCAGGCGCCGCTCGGGGGGCCCGCCGTCCTCGGCGTCGTCGCCGGCCATGGCGTGGTAGAGGTCCAGCATGAAGAGCGGCGCGGACGCGGGCGGCCGGGCGGCGGCGGGCGGCGTGCGGGGCCGGGGCCGCCCGGGCAGCCCGAGCACCTCCAGGATCTCGCGCTGCAGGTCGCGGCGCTCGCGCGGGCCCAGGCGGCGCGGCGGGCAGCCGGGCGGGGGGCGCGGGCCGGGGCCGCCGCCGCCCAGCGCGCACAGCGCCAGGCCCAGGAGCCAGAGCGGGCTGGGGCGCGCGGCCATGGCGGGCCGGACGGCGGCAATCACCGGGCGCGCATCCGCCCCGCGGCCGCCCGGCCGGGCCCCGACGGCGAGCGCCGCCCTAGAGCGCCCCCCGCGCCGCACCTGGCGCGCTCCAGCCGAGGGGACCCGGGACTGTCGGCGAGTCCGGCGTCGCCGAGGCCGGCTCAGCGCAGGGGCGGCGGGCGAGCTGCCGTCGGGCTCGCGGAGCGCGGACGCCCCAGCACCTCCCGGGCGGCCCCGCCGTCTGGGCCGCCGCCCCTGTGCTCCAGCGCGGCCGCCGGGTGCCGCCCCCTCCGGGCCGACCAATGGGGCGCAGGGGCGGGGCCAAGGCCGCGGAACCCACGCCCCGGGAAGGGGCTCTGGGGTGCGGTTGGTGTGGCAGGAGGTGGCTACCTCGAGATGCGACCCGCTAGTGGGCGATGCGCCCGTCGGGCGAGGGGTCCGCAGCCCGGCCGTCAGGGGCCTCAGGGTCGTCCTGGGCTCCGCTCCCTGCCGCTGGCCGCGACGTCCTGCAGGCTGGGGGCCTCGGCCTAGGGACCCCAGGGCAGCAGCGCTGTCCGGGGAAATCAGGAACCTGGCTCCCGCGGGGCGGGTCCGGGCGCCCTCGCCTGGGCGGGGATCCCGAGTTTCGGCCCGGCCAGCGGGGGGACCCGACAGCCCAGCCTTGGTGCGCAGACTGTCGCCCCAGAACCCGAAACGCCTCAGCCGGGTCTATAGGTAGAGGGGCCCCGCGGGTGCTGGCCATGTCCCGAGAGTGGGGCGCGTTCCTCTGCCAGCAGCAGCCGGGCCCGCGTTCCCCGCCACCGCAGCTCCTCGCGGCCTCTCGGCGCCTTCCCCGCTGTCCCCTTGAGCCGTTGTTGGGGGCTTCTCCTTTCCGGACACCTGCTCGGTCGCTGCTCCCGGCGCGCCCACCCACCTGGCTCCCGCGTGCTCCCGGGCTGCGCCCACGCGGGCCGCCCCAGCTGTTCCTGCGGCTGCGCGGTCCCCGCCAGCTCTCGCTGTGCGCCCCGGGGAACCCGGTGCCGATTCAGCCCGGCGCGGAAGACGCGCACCCGCCTCCGGCCGTCCCAGGAGCTCTGGGGCCCTCGCCAGCGTCCAGGAAGCGCCTTTGAGCGTCTAAGTTGTCACAGCCCTCAGCGGCCTACAGAGAGACGGCTCCTCAGGGAAACTCCTCGGTGGACCAGCCCTTCCGCACAGCCTGCACTTCCCGAGGCGCGCTCTCACTGCGTCTATTCGCTTACGGTTAAGGCGCTGCGCTGGGAGGCGGTGACACCTAGACCGAGCTGGGAAGACTAGAAGGAATTGGCCTGGGAGGACAGGGAAGGTCAGTGGGAGGAAAGTGTTCCAGGTAGAGGAAACAGCTTGTGTCAAGGCCCTGAGATTCGAGGGAGCATAACAACGGCAGGTAACAAATAACGCTTACGGTGTGCCAGGCACGTTCTGCATCAAAACCCATTTAGAGTGCTTAGAATTGTGCTTGCCACATAGTGGCAAGGCTTTCATGCACATACATTGTATAGAGTGGATGCCATTTAAATCCCCTCTGTTAACAGATGAGGAGACTGAGGCACACAGAGGCTTACCGGAGGTCACACAACAGTGGAGCTGGGGTGGGGCAGGTGGCCACGTGCAGGTGAGCTGTTCAGTGGAACCTGGAGAGCCTGGAGTGGGGAGAAGGGCAGGACAAAAGGGGAGGGTGAGGCTGAGGCTGGAGGGGCTGGCAAGGGACAGACCACAAGGGGCCTTGCAGGGAGGCTGGATGAGGGCTCTGGACTCCAGGCAGTTATGGGCCCCTAGGTAGATTCAAGGCTAAACTTCAAAATGAATGTATGATGTCCAATAAAATTCGCACTTTTCCTTGATGACTTCAATTCTAAAAAATACCAAAATTCAAATCTAAACAATCATTTGCTGCTGCCTTAAGCCCATGCCTAGTCTGTCTTACCCAAAAGGTTAATTTCCACACCGCTGGTAAGGCCCAATAAGGATGCTGAACTTTATCATAAGGATAATGCAGCTTAGCCTTGAATGTGCCCAGGGCGAGACCAGAGCCTGGATGCAGAGGGGACCATGGACTGGAGAGAGACTCGACTCAGGGCCACAGTTGGACACAGTCGCAGTAACGAGAGGGCAGAGAGGGAGACAGTGGCCATGGGTGGAGGGCAGAGGAGAAGGCTGTTATGAGGCTGAATCCACAGGGCTTGGTGACTGCATGTGGAGGCAGGGAGCAGAGTCAAGGGGGTGTCCTTGACTGTTAGGCTTGGTCTGGGTCTCTGAATCTCCTGCGCCCTTCACTGTCCTTCTCTGTGCCGCTGGGCATTCCTCTGCACTCCCCTTTGAGTCCACACTATCATTTGGGGCCTCAGATCTAGCCTGTAATTCTCAGGGTGTGCGTCGTGCAACACCGGGCTCCCAGCTAGACTGCAAGCAGCCCAGTGCTGGGCTGATTCTTGTAACAGCAGAAATCATTTCACTCAGTTTAGGGCAAGTGGAGATAGCTGTGTTCTTTAAACAATGGGCCTCACATTCCCATAAACCTAAACATTGGGTTTTAGCCATTCCAAAGGGCGTCACCCCACGATTCGATTCAGCAACAACCCCTGGGCTGCTCTGTGCTGTGGCCTGAGTCAGAGATGAAGCCAGCCAGCTCCCTGCCCCGAGCGGCCCCCACTCTAACAGGGGTGACAGTCAGGTGAACCTGAGTCATTCCCGAAGGCAGAGTGAAGGCTGTTCTTTGACAGAGGGGCGGGCAAAGTGCCTGGAAGGGAAGAGGGAGCAGAGGCGGCGATGTGTGCGTAGAATCCTAGAACTCCACAGCTGCAAGGGAACTGAGGTGGGGAAGCTTTCTTGCAGAAAGTGGTGTCAAACAAGGGCTTTCCCCAGCCACCTGGCAACACTGTGACCTTGGGCAAGTCACTTAACCTCTCTCAGGCGCGGTTTCTCATCTGTAAATGGGGCTCACAATTGTAGGACAGTGATGGGGATTAAAGGAGCAAGCATCTAGAGCACTTAGCATGGTGACTGGCATACACTAAGCTCTCATTAATGCTAGCGATTTGTCCTTCAAGGCCTCAGGAACTCGCATTCATGCTCTATCCCAGCAGACACTAAATCTGCATTGCTTGTTCAGCACTTGTATCACAGAACTGTAATTTTATTTTAACCCTTTTCCTGCCATCCCTTTATTTCCCACATGGTTTTGCATACAGGTGTTTGTTGAATGCAAATATACTGTCTGCAGATTCCACCACTAGCTGAGCTTTGTTGCAAAGACTGAAGGAAAATTTGAATGACTTGTAAGAAAAACAAGTGACCATGGTCCAGACTCTGAAAAGATGGCTGTCAAGCTGTTTTCAGCATGCTTCTGCAGCCAGGAGAATTTCTAAAGGGAGAAGCAATTTGGGCAAAAACCACTATACTACACAAAATTCTGGCATCTTAAAGTTCCTCAGTTCCACGGAGAATAAACACTTCCTTCAGGATCTATCAGCCTGCACATTTCTTTTAATCTGGATATTTGGCCTCAAACAGCTTTGGCAAACATGTGTCCGTCTTACCAACCTCCCATATCACAAGAGTATTGCCTCTGATCAAGAATACAGGCGGCTGAGCTTGAACCCTCTTCCCTCTCAAGTTCTCTAGTTATTTCCCAGTCTAATGCCTGTTGTTGGAATTAGTTGATTTTTGGCTGTTCTAATTATTATAAAGCCAACTAAGGAGCTGGGGCAAACAAAACTGCCAGACTTCAATCAGGAGCTCAAGGATGAGATTTGAGGTCCACTTTGCCATTTATTCGTTCTGTGATCCAAGCAAATCACTTTCTCCTCCTTTTTCCCATTCCAGTTTCTCCATCTGTAGAATAAAGGAGCTAGATTTGATGACCAGATTTTGCTTCTACCTCTGAAATTCTATTCTGTCATTTAACCAGAAATTTCAGTGCACTGTGGGAAATTGGCCCCATTCTCTCAAACCCCAGGATCTCTGTGATTTTCTAATCTTTTTACATATTGGTATTTGCTTAATCACATAAGTGGGGCAGATACCCTACAGATTTATGTTAACGATAGCCTGATTATTTCTTTGTTCCCTTGTTAAATAAAATTAATGAGGATAAAACAAACAAGAAAAAAATCTATTAATGAGCTCCATAATTTATCCATCAAGATATTCTCGTTTGAATAATGCATCAAAAGAATCATACCCCAGAGTAACATGTTATATATAAGGTAAATGGTTGAGAATAAAAATCAGGAAATACAAAATGTTTGTTACTGCAAGCAATTTTAATACAAAAGTGTGTCTTGTTTTTAAACAGTTCATTGGTAGAGCTTTAGTTTCTGCCTCAATTAAAACCAATTGAGATAATCACACAGCAACATGGTCGGAGCTGAAGAGGAAGAGCAGCTAAAAAACAGGAGCCCCAGACAGCCCCTCTTCATGGTCACTTGGTCAGTTAATTTTATTACGCACAAAAAAAGACGGAAGCAAACGGGACTTGTTAACAAGTGTGCTGGTGAACTCCTTTAAAGGATGAGTAAGTGTTTATGTCCACATTTTCAGAATAGGCTCGTGGAATCGCTCAGTTTGTGGGAAGTTGATCGACCATTTAAATAAATAGCAAAGAATGCAGATAAACAAATCTATAACTCACAATGCCACCAAGGAGTCTCCCTCTGCCAAGGGCCTGGGTCCTGGTGAGCACAGGAGTTATTGGCTGGGCTGGATAGGAAGTTATAAACCAGGACTCTTAAAACTCCAATGTTCTGACGTTTTCTGAACAGTTACATTTACCCCTGAATTCTAGCAGCTATTTGTCCTTTAAACACCCAGTACTGAAACAGTATTCAAAGATAGTATTGCAATAAACTCCTTTTGCTGTATCATGTGCAAACGTTACCTAGATGAGGTTCCCTCCCCTCAGCTAAAACCACACAACATTAAAAACAATGGACAAAGCAACTAGAACAGCCCTCCCCTCAGTTCTTGCTAATTGAGGTGTCTGTGATTTACAAAAAAGAGTTCCTTAAACACTGCAGGATTCTTATTTTTTGTTTAATATAATTTCTCTTGCTGAGACAGCAAGTCAAGTTTATAAAGAAGATGCATTTAGGAATAATCCTAAAAGATAAAGCAGGTTTACAACCCTGCACCGCGCAGAAACCCTATTTAGAGGCTTGTCTTTTCTTTCTTCTTTTTGTTTTTTAAATACACATTTGCATCTTGACCTTTTCACTTGTTTTTCTCAAATATTTCATTTCTGGGCCCCATCCATTACAGGGTTACCAGGAGGCAAATTTTATCTACATAAATATTCACATGAAAATAGTAACTTACAAAAAGAAAAAAAATAAGGCAGCTTCATAACACAATTATTCTTTTACACTTTTAACAATATAACTTCTCCCGTTCAGAATAAATATACACCCAACGTATGGAGCAGGATTCAAGGTGGACAGAGGCTTGGGGTGCTTGTACAGTGTTATCGCTTGGGACCCGGAGTCCTGGGGGAGGCAGTGGTGGTCTTCTTAGACATGGTTGGGATTTTGGAAGCTTTGTTAGCCCTCTCCTGGAGTTGCCCTGGCCCCCTGCGGCGCTGCTTTCTGAAGTGTCTGAACAAGCAGACTGTGTCTCTAAAAGGTCAAAGTCAGAGGCGTCGCTTCCTCGTCGGCTGCTGGCTCGACTCCCAGCCCGACTCCCGGCCCGACTCCCAGGGCGACTGGCTGACTTTTTAGGGTCTGGAATTCAAGAATAAAGCAGCAGACTTAATAGAGACAGCATGGATGGGGAGGGAGAACAAGTGACTAGAGGCCAGGGTTCTAATCCTAATACCACCTGATATGCTGTGTGACGTTGGGCAAATCAGAGCCTTTCTGAACCCTGGTCGTCCCATCTACCCAGAAGTTGCTGAAACCTTTTATGGCTTTGTGATTCTGCTTGAGAAGCTTGGCTCTGAGGATCAGAAACTAGCTTTTATCCACAGCACGTTACCTCATATGCCCCCACAGCAGAGCCGTGCGAGGCTGTTCGATCACCTTGGCACAAATGAGAGCCTGCCAGCTGGGGTAATGTGTGAGCAGACTGAGAATGGGGGCGAAGTGATAGGAAACAGGGAGCCAGGAAATGAAGCCAAATCCCTAGGTCCCCACAAGGAACATCAACAGGTGAACAGATGCCATCCTCCTCTGACTTTCTCGGCTCACCAGCAGCAATAATAAATATGGGGCGTTGGAAAAATTACTAGCAAAGGGCCAGTTCCCAACACTGGGCTTCTGAGGAAGGTCCTGCTTCAGAAGGCCCTTTCTGAAGCACCTGCTCTCAGGAGGCAAGATTAGAGCTGGCTGTAGTGACAGAGAAAAGTAAAGCAGGTCTGTCATTCTGGGCACCACACCTAAGGCTACTCTCCTGACATGTCCCTGGGAGGGGGCCGTGAACCGTTGCTAAGAGGCTGCTGCTTCCAAATTCCTAGCCTGGTCACCCGTCCTCACCCTGTCCCAGCGCACAGGCACGAGGGCAGACACTCACCTGCTCGATTTGTTTTGGCGCCTGTGGAGGCGGGGGAGGAGCTGTTGCTAGTATCACCAGCAAGCGATGTCCGACTAGAATGAAAAGTTGGTGTCGGTCGCTTCAACTTGCTGCCTGTTGATGGAATAACCTTAAAAGGATAAAAAGGTCATATTTACTTGGTGAAATCTTGGATGGAAGTTCAATTTTAAAATTTGATTTTAAAATTTAAAGTTCAATTTTGAGCCTCCTTATGTCTAATTGATCGAAAAGCAAATTAAAAGTCCAGGAAAGCAAAGATTTAATTTGAAAGTGTCCTAGGTCATGTATTTGGATGATTTCCAAAATAAAGGTTTCATGTTCATTTAAAATTTCAAAATATCTTCCAATACCTTCTATCTTAATGACAAATTTCCACTAGAATGGGAAAAAACTCCTCAAATAGTAAGATTATAATAGTTTAACAAACAGAAATATGATGAATGAGTAAAGGAAAAAAATTTCAAATAACCCCAAGTATCCAAGTTTTGAGGCTAGACGTTTGAAATATGAGTTCTAGCCACAAATATTTAATATGGAAATACAAATGTTACTCCAACCTCTATTACTAGGTAGGTGCAGTAACTTCAGTAGAAGTTAAGATCTCCACTCTACTTCCTCATTGGCAAATGCAGATACAATTACTCGACTTGTGGATCAAATAAATGGTTAGTAGAAGTACACAAGAGTGGGACTGTGGGATCAGGAATGAGGCTCTGAATGGGGAGCCAAAAGACCCTGGCTGGGGTCGGGGCTCTGTGACTTATCTAAATTAACACCTGTGTCATTATTTCTCCCTGAGGAAAGCAGGGACAGACCCTGCCTCTCCAACTTCATTTCTACCGCACTCCCTCTCTTTCATCCATCCAGCCAGGCTGGCCTCCTTGCTGCCCCGCCGTCAGCCCCGGGAGGCTCCCTGTTTGTTGTCTGTCCTCCTGCATTCAAGGGTAAACTCCATAAAAGCAGGGCTTTGTTTTGTTCACTGTCACATCCTCAGCACCTAAAGCAGTGTCTGGTACAGAAAAGGGGCTCAATAAAAACTTGTTGAATGAATAAATCATGAGCAGGAAGCACTTCCTAGACTGGAAAAGAGCTGGGTGGATGTGATTATCACTGCTACTGGTAGGAGCCACATCTCCTATTTGAGTGGTTTTTTGAAGATAGTGGTACACTTAATTTGGAGAAAGAATATTTTAGATCTGTTTTAGACATCACTCATGCCACAGCAGGTGCTTCTAATTTTTCTGTGAAATCAACTGTGTAAATTGTTTTCCAGGACCTTTAAGATGTTTATACAGATAGAAGAATAAAGCAACCGATTTCATTGTGTTTCTTGTGCTTCTTTAACTTATAAAGAAAAAGCAAAAGCGACAGGAAGTGATTAACATTCAAGCACAAACCCTCCTGGCCCACACAGGAGGAAGAGCACCAGTTTCAGACGCTGTTGTGAGCACTGCTGCTGGGGAGCCCACAGCCCCAGGGACCCTGGGCTGGAGTCCACGTCAGGACACGGCCTGTAGAACACCAACAGGTAAGGAAAGATGAAACCTCAAAATGAAATGAAACGAAAGGTAAAACCCTAAGACAAAACAAAGGCTGATCTAGCAGAATCCTATGAGAATTTGCACTTCATAATTAAAACATTGAAAATTTTAGAACTTTTGAGACTTTCATGAAACTGGAGCCATCAAGGAAGAGGAAATCAAGACAAGCAGGTTGAGTCTTGGGGTCTTAGTGGCAGTAGGTCCCCAGATCACGTTCAAATCAGACAGATTCCTGAACTGGTTTTAGTGTGGAGCGGGACGAACCCCAAAGCAGCAGCCCATTCACAGGCATTGGCTTCTTGTCCCCGCTGCTTCCTCTGGCTGAGGCTTTACAGGATTGAAGACAACGCTCTCTTTTGAGGCATAAGAATCCAATGGCTCCCAGAAGGAGCTGGAATGCAAATTGTACTGCTACTGACAAGCCGCTAAGCCCATGTTTTGTTTCTGAAACACTGCTCTTCCAAAAGTGCTTGGGCATTATAATGACTGCACTTGAACATGCTTAATTGCTAGCATGTGTATTCAAATCAAGGCTGTACACACCCAAGTGCCTAGGCCAAGAGATTCAGAAGCTAAAATCTGAGCCTCAGAGCAGTGTTCACTGATTCTGTGCTTGGCTGGAATAAATAGCACCCACACCTCAGACCAGTGTGGAGATACCAACCGCCGCTGGGATGTGGCTCAGGGCGGGGAGCACCAACCACTCTTCTGTACAGCAAAGAGGGACTGTTGAACATGCACCATAGTCGAATTTCAAGTGTTCGTAACTCGTCTGCGTATCTGACATTTGGAGACTCCAAGAGGCCTGATTATAAGCAATATCAATAAACAAATCACCAAGAATAACCATTGTTTATCATCCTGAACAAATATCATTCTAAAGACTGTTAGAAAGTTGTTAAAGAATCCAGTTTAGGCATCTCTTATTTATCTCCAATTTTGGTGAATCCGAGTTAGAAACTCCTGAAAAACACTTGACTAGATGAATCAGCTGTGAGAGCAAGCACCACAAAGACGGATAAGAGCATGGATTCGTGTCAGGAAGAATAGCTGGTCAAGTTCTTGGCATTAGCGAGGGCCTCGCCTTGATTGTGTCCTTAGTCAGCAAAGCCATACTCTACCTCAGGGCTGAGCAGCTGGAGGTCAGGTCATGGTTGTCCCTGACAGGGGCGCCAGCTTTACTGTTTACCAACCAGGGTTTGTCATAACAGCGAGAGAACTGAAGTGGAGTCTGTGAAACGGAAATCCAAAGGGAAGGACGGGAACAATTGAAAATGGAACAGAAAGGGAGCAAATTTGGAACAAAAAAATAAATAGAAGACACTAAATTTTAAAGAAACAGAAAACAAAATAAAATGCATATCAGTCCAACGGGATGAAAGGGACCAGGCTGAAAGGCAACAGCATTCTTTGTACATCACCCATCATAACAGCAAATTTCTCTGTTAGCTCCAGCTGCACAGATAGTGCCCGGATTTTCAAAATTAGTAACTCTGAATGGGCTCACACTCAAACTGGGAACATGTGGAAAGAAGCGTTTCTGACTTAATGACCTGAGTTCACATTTTAACAAATGTCCTCTGTAGTCATCTGAAAGGTTCTGTATCTGTGTACCACTAGGGCCTGGTCAGCCTCGCCTAGGTAGAGCTTGGTCTGTATGTCTTCACATTGCTCTCCTCACTGGAGTCTTTCAGAGGCTACACTGAACAATGATTATCTGCAAAGATGGGAACAGGGAAGAAGGGCATAATGGAGATCAGTACGTACCTTGGTGCCACTGGCTGGGGTGGCTGGAGAAGATGGCATGGACGTACAGCTGTGGTTACTCTGACTAGCACTAGAGCTGGAGCGAGTAGGGGAGGCTGCCAGAGATGGTTTCAACCTCAACACCGTGATCGGAAAGGGGTCATCCCCTGGGATGCCCCTTCAGGTAGGATGAATTTCTCTCTAAGTTCGATGTTAGTTCTACCTCGTGCTAAAAAGGGAATAACCACACATATATACAATGTCAGTTAATCTTAAAAAATATTACCTTTGATGGTCATACAGCTGCTTGACCCCATGATAACAGTTATATAAGTTATAGGTTTAGTACCATATATCGAATTATTTTTAAAATAGAGATAAATTCATGATCTATCAGCCTTGTCAAGATTCTTACCTATTGCAAACACATTTAATAAGCCCCTAGGTTTGCTAGAATAAAGAAATGTTTGTATACAAAGTACCATCCCGCTCTATCGTCATGATCTTGCCTTGCCACTGTCCCCTGGGGTAAGCACACTGTAGCTGGTCAAACAAAAGCAGATGCAGCAATTCAAAAACCTCTGAGGTTAAATAAAAACCCTTCTTTTTCTCTCTCATAGTACATGTGTACTGTTGCTCAACTTTTGCAGGATACGTGGTAATGAAATAGTAAAGAAGACGATCCCTGAAATTGACATTGTCTAGACTCTTCTATGTAAAATTAGTCAATAACAATCCTAAAGAAAGGGGTCCAGGAACTCAGTATGTAAAAAGATCAGGATAGAATCACTAAGAAGTAAACATGTGGGAGGAGAGAGAGAAAGATCAAGATCATGCACAAAACTTGCCAGTGAGAAACTGTTAAGTCAAAAACTGGAAGCGATGAGAAGCTGAAGGGAAGATGGCAAGTGGGAAAGGAATGGTAAGGGGGAAAGAATCTGGAAATAGCACTGAAGGCCAACAGTGCTGTCCCATGGCCTTCTGGAACTGTCAGACCAGAACTTAAAATTTGGATTCGGTCAGAAGATACCAAGTACAGCCAAAACAAATGTTAAATGTGAAAGATACTACTAAATAATTCCTCTGGAATATGTTCTTAAGAACTTTTTCTCACTGAAAGGTGTTATCCTGCAACAACCTTCTACCACCTCATTCATCCTAAACTGTTCACTTTTTAGAATGTACTAGATAAATCTAGACAAATGGGACTGCTGGCGAAGCCTGGGAGAAGGGAACCATTATAAACAAAATATTTGTCGTTCTTTTCTATTTTAGATTTTTTATTTTAGCCAGAAACTACAAGTGTAGAGGATTTCAGGTAATTGTGCTACTCTCTGTTCTGCTTAACCCCACACATCCTCAAGGAATTTGAGGAATCTTGGTAGAAACAGATTTTAAATCAGGTTGTTATGAGTGTCCAAGCAGTGTGGTTCCAAATTCCTAATCAAATCCAAATTCTTCTCAATTTATTATGTTGACACAACAAAGTATCAGGTTAAAGGACTAACTTGGATATCAAAGGCTCTGACTCACAGTGGTCAGACTGCCCCAACCAGGTCTTCCTGCTCTGGGCCTGTTTCTTCAGGCTCACTAGAGGTGACCAGACTGACAGATCTCTCAGAGTCCTCCTTGTCCAGATGGTCTACGATTTAATGCTCCCTGGAATGCTAAGCTGTTTCCTTCCTCCTCGGGCCCCAGAGAACTTGCCCCTTAAGGGTCATTCCTTGGCCTCTACTTATCCGTTTTCTGGACTTAAGCACTTCCCTCGTGTCTACTAAATGATTCTTAGAGAGTTTCCTTCAGCACTAACTTGGGTATTTCAGTAAGACTTCGCATCATAAAAAACTATGGAATCAGAACTTAGCTATCTTGTGTTTGTTAAAGTACCCAGCACAATGGTGGACATACAGTAAGTACCAAGATAACACTGATCAGTGAAAAATCATTACTCAGCTGAGGATTCAGACACCAGAATTGTTTAAAGAACTTTAGATGTGTGGTTTAAACCTAGTAAACATTAATAGTTTACTTCTGAGCCAACTCTCCCAAAAAAAACAACAAAGTGACAGAAGAGAAAGACTCAGAAATGGATCTCAGATGAGGGCAATGACATTTTAAATGTAATAATATAATAACATCATGTTCCCCATGCACCGTGCCATTTACAAACTGTGATTACAGGCAGTACTGCACTTCACCATCATCAGCAACCAGCCAGCATCCCTATGTCCCTAAGGAACTGAAGCACTCAGAGGCTGAGGTCCAGGAAAGCCATGGCAGGGCTACGACTACAACCAATGTCTTCTACACGAGCTGTTCGCTTCCAGCACCCCAGCTCCTGGCATCATCACCTACAGTAGCTGTCTCCACTTTCTCCTCATCCCACTCAGGCTTCTGTCCCCATCACACCACTGAAAGTACTCTGGCAAAGGTCACTGATAACTTCTGCCTCAGAGGAGAATCCTTTTAAAATGTAGAAAGGCTGAAATATACAGAAAAGTACAAAGAGAATAAAAGTTGCTTAATCTTATAACCTAGGGGACATCACTATTAAAATGTTGGTGTGGCTTTATTCCTTTGCACAACTGTATATATATGTGTGTGTGTGTGTGTGTGTGTGTGTGTGTGTGTGTGTGTGTGTGTATACACATACATATATTTTTTTAATACAAAAACATCAGGAACATTCCTCGATGTTCTATATGTCTTGCATAATTTCAACTAGTTGCAAAGTATCATTTTATCATATGGATGTCTATTTAACCAACTCTGTGTTTTTGTTTTTTGCTTTTTCTCCCCAAATCCCCCCAGTACATAGTTGCATATTTTAGTTGTGGGTCCTTCTAGTTGTGGCATGTGGGACACCGCCTCAGCATGGCCTGATGAGCAATGCCATGTCGGCGCCCAGGATCCAAACCTGTGAAACCCTGGGCTGCCAAAGTAGAGCGTGCAAACTTAACTACTTGGCCAGGGGGCCGGCCCCCTGTGTTGTATTTTTAATTTGCTTACACTTTTTTTTTTTTTTAAAGATTTTATTTTTTCCTTTTCTCCCCAAAGCCCCCCAGTACATAGCTGTACATTCTTCGTTGTGGATCCCTCTAGTTGTGGCATGCGGGACACCGCCTCAGCGTGGTCTGACGAGCAGTGCCATGTCCGCGCCCAGGACTCGAACCAACGAAACACTGGGCCGCCTACAGCGGAGCGCGCGAACTCAACCATTCGGCCACAGGGCCAGCCCCTGCTTACACTTTTTTAAACATAGTATACAATGCTGTGTGACAAACAGCTTGGAAGAAGCCTTTGTGCTCATCCATAATGACTTCCTTAGGATAAATTTCTACAAGTCAATTTGCTGGGGACAAAGGATACACACTTAAGGTTTTTAATACTCGTCAACTGATCTCCAAAATTTTATAGCAACATACACTCTCTAAAATAATGTATGAGTATATTCAATTTACTTCACTCTGCCCCATGCTCGCTGTATTACTCAGAGAGAGAACATGTGCAGATCTGACAATCTGACAGGTACAAACCCCTCTCTGCTTTTGTAATTTGCCTATGGGGGATTACTAACTGCTCTTCTTGAAACCTCCCCCCACCGCTTCCTCCAACAACTCCTTCTTGCCCACTTCTTAACACTGACGGGCCCCTCGGTTCCGTCCACAGTCCTGTTCTCCCCTTAGATTTCTGACCTGGTGATGAGCTCATCCACCTGAGACCTCAGTGCCACCATAGGGTCATGCCTGACTTTCAAATATATCCCCAGAGCAGACCCTCCTCCTGGACGTCAGAATCTTATATCCAATGACTGATTAGACATGACTAAAAAAACCTGGTTGGTGATGTAGGTCCCTCCCTCCCGATGGCAGTTCAGTCTATTCATCTACCTTCTAACGCTTCTGGAGTCAGCCAAGCCTTCCAGACCCTCCTACACTTAATGTGGCTCATGCAGCATCTCCACCCTGGACGGCTCTAACAGGCTTCCAACAAGTCTCCTTGTTTCTCATCTCAGTCCCCATCCCTCCCTCACTCTCCATTCCCCAGAAGGAATTTCTTAATAAAAAGCTGACGTCTCCAAATAGCTCAAAATTCTTTGATGGTCCTTCATTGCTTAGAGCAGAATTTCCCAAACTGACTGAGGTTTTTGAGGCGTTTCCCTACAAAAAGGAGTTCAGTAAACACTGCATACCCCGCCTTGCCCCAGGAAAGCCCTAATGCAAGCAGTAGTTTGTAAGCTCTGGGAAGTCCTGCAGTAAAGAAACCACTTAGCTTTAACTCGGTGTCTTCCAAATGCATTTGACCATGGTTTTTTGGGGAGTTTTTTAACGACTGCATCTTGTGGACCAGACCCTGAAGGTAGCCATCTCAAGTTCAGTTTTTCAACCACTAACGAGGCCATCATTTTCTAAGGGACTTATATTGGCCACTGATGTTGGCTGGAACAGCCCTGTTGGTCAAAATTCAGTTCTAAGTATTGTTTAATGGGTGCAGAGTTTCAGGGTTACAAGACGAAAAGAGTTCTATGGACAGGTGATCGTGGTATAATAGCGTAAATGTACTTAATGCCACGGAATTGAACACTTAAAAATGGTTAAGATGGTAAATTTTATGTTACATGTATTTTATCAAAATAACAGAAAAAAAATCAGTTCTAAGCCAAATTGTGTCCTTTAAATCTTCATAAATGAAGTTTTCTACATCTTCACCTATTTGGGAGAACTAATTTATCTAATGCTCAAAAACACAGTACCCTAAGGTAAAGGCATACCTATTCTTTAGGCTGAGGTGTTTTTTTAGTCTCCATCCAAAACATCATGATTTCCTTGGCCATGGATGAATTCAGAAACTGAAATCTCCAATTTTGGCAGCACCAGGAACCTACCTAGTTGAGTATTTTCACCTTTTACATTTGGCTAAAGCAACATGCATAAACATCTGTGTAAAAGGAGATAAATGATACTGCATATCGGTATTGTAACATTATTACAAATTTTGTACTATCCTCAGTATAACATTTTCTGTGGTCCAGAGAGCCAAGGAAATGCTACACAAATGAATACAAAATTTACACCAAGTGGTGCTTCTAGAAGCCACATTAATCCTCACAGAACCCTAGACAGCTTCAAACTATGCTCTTTGGAAGTCACTTATTACATCATGCTAGCCCCAGCACAGTTTTTCATTTGATTAGAAGTAGCTCGCCCTATCCATCAGTGGTAGAGCTATGGTATCTACGACGGCTGGGGAGTTCTCAACTCTGCAGTCAGTGGACCTGAGGTGACTGCTGAACTCTAGGAGCGCACTCCTGGAGAGGCAAGGAGGAAAGCCTTACCTTGTTTGCTCCAAGGGATGCTGAAAAGGGCTACTATGTTCCATAGAAAATAGCTACTAGATGGCTCTCCCAAATTTTCTTGGGGTTCCAATTTTTAGCTATTAAGATAGGACAAAGCAAGCAATGTTTTCCTTGGCCAGCAGCATAATGTTATTGTAAATAGAGCACATTTAGCAGGCAGCAAACAGGCAACCAACGATTCCCAAACATCACATGCAGCATCTCTGTTTTTATTTGTTTAGTGCTATGACATGACAGGAAAAACAAAACCTTATTAATAGATTTGGGAAGGAATAATGTTTTACTGAGTTATGGTTGAAATGATATATATATTGCTCCTCATTTAAAATAATGACAGAGGACTTTCATATCAAGGAAGTTGGTTTGCAATATAATTAAACTCTAAAACTCATTAAACTTTTTCAAGATTTTTATCAGAATAGATGTTTTCAAAATTAACTACTTTTTAAAAAAGGAACTCCTAACGAAAATGATTACTCTGGTTTATTGGAGTAAATGCAGGATGAGTTAAAATAAGAGGAACTATTTACAGGCATATCTGAATTCTTGTGAGAATTGCACCCTTTATCTCTAAATGCTTCAGAATATGACTATACGTCATTTCCAAAGAAGTTACATAACTACACTGTAAACATTTCTGCTAGGTTTATAAATAAGCCTTAATAGTTTAATTATACAGGCTGGACCAGTAATAGACACACAAAAAGGGGTATGGTGGTGGGGGGTATGTAGCCTCACAGACACACAGCAGCTTGGTCAGGAGCACACCACTCTAGAGCCTGTCTGTCTTGGATTTGAATCTTGTCTCTGACATTTATTAGTTGTCTGTTTTCAGGGAAGTTATTTAACATTTCTATGCTTCAATTTCCCATTCTATAAAAAGGAGATAATAGCATCTACAGTTACAGAGCTGTAAATGTGTTATTATTTGTAAAGTGCTTATAATAGTGTGTGGTGGATAAAGCTATATAAGTATTTGTTAAATAAACAGAAACTCAGAACAAATTCCATGGGTACTATCTCAACAGGAGCATTTTATGCTCTGTCAACTTATCACAGTTAGAAAAGCTATGGTTTGGCTATTTGAAAGCATTCATAAAGGCAGCAGATACCAGAGAGCCAAGAGGCGCTATAGTTGAAGCAAAGCCATTCTCAACGGGCTGGGGTGTGGGTAGGAGGGACAAAGCTTAAAAGCCAACCTATGGGAGACTGACTGGAAATCGAAGAGCTGGGGATGGGGCTTATTTTACTCCCAGGATGGTGAACTAGAATAAAAAATATATAAACACAAAGAAACAGAGACAGAGCAGGAAACGCAAAAACTGGTCAAGAAACATAAACTGGCAGACAGTGGGGGAGCCTCCTGTATACCCACATGCAGCTTGGCTCACAGGAAAAAGGAAAGGATGCAGTTGAAGAGGAGTTAGCAACTGGAATTTGATCATTTCTCCCCTTCTGCAGCTCTCACACGCCTCTAGCTGCAGATGCCATCACTCATTAAATCACCGTTTTCTCTGGCCTTCGGCTGGCATGCCAGCCTTTTCATGTTTAGCAGACAGATACCCTGAGGTCTTGCTTAGGTGATCATCTGTCTTAGAAGTGTCTAGGCTCACTGCCCCAGGCTCCTTATCCCTCCTCCTGGTCAAGGGAGCTCCCCAGTCCTTCCCTACATGGGAGGGGCCCAATACTCCCCAAGGTTCAGGCCCAGGAAGTATAGGCAGAGGGATCAGGAGCACTAACAGGGAAACTGAAGGGCTTCATCAGACTCCTTTCTAGGCTAGTGTTAATTTAATACCTCAAACTAAAGGTTCCCTGACACCAACAAATTCCCAGTTCTTGTTACTGTGTCTCTCAAAACCCATCTCCCCTGCCAGCATCAACCTCTCCTGCTTTCTCCCTGGTCTTCTCTGGCACCCACAAGTTCTAATCTGTGCTAGTGGGACAAAATCTGGGCAGCCCAACAACAAAATAAACAGACCCCACTACCGCCACTTTGTAGAAGCATGAAAGATCAGCGGTGAGGGCGTACCTAACACATAATTCACGCTCAGGATGGTTCCTTACCTCGGCAGGGGTCATTTTTCACTAAAAATTCATCCAGGGCCATCCATCCTCCACCAACACGGACCATGACTGTGCTGCGCAGGATGCGGACCAGCCGCAGCCTGCTGGGAGTCCCCGAACTGCAGGACCAAGGGAAACTGATGAGTGAGCATGCCTTGCAGCAGGGCTAGACTTTCTTTCCAAAGCAGACTGTATTCAGACAGAATGACAATTTGATAGTTTGGAGAGAATTTTAACTATTTTGCATTTTTCACAAAAGAATTTTAAATATGGGAAAGCCAAAATATCAAACTAAAGACCAGTGTCTTGATATACTTTCTACTGGGATAAAGTTAACTTCTGATGGTCATGCCTCGACACCAAAGGGGCAAGATGGAGGATAGATACAACATTAGCTCATTTTGATTCTTTTAAAGGTTCTGCCTAAATTAAATCCCAATAATAAAATTCTTTGTCATGCTAGTTTATTTTCATAAAAGAAAAGGTAGCTATAAGGTGGATGTCAGCTTCCGAATACAGTGTGCTCAAAAGTTAAATGGGGAACAGCAAATAATATTTCAAGCCTCAAGGAAACCCTTGCAAAGCATCATTATTATTATAAGCTTAGAAGGAAATTTGATTTTCCACAATAGGTTTTCAGAAATAGACACATTCTCTAATTGTGATGTCACCAGCAGAAAAGTTTCTTCAGCTGAATAAATGATTAGCTGGTATTTATTCTAAAGGTTAGCTGAAGAAACTGAAATTTTAATCTACCATGCTGATTATAAATACTATTCAACAATCATTTCGGGATGTTAAAACAAGTATGACTTTTTGATATTTATATTTTCCTGTCTAACATTCCTACTTCCCAGCCCTGTCAACCTTTGGAGTTTCCCATTACATAAATTACCCTCTTCCCAAAATAAAGAGGCAACAAAAGAGAATCATGCTGAGATCCTAAAACAAAAACCAAACAGTTGGTTGGAGAGAGAGAATTCCTGAAATTATTTAATTCAAGGAGAGTATTCCTGGGAGAGAGGACAGACTTTTATCTTGAAACAAGGTACAAAAATTGAAAATGCCAAAAAGGGTGTTTGAGAAGGACACGTAACCAACCTCCTTCACAATGAATGTACTTCTGGTAATTCTCTGTATTACTTTGCACTGATCAAGTGCACTGTTTATACAGGCAAGATGATGGAAAAAAATATCACCCCTCTCCCAAGCCCCTCACTTTGAAAATAAAAATAGCCCTACATCTTTCATCTCATACAGTTTTTAAGTTTTCATACAAAGTGACTACAGCAACAGCATGGTAAAGCGGGGACCCACAGAGATGTCAGGGAATAAACGACCTGTCCTGGGAAAGAAGCTGCCCCTTCCGGCTCTGTGGGCGTCTCCCTCAGAAGCTGGCCCAATAAGTGAAAACGGGGAGGCACTTTGGGAGGAATCGAGGATTCCACCACATCCACGAGCAGCAACGGCCTGAGTCACTATTTGGGGTCTTCTCTGGACAGCTGAGGAGAGAAAGGAAATAGGGCCTAAAGGCCCTCCAGAGTGAATCGGGAAGGACCCAAGATGTACTTTATCCTTACATTACTAGGGCCTGTAATTTACTTGTCAGCCTTTAGAATTACTCCACTTATTTCATGCTTTTTTCCCTTTAATTCCTTACTAAAGATCCCTCTGAAAGATTCTAACTTATTTTTGCTGAGGTATGGGGGAAAAAAAGGGTTTGACCCAAACCAGAGGCCAAAGTGGTTGGGGAAGTTGAGGCCAGAGTGACGAGCAGCGGAAGTGGTTATGGCAGCTCTAAAAATGGGGACCCGCACAAGCCTGGCAGAGCTGGGTCATCAGTGAGTAAAACACCTCAGAACAGAGTTTTAGGGGCAATGGTAACTTCTGTTTCCTTCTCTTAAATGGAGAATCCCTTACAGTGACAAAGGTTCTTGCAGTGGCTATGACATTAGCTCTGTGTGACTGTTGGCATATGATCCTTTAGGCCTCAGGTGCCTCGTATATAAAATGAGCTTCATAATTCTGTTCCCAACATTGGAACTAACTCATCTGACCCTCTGCTGGTCAATGGACCAGTAGAGGAAGACGTCAGTGGCATTTTGAAGGGGCCCTGGTAACCGCATGCAGTCATTAGCAAACAGGCACATCCTTTATATACTACTTGGCATTCTTAAGCAACGATTTATTTAAAGCAAGTTTTACTGTTCTTGTCTTTAGTTTCTTTCTATCTTCTGTTCTTCCCGCTGGTGCAGAAGGTTATTGTAGTTAGTGATTAATTGCAGTGCCTAGAACTTAACATTGATTGAGGGCTTCAAATCAACTCTTAGTGTTTCTGATTTCATATCACAAGACAGATTTCACCCATGCAATTTCCTTCCATCTGAAAACACCAAGACCAGAGCCCTCAAAAAGATCTAAAAGGTTAAGACTTACCAAGTGCAGTCAAAAACATTCAATCTTTTTTTGCAAATCTAATTCGATCCCATTAGATTTTGCTGGCTGGCCATAATTGGCAAACTTCAGGCTATAGCCAATGATGATTTTCACAGTACACTTCTCAGGTACCTTATAATTATAAAATACAATATAAGTGCAGGTAACTATAAATATTAATAAAGTATTTAAACAGACTGAGTACTTAAATACCCCAAGACTTTTCGACTTAGTGTACCTGATAAAATTTGTGTTCACTATCAAAAGACTTTGGTATAAATCAGAACTGTGCTGTCTGGTATTCTGACTCCCAACATAGAAGCACAAGGTCAGGCTCTTTGTAGAAGTGGGATGGATTGATAGCATGGTGTCAATCTTCCCTGAACCTTATTACTTCTAACTCAGTCCAGCATAATATCATTGTCTTCAGACAATCTAATTTTGAATGGAAAATTTCATCTCCTTTAGAAAACATGTACTTATATCCTTTTGCTACTAAGACAGCTTTGCAATACTAGCCCTGTTCAGTTTCTCCACTTGGTAAGACAACCAGGTGTGACCCAGGCATGCTTCAGATTACGTCCTCTCCCCACAGCAAAGAACAGGCAGCGTTAGCTACACAGACCATTCCCATGGAGAAGAAGAATGTTGCAAGGCACACTGTACCTGATTGCCGAGGAAGAACTACAGACAGTGAGAGTAAAGGATGGAGGAAATGGAAGAAAAAAAAAGAACATTTTGTCAAATTAACACTAAGGAATGAAAATCATGTGATAACGTTACCAGTCTTCAAGGAGAGTGACACTCACTGACCGTGTTCTTACTAAGCTCCTGGCACAGGATGTGGCTTGACAGATTAAGAAGACCTAACTTTTCCACTCAATGTTGTTCTTGTTAACTCATTTCTCTCATACGTAATTAAAAAGACGAAACAAAACTCAACAAGCAAGCATAAGATCGCTTGGAGCTTCATTAACTAAATGCCCTGGGTTGGCTACAAGGCAGTCATCCAACACCCCCCAGCTATGAGCAGCACAATGTGGTTTTGGTGTACTTGAAGACATTTTTGATATACTAACGGAACCCAGATTTTCCCGTTCCTAATTTGGGGCGTATAACTGTGCAATCTGACATGGCCATCTAAATCCTCTTTGCCAATCCTAGATTTTCCCTTAGGATTTAGAGGATCCTGACAAGCTGCTAGATATATTTTAGGAAGTCTGTTTTCAGATTCCTTCTATGCCTCGACCTTGGTCTCAAAAGAAGCTACAACACAGCAGAGCTCCCTGTCAGTTATGTCCACACTCAGCACAGCTTTCCAGGGAAGACTTCACAGAGCCTGGCGTCTCCCCAGTACACCTTAGGCCCTATTTGTAGTCCAGCAGGCACAGTGTCCCTTGGGGCCTTGACGCAGTTCCTCCAGCCCTCTTTGAGCCTGGGAGCCACTCAGGCTCACGAGGATCAGCTCTTTGGGGTGAATGGCCAGTTATCAGATAATGGTGTATTCAGTTCCCCGAAGACTTTGGTCAGCAGTAAACAGAGGGCTCTAAAATGTCTCCTATACTGGAACTCAAGTATAAGTTATTATTAGCTAGATATGGCACTATTTCTCCGATGGGACTATGTAGGGCACTAAGCTTACCCAAGAGGACACCTGACATTTGGACTCTATAGAGATTAGGGCCAGAGAGCGACCACATCTCAAGACCCACTAGCTCTGGTCCTCTAAGCATCTCTAGTGGGAAGGTGGGATCATTGAGTCTGCTGTGTGTCAGGTTGTTTTCACTTGAAAGGGCCACATAGGAGGACCACCACCACAAAGGACTGGTTTTCTCTTCCTTACCGGTATTTATTCTCTCCAATCTGCTCCACCTGAAACCTTTTTGCACATTTGCACTGAGCCACTTGTCTTGTGACCTATTGGTTGTGAATAACAAAAAAAGCAAAGTGTGAAGGTTAAAGCAAGACTACCTCTTCAGAGAAACAAAGATTTTTACATATAAACAGGGAAGCTATTCATTATGTATTTTTTTGGCATTTCAGGCTTTTGACACATGTATCTATTTTCTATTCCGAATTAATACATGTTGTTCTTCTAACTGGGATATTCGAGACATTGAGAGAGAGTATGAAAGAAATTCCCAAGTAACTATAAAATACATTCTTCCACCCTGCTTCCAAATTCCTTTGAGAAATTTGCTAATATGCATGCATCAAAATCAGTTGACTAATTAAGCAAATTAATGAACTGATTTGAATTTCAACCTAGGAGGCCAAGCACTTACTGCACCTAATGATGGGCCAGGCCCCAGGCTGGGTGGAGAAACAGCTTCTGTATAGCAGAAGAGCAGAAGATGTGCAGGCAGGGAGACGACCTGCTATGTGGCCTTGGGAAAATCACCTAACTTCTCTGAGCCTCACTCTCCTCTTTTTAAAACAAAGACGTGACAGTAACTGTGACATGCAAATGAAGGAACATGAAGGTTCTGGGCAGTGGTCGTCACTGGGTACCATCTCACACAATCCCTGAACAGCCCCATAGCGTGGGCGCCGTGAGCATCTCCATTTTACAGAGGAGGAAACTGAGGCTCCAAGATGGACTGGCAAGTCCAGGTCACACTGAGAGCACATGGTGGAGCAAAGATGCAAACCCTGCCGTCGGAGTCCAGGTCAGAAGTCCCCACCCCAGTCCTGCCTGCCCTCTGGTGTCCAGATGGGGGTGTCACTGTCCAGACCACCTGACACTCATCTTCGTGGCTTACGTATCTGTCACTTGTCTCTCCCACTAGAAGGTCAGCCCCATGCGGGCAGGGACTTTGTTTCACTCACTGTCATATCCCAGGAACGAGAACTATGCCCGGCACCGAGCAGGTACCTCATGATCCTTGAGTGACTCGGTGAAAAAAGGGAAGAATTCCCTAGTAAAGATCCAAAGAAAGTGGCCCGGGGCTCGTGGAGGTACAGCATCACCCCTTCAAGGTCACAGAGTCGAGCAGGCCCCGGGCAAGTCCCTCGTTCCCACTCAGCCCTGCCTCTCCCAAACCCAACACCCCTGTCCCCGGCCGCCGGAGACCACGGGAATAGCTCAGTCTGGTGCAGGGAAGGGTCGGGACAAAAGTGAAGGTGGCTCCATCTGTTCCTGGCTAGCCTTCTGCCCACAGTGCTGCCTGTGCCTCAGTTTCTCAGTCTGGAACGTGGGCACCTGCCGCTGGGCTGACACGAGGTGACAGGATTCAGGAGGAACACGTGGAGCTGGTCCTTCATGTCCTCCTCCCTCAGGGGCCGGGGCCGGCCTGAGGTGCCCCAGGTGCACCAGTCACACGTACACTCGGGTCGAGGGGACCAGGCGGGGTTGTGAGGAAGTGCCTCCCACACAGAGCCACAGGGCCAGGGCTGGAGGCCGCTTGTCCTCTGACACCATCACCGTAGGCTGGACGAGAATCAGAGGCCCTGAGCAGGGAAGGGACACGACTTGGGACGTACAGGAATCAGTGGTGGGCCCAGGCGGTACAAGAACCTGCGTGTGGCCTCCCAGCTCAGGACTCTCCTCTCCCTGAGCACAGGCGACACCAGGAACAGGCTCCGTCTGCTACTCATGGGTCTCGGCCCCCATTCCAGCGTCCTGGCCAAGGGGAACCAAGAGTCCACAAGGCTGAGATTGACAGACAGGCCAGGCAGGGCCACCGGCGGCCCTGGCCACAGCCGTGACCTCCCAGCACAGGCACTGCCAGTCAGGAGCCGGGCAACTAAAGCATCTGCTCGGACACAGATGTCTGACCACGGGCGGGAGGCCTGCGAGAGGCCCACGGCCTCTGGGTCCTACTGGCTGCCACTGACGGTCGGCAGCCCGGCAGGCACCAGCTCTGGCTTCCCAGGAGCCAGATGTGGCTGCCAGGAGAGCTGGAGCTGGAGGCAACGGGTGTGGGAGCCTGGGCGTGGGCGCTGGTGCCACAGCGACTCTGCTATTAGACTCCATGGAGGCTCAGGGGCCGCTGACCCACAGAGGCCTGGGGCCCGGGCCTCCAAACCAGGTCAGAATCCTGGCAGGTGTCTAACCCCCACATCAGCCCAGGTAATTACCAGTTAAAACCAGTGTAACCGACAGAGCTCTGCGAGGGCAATGAGGCCATCAGAATGAAGCAGGCCCTCTGACAGCCGGCTGGGCCGCCCGCAGCCCGGGCTTCCACGAACAGAGATCTGCTCGTGACTCTCACAGCGTCACAGGCCTCAGCTCTTAATGAAACGCGCAGAGATGGCGCGGGAAGAAGCTGGGGTTTGGCATCCACAGCCTGGATGATGCCAGGGAGGTGCTCTGTGGCCCTGGGGTGAACATTTAACCTCTCTGAGCCCATGAAATGAGCCTGGTGAAACTGCTTCACCCGTCGTTGCATGGATGAAATGGGGAATTATAAAGCTATGGACCTTCAAATGCTAACGTTTAGTCTAAAATAGGTAGACACACCTTTGGTTGACTTTTAAAATTTCTTCCTGGGTTTCTCGTATGTATGAGATACATGGGGACATTCCTGTCACATCCACACCTAGGCTGGGCGGCAGCTGGGAGGGACGGGGTCAGCAGTGACCAGGGCCCAGTTCACCCTACGAGAGGGGTTGATTTCTGCTCCTCCCCCTCTATCAACCAAACGCACAACAACCCCGAGGATGCATCGATCACTAGGATCCCCATTTTACAAGGAGGGACCTGAGGCTCAGAGAGGGGGAGGGACTTGCCTAAGATCACACAGCAGAGGCAGGAAAGGGACCAGGTCCACCTGAGCAAAGGGCACTGCTTGATTCCAGCAGCAGCTCCCACCGAGGCTGTGCACGCCCTGACCCAGGAGACGCTGAGGGAAGCAGGACACGGGCTGGGCGGTGACTCACTCTAATGGATGGCTCCCCTGGGGACATTCCCGGGGTGACTGCATCTACAGCTCTTCTTGGTCCTGAGCCCAGGTCAGCTTGTCCCGAGGACAGAGCTCCAGCCTCAGGTCCACATATGGTCTTCTCTGTCCCGAGTCCCCACCCTGCCTCTAGCCAGGAAGGTGGCATCCAGAACCCACCGGCCCAATTGCTGTGCCGGGCACTGGGCTCTCAGCAGAGGTTGACAGTGGCCTCCTGCTGCTCATTCCCCCAGCTCAGCCCACCACCAGCTCTGGAGTGGGGGACAGAGGCCTCCATGGCTGTCCCCTCTTCCCGCAATAGTGCACGAAGCAAAAGGCTGAGATCCCACAGAACCCGGTGCTGCTTGGTCCCTAGGTTCCTCCACCCGAACCCCTCTGAAATCTCTCTCTGCTCCGAGAGCCACCCACTGACAGCAGAAACGTCGCCACCTTGAGCACTGGATGGCGGGCCAAACAGTCTGAGCCTGTTCTGGCCACAGAAAGGCTATGCTATCCTGGGCATGTCACTGCCTCTCTGAGCCTCACTGTCCTCATCTGAGAGAGGGGCAAATATCATGGCTGGTAACAGGGTTCTTGGGAGGATTAAGGGCGATGCTGTAGGTGAAGGGGGCTGGTGGCCTTGCAAGGGTCCTCTCCCTCCTCTCGGGCCCACAGCTCTTCCCACCGCAGGCTGAGCTGTAGTCCTTGGGTCCCCAGGTCCAGGCTGGTGTCTGCCCCAGCCCAGCCCCTGCCCCTCCCTAGCCACAGGGAGCAGGCAAAGCAGATAGGAGACAAACATTCATGACAGTAGATTAAAGAGAGTTTGGTGATAGAAAAGGTTTCTTTGAGAACTTTAAGGGCAAATGGCTCCTTAATTTGGCGTAAAATTTCTGCAGAGGAAAAGCTGGGCTTTGCCTGGGAGAATGAAGAGGGTCCAGGCTGCCCAGTGGGTCATTCCACAGGCCAAGCCATGTCCCAAGCACGGGCCCAGGGTGACAGATCACAGAGCCTGCCCCACTGAGCTCAGAGTCACCTCCTTGCCCACTGGCTCCCTGACAGCCACACCCCCACCCACGGCTCTGGGGCCCTGGCCCGGGGAGGAGGCTGCTGTGGACCCAGGACACCGGTTCTCATCTCAGCTCTGGTCACTCTGATGATGTGACCAGGCTCTTCCACACTGAACTTTGCCCCTGTCTTCAGCGCTGCCCTTATCACAGGGGCAGCATCACAGCCTCTGTTTACTCATCTGTCTGCCCAGCACCAGCCCGTCCTCCTGGACTGCCCAGGGCCACCCGACACGACATGGTTCCTACGCTTGGGTGTGTTGGGAGGCGGGTGGAGGTTCACGGCCCTGACTCACATTCCCGCGTCTGCCCCTGCCCTTCCCGCAGCGCCCCAACCTCCACACCCCTTAGCCTGCCCCGCCCTGATCCTGCGGGGCCCTGTCCACGACACGGTCACGCCCGGCTCACGGCCCGGGCGCGCCCTGCCCAGGTCATCCACACTCCCCTGCAGCCCGCGTCCCTCCCCCGGGGCCCGATGGGCGCAGACACAGCCCGCCGTCCCGCACGCGCGCTAGGCGGAGGTCGGGCGTCACCGCCGGGCCCCGCCGCCCCCCGGGCCCGCGCTCACCCATGTTCACGAAGCTCATGACCAGGTCGGCGTGGCCCAGGCGCCGCTCGGGGGGCCCGCCGTCCTCGGCGTCGTCGCCGGCCATGGCGTGGTAGAGGTCCAGCATGAAGAGCGGCGCGGACGCGGGCGGCCGGGCGGCGGCGGGCGGCGTGCGGGGCCGGGGCCGCCCGGGCAGCCCGAGCACCTCCAGGATCTCGCGCTGCAGGTCGCGGCGCTCGCGCGGGCCCAGGCGGCGCGGCGGGCAGCCGGGCGGGGGGCGCGGGCCGGGGCCGCCGCCGCCCAGCGCGCACAGCGCCAGGCCCAGGAGCCAGAGCGGGCTGGGGCGCGCGGCCATGGCGGGCCGGACGGCGGCAATCACCGGGCGCGCATCCGCCCCGCGGCCGCCCGGCCGGGCCCCGACGGCGAGCGCCGCCCTAGAGCGCCCCCCGCGCCGCACCTGGCGCGCTCCAGCCGAGGGGACCCGGGACTGTCGGCGAGTCCGGCGTCGCCGAGGCCGGCTCAGCGCAGGGGCGGCGGGCGAGCTGCCGTCGGGCTCGCGGAGCGCGGACGCCCCAGCACCTCCCGGGCGGCCCCGCCGTCTGGGCCGCCGCCCCTGTGCTCCAGCGCGGCCGCCGGGTGCCGCCCCCTCCGGGCCGACCAATGGGGCGCAGGGGCGGGGCCAAGGCCGCGGAACCCACGCCCCGGGAAGGGGCTCTGGGGTGCGGTTGGTGTGGCAGGAGGTGGCTACCTCGAGATGCGACCCGCTAGTGGGCGATGCGCCCGTCGGGCGAGGGGTCCGCAGCCCGGCCGTCAGGGGCCTCAGGGTCGTCCTGGGCTCCGCTCCCTGCCGCTGGCCGCGACGTCCTGCAGGCTGGGGGCCTCGGCCTAGGGACCCCAGGGCAGCAGCGCTGTCCGGGGAAATCAGGAACCTGGCTCCCGCGGGGCGGGTCCGGGCGCCCTCGCCTGGGCGGGGATCCCGAGTTTCGGCCCGGCCAGCGGGGGGACCCGACAGCCCAGCCTTGGTGCGCAGACTGTCGCCCCAGAACCCGAAACGCCTCAGCCGGGTCTATAGGTAGAGGGGCCCCGCGGGTGCTGGCCATGTCCCGAGAGTGGGGCGCGTTCCTCTGCCAGCAGCAGCCGGGCCCGCGTTCCCCGCCACCGCAGCTCCTCGCGGCCTCTCGGCGCCTTCCCCGCTGTCCCCTTGAGCCGTTGTTGGGGGCTTCTCCTTTCCGGACACCTGCTCGGTCGCTGCTCCTGGCGCGCCCACCCACCTGGCTCCCGCGTGCTCCCGGGCTGCGCCCACGCGGGCCGCCCCAGCTGTTCCTGCGGCTGCGCGGTCCCCGCCAGCTCTCGCTGTGCGCCCCGGGGAACCCGGTGCCGATTCAGCCCGGCGCGGAAGACGCGCACCCGCCTCCGGCCGTCCCAGGAGCTCTGGGGCCCTCGCCAGCGTCCAGGAAGCGCCTTTGAGCGTCTAAGTTGTCACAGCCCTCAGCGGCCTACAGAGAGACGGCTCCTCAGGGAAACTCCTCGGTGGACCAGCCCTTCCGCACAGCCTGCACTTCCCGAGGCGCGCTCTCACTGCGTCTATTCGCTTACGGTTAAGGCGCTGCGCTGGGAGGCGGTGACACTTAGACCGAGCTGGGAAGACTAGAAGGAATTGGCCTGGGAGGACAGGGAAGGTCAGTGGGAGGAAAGTGTTCCAGGTAGAGGAAACAGCTTGTGTCAAGGCCCTGAGATTCGAGGGAGCATAACAACGGCAGGTAACAAATAACGCTTACGGTGTGCCAGGCACGTTCTGCATCAAAACCCATTTAGAGTGCTTAGAATTGTGCTTGCCACATAGTGGCAAGGCTTTCATGCACATACATTGTATAGAGTGGATGCCATTTAAATCCCCTCTGTTAACAGATGAGGAGACTGAGGCACACAGAGGCTTACCGGAGGTCACACAACAGTGGAGCTGGGGTGGGGCAGGTGGCCACGTGCAGGTGAGCTGTTCAGTGGAACCTGGAGAGCCTGGAGTGGGGAGAAGGGCAGGACAAAAGGGGAGGGTGAGGCTGAGGCTGGAGGGGCTGGCAAGGGACAGACCACAAGGGGCCTTGCAGGGAGGCTGGATGAGGGCTCTGGACTCCAGGCAGTTATGGGCCCCTAGGTAGATTCAAGGCTAAACTTCAAAATGAATGTATGATGTCCAATAAAATTCGCACTTTTCCTTGATGACTTCAATTCTAAAAAATACCAAAATTCAAATCTAAACAATCATTTGCTGCTGCCTTAAGCCCATGCCTAGTCTGTCTTACCCAAAAGGTTAATTTCCACACCGCTGGTAAGGCCCAATAAGGATGCTGAACTTTATCATAAGGATAATGCAGCTTAGCCTTGAATGTGCCCAGGGCGAGACCAGAGCCTGGATGCAGAGGGGACCATGGACTGGAGAGAGACTCGACTCAGGGCCACAGTTGGACACAGTCGCAGTAACGAGAGGGCAGACAGGGAGACAGTGGCCATGGGTGGAGGGCAGAGGAGAAGGCTGTTATGAGGCTGAATCCACAGGGCTTGGTGACTGCATGTGGAGGCAGGGAGCAGAGTCAAGGGGGTGTCCTTGACTGTTAGGCTTGGTCTGGGTCTCTGAATCTCCTGCGCCCTTCACTGTCCTTCTCTGTGCCGCTGGGCATTCCTCTGCACTCCCCTTTGAGTCCACACTATCATTTGGGGCCTCAGATCTAGCCTGTAATTCTCAGGGTGTGCGTCGTGCAACACCGGGCTCCCAGCTAGACTGCAAGCAGCCCAGTGCTGGGCTGATTCTTGTAACAGCAGAAATCATTTCACTCAGTTTAGGGCAAGTGGAGATAGCTGTGTTCTTTAAACAATGGGCCTCACATTCCCATAAACCTAAACATTGGGTTTTAGCCATTCCAAAGGGCGTCACCCCACGATTCGATTCAGCAACAACCCCTGGGCTGCTCTGTGCTGTGGCCTGAGTCAGAGATGAAGCCAGCCAGCTCCCTGCCCCGAGCGGCCCCCACTCTAACAGGGGTGACAGTCAGGTGAACCTGAGTCATTCCCGAAGGCAGAGTGAAGGCTGTTCTTTGACAGAGGGGCGGGCAAAGTGCCTGGAAGGGAAGAGGGAGCAGAGGCGGCGATGTGTGCGTAGAATCCTAGAACTCCACAGCTGCAAGGGAACTGAGGTGGGGAAGCTTTCTTGCAGAAAGTGGTGTCAAACAAGGGCTTTCCCCAGCCACCTGGCAACACTGTGACCTTGGGCAAGTCACTTAACCTCTCTCAGGCGCGGTTTCTCATCTGTAAATGGGGCTCACAATTGTAGGACAGTGATGGGGATTAAAGGAGCAAGCATCTAGAGCACTTAGCATGGTGACTGGCATACACTAAGCTCTCATTAATGCTAGCGATTGTTTATTGTTATTACTATCAAAATAATATTATTATACTATTCAAAGCTCTACACTTGATCTCAGCCAAAAGGCCGAGAAGCGATTATTCAAAGCTCTAAAAAATACTTTTTCCTAATTACAAAAGTAACTTGCATATTGTAGAAAGTTTGAAAATATATAAAAGTAAAAAAAGAACATAAACCACCCAAACTCATGTTCCAGAGACAACCACTGGTAATATTTGGTGTATCTTTTTATTAATACATGTGTATATTTTTAATACAAAAAACAGAATCACGCTTGCTTTCCTGACATCATAATATATTGCAATATTTCACCATGCCATTTATTATTTCCAAAAAGGTATTTATTTTTTTTACTGGCTTCATGGTATTTTTTCATCATATGGCTATCATAACTTATTTAAGCAACCCTGTGTTATTGAAAAACATGTTTATTTTATTTTATTATTTTTTTTAATTTTATTTTTTCCTTTTTCTCCCCAAAGCCCCCCGGTACATAGTTGTATCTTCTTTGTTGTGGGTCCTTCTAGTTGTGGCACGTGGGATGCTGCCTCAGCGTGGTTTGATGAGCGGTGCCATGTCCGCGCCCAGGATTCGAACCAACGAAACACTGGGCCGCCTGCAGCGGAGCGCGCGAACTTAACCACTTGGCCACGGGGCCAGCCCCAGTTTATTTTTTAATATTATGAAAAGAAGTTTGGTAAACACTGTATGCTACATTCCTCCCCCCCGCCACTCCGCCCCAGGAGAGTCCTAATGCAATTGGCATTAAGCTCTGGGAAGTCCTGCAGTAAAGAAACCTGCTTAGCTTTAACTCAATGTCTTCCAAATGCATTTGACCATGATTTTTTGGGGGGGGAGGGTTTGAAGACCACATCTCGGGGACCAGGATGTGATGGAGTCCCCAGAACTCAGTGGTCTGACATTCATCACCTGGTCTCTGGTGCTGACCCCTCCTCACAGTCTTATCTAGCCACTAACAGTGTACACATTGCTCTAGTCACATGGGACTACCTGTGCTCCCCTCACTTGTTCTGCTGTTGACATTTCTGTTCATCTACAAGTGGATTCCTTTACCAAGAAGGTCCAAATCCCCTTGGCCTGTCTGGTCAAGTATTACCTCTCTTTAAGACGCAGTTGAAGCAACCCCCTGCCCCCATTCCTGAGACCCTCTCCACCCTCACGGGTAGATGGATCTCTCCTTCCCAACTCACTCACATCCTCAAACTGAAGGGCATTTGCTTGCTCACACGTTCACTCCTTCTACTCCCTCTCTCCACTGGGGACTTCTCAAGGCAGAGACTGTCATGCCAATTTACCTTCGGATCCCAGTGTCAGGCTCATGTTTAGGGTTTCAATAAATATTTGCTGAATTTACTAGTCTCTGAGAAAGGAGTAGCTTCTGACCTTCGTGAATCCTTCCATTGAGAAGTGTTCATCATTGCATGGGAGCAAAGAACAGAAGATGAAGCTGTGTTGGAGCGTGGGGGTCCGTGGCCAGCAGACTCACTCTTTGGTTATGTAACTGGTTCTCTTGCACACCGGCCGCAAATGCAAATCCACGAATTTTCATTCCTGAAACCACAAGGTTAAATTCACCATCACCAAGACCTACTCCCGTATAGAATATGAAAGAGAAATAGCAATTTAAAAGAGCAGAGACAACAGTTTTCCATAAGAAAGACACTGCAGGAATGGATATCATCCAGTGTTATCACCAACACATTTAACCTTTGCATTTTGCGATCTGAGGACCTGTTTAATCCTATCATAGAATCCTGTCCAGAGCTCCTATGTCATGACCATGTCAGTCCCAGAGGACGCCATGGGGTGGGTACACTATCATGACTCATTAAATGACTGCTGAGGGGCCTCAAGGCTGTCTGCATCAAGGATGCTGGGAAAATCCAGCTCATCCTGTTCCCAAGGTGTGCTTACAAGGCAAGAAGAAACAAATAAACATAACGAGACCATCCTGTCTTTGTGGGGAATCTCCAGCCAATGAGTCAGGTCACCTCCTATTAATGGACTAAATGCCCCATTAAAAGACTGAGACTGTCAGATGAGTGAAGGGAGAAAAAAAAAGCAAGAACTAATGACAAGCTGTCTATAAGAGGGGCACCGCAAACATAAAAACACAGGTTCAAAGTAAATGGATGAAAAAAGACAAATCATGCAAATGAAGGAGTAAGAAGGCTGGAGTGGCTATATTAATATCAGGTAAACTAGTCTTTAAGATAAAGAATATTAGCAGAGAGAGTGATAAAAGTGTTGTTTCATCAGAACCCATCCTACTGAAACAGGAGGACCTCACGCAACTCAACATAACAGGTTCAGGCTACACGAAATAGTGATGTATGTCGTTCAAAAGTGCTCACATTTATTTTGGGAGTCAGTGGGAATGGGTATCTTTGAAGGTTTCCACCTGAAATGAAATCCATTTTGTGACCCAAATGAGAGAGACCAATGGATGAACGGACTGGGGATAGAAGTAGGGACGGGGGTGGGGGAAGGGAAACCTCTCAAAGGGAAGTTTACAAACTGCCAAATCTGAATCAAACCAACTTTGGCAAATTCTTTGTGACTGATGCAGAATCCTGGCAACAGTTTGTTTAAACACAGAGCAAGGAGCCGCCTCTCTGACGAGCAGAGAAACAGGCTCTTTCTTTCAGACTTCCTTTCTCCCCTAGAAGGTCAGCATGAGCAGAAGGCACACACAGGTGGACGACCCAAGGCTTCGTGCTCCATGCAGCCCAGATCTCACCCCTTGCCTTATGGGCATCCATGAGGCTCAGGACCAGGTCGAGGTCCCTGTACACTGGCTGGTTCTCAGCCAGCTGTGGCTCCACCCTGTACAGCCAGTCGACCAAGGCCTGCAAAGCGTCCATGAACTGGCCTGAAAACAGCAGGGCCTCCTCTGACTTGTGCTGCCTGAGAAAAGCACACAAATCTCACCATTTTTAGTTGTAATGGTTAGAAATACAGTTTAAAATTATCAAGATGACACCAAAAACACAGGCAACAAAAGAAAATATAGATCAATTGGACTTTAATACCTCATCAAAATTTAAAACTTCTGTGCATCAAAGGATGCTACCAACAGAATAAAAAGGCAACCCATAGAATGGGAGAAAATATTTGCAAATCATATATTTGATAATATCCAGAATGTATGAAGAAATCCTACTACTCAACAGCAATAAAACAACCAACCAGTTTAGAAATAGGCAAAGTAGAGCCGGCTCCATGGCTGAGTGGTTGAATTCGCACGCTCTGCTTCGGCGGCCCACGGTTTTGCCAGTCGGGATCCTGGGCATGGACATGGCACAGCTCATCAAGCCACGCTGAGGTGGCGTCCCACACAGCACAACCACAAGGACCTACAACTAGAATATACAACTACGTACTCGGGGGCTTTGGGGAGAAGAAGAAGAAGAAAAAGAAAAGAAGATTGGCAACAGATGTTAGCTCAGGTGCCAATCATTAAAAAAAAAAAAGAAATGGGCAAAAGACTGAAATAGATGTTTCTCCAAAGAAGATGTATAGAGGCCAAAAAGCACATGAAAAGATGCTCAACATTACTATCATTATGGAAATGCAAATCAAAACCACAATGAGACACAACTTTACATCCATTAGGATGGCTATTCTCAAAAAACCCAAAAAATAACAAGTGTTGGTGAGAATGTGGAGTAATTGGAACCCTTGTGCATTGCCAGTGGGAATGGAAAATGGTGCAGCCTGTGTGGAAAACAGTATGGTGGTTCTTCAAAAAGTTAAACGTAGAATTACCATATGATCCAGCAGTTCCATTACTGGGTATACATCCAAAGGAATTGAAAGCAGGGATTGAAATAGATATTTGTGCACCAGTGTTCATGGCAGCATTATTCATAACAGCCAAAAGGTGGAAACCATCCAAATATCCATCAACAAATGAATGGATAAACAAAATGTGGGATATACGTGCAATGGAAAAAAGGAAGGGAATTCTGACACATGCTACAACATGGATGAACCTTGAAGACGTTACGCTAAGTTAAAGAAGCCAGTCACAAAAGGACAAGTATTGTATGACTCCAGATACCTGGAGCAGTAAAGTTCAGAGACAGAAAGGAGAATGGTGGCTGCCAGGGGCTGAGGAGAGGGAGGAAGGGGGAGTTGTTTTTCGATGGGTAGAGTTTCAGTTTGGGAAGATGAAAAAGCTCTGGAGATGGATGGTGGAGATGGCTGCACAACAATGTGAAGGTGCTTAATGCCACTGACTGTACACCTAAAAATAGTTAAAAGGGTAATTTTTATATTATATATATTTTACCACAATAAAAAAGAGTGACCAAGGTTAACGTCTAGACATGATTACTCAAACCACACTCTAGAATGGGATTAAGCAGAGTGCTGGGGACAGGTATAGAGTACCTCTGACATCTTAAAGTCCAATGACTACGCACACGGACACACCCTGATGACCAGAAGTCTGCACTCGTTACTTCATACACTCTTGCAGGAGAGGGCGGTAGTTGAGGGCAAGATAATCATTAAGGGCAGAGGCTCTAGAGTTGGATAGACAGGAGTTCCCATCAAAGGTCCCCACCAGCCATGTGACACTTAACCTCTCCCAACCTCCAACTTCTTGTGTAAGATGGGGTCATAATTGTATCGCCGTGGAGAGCTGTTCTAATGGCATGGCAGCTGTCCCTCATTCACCTCAGACCCAGGGCCTGGAGTCCCAGGATCCCCAGATCCACTGCTCACTGGCTGTGGGACTCTCTGAGCCTCACTTCCCCTTCTGGAGAACAGGCAAAAATGACATCTGCCTCCCTTAGTTGCCAGGCAACTTGCTATTAATAATGAAAAACAGCAACAACAACAATAAGAACAATGACACAGCCCCCACTTCTTGAGAACTTCCTCTGTGTTAAGTGCTCTGTGTGGATCCTCACAACAGTCCTAGGAGGGAGGCGCTCTCCCCATTTCACAAAGAACTTGGTAGACTTGGTGGAGATGAGCCTTGCTCAGGAAATGGCAGCTGTATCCTTCCTGTGCGCAGGGCAGCGTGGGCTGTGTGGAGCCAGGGTGTCTGTGGAGTTCACAGCTAAGGTCAGAGCCCTGGCCACAGTCCAGAAGCCATGCCCACCGTCTCCCCCAGGGGTGGAAGGTCACCTGACTCTAGGGCGGGGGTCAAAGCTGCTGGGAAGTTGGAGTGTTGGGCTCTGGCTCCCCTTCTGCTCCTGATCGGCTCTACCACCTGGGTCGGTCACTATCCCTTCCCAGCCTCAGTTTATCCTATTGTAAAGTGCAAAATAGGGGTCAGATCCTTTGATCACCAAGATCTCTCACCACAAAGAATGGCTAAGAGAAAGTTCAGGAAAACATGGAGCCAGCGCCTGAATTCCTGGCTTCTCTCTGCCCCCTGGTGGACACCAACAGCCTAGCACCCAGGGGAAAAGCCTGAATGCAGTCACTCCCAGGGACTTGCTCTGTGATCTCTGCCAAGATTTGCATTCCTCTGGGCCCCAATTTTCATCTGTTAAACGTGGATAATAATATTACTCACTTCTTTGGGCTGTTAGTGAGGATGCAAAGAGATAATACATGAGAAGTGCTTGGACAGAGGCAAAAACAGCTCAGCCAGTCAACAGAAGTCGGATCCTACAATTGAGATAGCAAGTCCTGTCATCGGTGAAGAATGTACTGACTGCAGACTTATGACATGTTTGTTATTGGAAACCAAAGTTGTTCACTTAAGCTGTGCATGGATTCACGGTCCCTGTGGTAATTAACCCACCTCTGGATAAATAAACTCACCAGCCTTATACGTTTTATTAAGGTTTTTCAAAACACCAAGTTTAAAATACTTTTCCTACTTTTGTTTGTTCTCTTTCCTTGGTTTCTGACTTTCTCTCTATTGTTTCCTTCCTTTATGTTTTTAGAAGTTTTTTTTTTAAAGATTTTATTTTTTCCTTTTTCTCCCCAAAGCTCCCCAGTGCATAGTTGTATATTCTTCGTTGTGGGTCCTTCTAGTTGTGGCATGTGGGACGCTGCCTCAGCGTGGTTTGATGAGCAGTGCCATGTCTGCGCCTAGGATTTGAACCAACGAAACACTGGGCAGCCTGCAGCAGAGCACGCGAACATAACCACTCCGCCACGGGGCCAGCCCCAGGAGTTTGTTTTATTGCTCTTTTTCAAATATTTGCCTTGTTTATCTATTTTTAACACTTTATTAAGGTATAATTTACACATCATAAAATTCACCTGTTTTAGTGTACAATTAAATGATTTTTAGTATGGTTACAGAGTTGTGTAATCATCACCACAATATAATTTCAGAACATTTCCATCACTCTCAACAGAAACCCCCAGCCCTAGGCAACCACTATTCTACTTTCTTTCTTTATAGATTTGCCTTTTCTGGACATTTCACCAAAAAAGCATCATATAATATATGGCATTTTGTGTCTGGCTTCTTCCACTTAACATGTTTTTGAGGTTCATCTGTATTGTAGCGTGTAGCAGTACTTCATTCCTTTTGATTGCTGAATAATATTCCCTTATATGGACATACCACCTTTGGTTTATCTATTCACCAGTTGATGGACATTTGTAGCATCTCCATTTGGGGCTATTTTGAACAGTTGTTGCTATGAATGTTTGTTTACAAGTGTTTGCATGGATGTATGCTTTTGTTTCTCTTGGGGGCTTATTTTAATACATGTATTGTTGCTTAACAAATGTATTTTAAAATATAAATGTGCCCCTAAGTGCTGCTTTAGCTGTGCCCCACAAACTTTGACATGTAATATTGTCATTAATATTCAGAGCTTAGTATTTCTCAAATTTCTTTATGATTTCTTTTTCCACCAAAAGTTATTTATCAATATGATAGCTTCCAAACATATAAGCCTATTATAATCTGTAATTTTACTGAATCATGGTAGGGGAACGTAGACTGTTTGGTATTAATTCTTGAGAATTTGTTGAGGTTCCCTTTATGACCTTCAAATGGATGCTCTGTTTTTGTCAATGCTCCATTTGCGTTCCTTGGGAACTGCTTGAACTGAACGGTTTCTCTAAAAGATTCTAACCTAAACACAGGTGAAATCTTCTTCTTCCACACGCTCTCCACGCCAGTCCTGCCAAGATCCCACGAAAAGTTTCCACCTGCAAAGAAAGTCATAGGACCGTGGTCTACAGCTCCGCCTTCCTGGCTTCTTGTTCCTATTCTCCTCGTCACAGTGACCGCCTTCTGCACTTCACGGTACCCCTGATGTCCGTGACAACCCTCTGCATCTGGGATCGCTATAGGCCCGCAGACTCATGTCTTCCCAGCTTCCGTGCTGGCTCCACCAGTCCAGCTCCTCCTCTTCTTGGGCCTCCTCAAGACTTCCAACCCACTCCAATTCCTCCCTATCCATCAACTCTTTTCTGCCTTCATTTTGCTCCTTAACCAGCTTAAATTTCATGTTCCATCATTTCAGTTACTTCCTTGCAAACATCCTGAACTCCTTTACCCTCCCTTACCCCTCAGCACTTACCTATCAAAACTCCAAACTCTAGATGAACCCAACTATCCATCTCCTTTTTGCCTACACCCAGGCTGGTAAGCATTGTGAAGGACATTAACTACTGGCATGTAAGTGACACTGTAAATTCACAGTCGCCAACCTCAGTGCTGCGAACACTTCTACTATGTTTTCTTGTTTAGATACGCTGTTCTCAGACTTCTATCTTCCCTTCTACCCGTCTCAGTCTCAGCAGATGATGTAATGTTCTACTTGACAGAGAAAATAGAAGCTGTCACACAGCTGCCTCGTCCTCCCTTCCTTCCCTCCTTCCAAGGACACTCCTTCTGTGCTCAGAATTCCATCCCTCCTGGCTTCTCAGGAACTTTGTTCTGTTCATGGAGGGAAATGAGACAGCATGGAGGGAGAAGAAGTAGAAGATAGCTGCAGAGATGTTGGTTTTAAAATGCAAATCTGGGCATGATAATTCCCAACAAGTAACCCTTCAACATCTTCCCATTGCTCTGAAGATTTTTTAAAAAAGCTCGACATGGTCCTCATTGATATATAGTTAAGAAAAAAAGAGGTGCAAGCAACCTTTACACGTATTGATATGCCAACTTCACTCATGCTAACAAAAGCACAAATTTAAACTATGCTGAGCAAAAACTTTTCACCTATCAAAAGAGCAAAACATCGAGCCAGCCCTGATGGTCCAGTGGTTAAAGTTCGGTGGATCCTGGGTGGATTAAACAATCCAATAGTTTTCCTTTCAGATTTAATACTGAACTGGTGTTTTGTTTTCTCATCTAGATCCGTCTTTACCCTTCTCCACTCTGCTCTGTGTTCCTGGAAGCCAACCTCGGCAGACTGCAGAAACTGGACTTCCTCACCCTTTGGCTTCTGATGGAGTTTGACCAAGGGAAGGCACTGGCAAAAGACTGGAGGATGGGAGTAGAAAGAGGGCAGGGTATTCATTCCCCCCAGATCACTCCCTGTCTGGCTGTGGCTGCATTCCTCTAGAGCCACAATTTCATCCAGGTGTCATCACTTCTGTAGGATTCTGGTAAACTCTCTTCCTCTTGCTCCTTCAGGCTTAGGAGTCATAACAGTTTCCTGCTTTTGCCAGTCCTGAGGATAGTTGCTTCACCATTCCTTGTTGATTTCCCTGACTTTGAATATCAATGACCTTTTTTTTGCCAATTTTTGAACTTTATATAAATGGAATCATGCAGTATACATTCTTTTGTGTCTGACTTCTTTCACTCAACAATTTTTGTGAGATTTACCCATGCTGTTGCATAAAATAGTAGTTTGCTCATTTTCATTGCTGCATACTATTTCAACTATTTATCCATTCTACTGTCAATAGATATTTGACAGTTTTTTCCAGGGTGCCTATATATCTATTAGATATATACGTAAGAATGAAATTTTGGGTTACATAATACACATAATTTCAACTTTAGTAAACATCAAATTCATTTCTAGAGTGGTTGTACCCATTTAGAGTTCCACGAGCAGTGTATAAGTTACCATTGTCTGTGGGATCTGTAGTGATGTCTTTCTTTCTTTCTTTCTTTTTTAAGGAAGACTGGCCCTGAGCTAACATCCATGCCCATCTTCCTCCACTTTATATCTGGGACACCTACCACAGCATGGCTTGCCAAAGGGTGCCATGTCCTCACCGGGGTCTGAACCAGTGAACCCCAGGCCACCAAAGTGGAACATGCCCACTTAACCACTGCACCACCGGGCCGGCCCCTATTTTCATTTTTGATATTCCTTTTTCGGTGCCCTTCCTCTTATTTTCTCCTTGATGAGACTTGACAGGGGTTTGTCACTTTTATTAGCGTTTTTTTTTTTAAAGAACCAGCTTTTGGTTTTTTTGATATTTTTTATATTTGCTTTTATTTCATTGTTTTCTGCTCTTTATACTTTCCTTTGTCTTTTGAGGGCTTCATTTGTGACTCTTTTACTACCTTCTTGAGATGGATGCTTAGCTTATTGATTTTCAGCCTTCCTTCTTTTCTAACATGTAGATTTAAATGTATAAATTTCTATAAGCATGTCTTTAGCTGCATCTCCCAAGTATTGAAATTTAGCATTTTTGTTTTCATGCAGGTAAAATATTTTCTAATTTCCATTGTGAGTTTTTTTTTTTTTGGACCTGCAGGCTATTTAGAAGAACATTTATTAATATTCAAACATATGGGATTTTAAGTATAATTCTTAGTTAATTTTAGCTTAATTGCCCCATGATCAGAGAACATATTTTGTATTATTTTAATTCTTCAAAATTTATTGAAACTAGCTTTCTGGTCCATATATAGTCCCATTTTGTAAATATTCCATGTGCACGTGAAAAGAAGGTGTACTATGCAGTCACTGGGCGTGATGCTCTTTAAGAGTCAATTAGGTCAAACTTATTAGTTGTGTAGTTCACATCTTCTATATCCTTATATTTTGTCTGCTTTATTCAATCCATCAGTGGTAAGTATGTTAAAATTTCCCACGGCAATTTAAAATTTGTCTATTTCTCATTCGAGTTCTGTCGATTTTTGCTATAAACATTTTGAGGTTATGTGGTCAGAAAATATAAATTTAGAATTATCTTTCTGGTGAATTGAACTTTTATTATAAATTGTCCCTCTTTACCACTACTAATTTTTTTTTGCCTTGCATTCTTTTTTGTTTTTCCAAAGATCGGCACCTGGGCTAACAACAGTTGCCAATCTTTTTTTTTTTTCCTGCTTTATCTCCCCCAAACCCCCCCTGTACACAGTTGTATATATCTTAGTTGCACGTCCTTCTAGTTGTGGGATGTGGGACGCCGCCTCAACGTGGCCTGACGAGTGGTGCCATGTCCGTGCCCAGGATCCGAACCCTGGGCCACCGCAGCGGAGTGCGTGAACTTAACCACTCGGCCACGGAGCCGGCCCTGCCTTGCATTCTTTTTCTGATATTAATTAGCTGTAATAGCTTTCTTTGGTTGGTATTTGGATGATATATCTTTTTTCATCCTTTCATTGTCTTTTGTTTTTAAGATTGGCCCTGAGCTAACATCTGTTACCCATCTTCTTCTTTTTTTTTTTCTCCCCAAAACCCCAGTACATAGTTGTATGTCCTTCTAGCTCTTCTATGTGGGATGCTGCCACAGCATGGCTTGATGAGCGGTGCTAGATCTGCGCCCAGGATCCAAACTGGTGAACCCTGGGCCACTGAAGCAGAGTGCACAAACTTAACCACTATACCACTAGGCCAGCCCCCATTTTCTTATTTATTTAATTAATTAATTTATTTTTAATTTTTATTTGAGGAAGACTGGCCCTGAGCTAACATCTGTGCCCATCTTCCTCTATTTTATATGTGGGATGCCTGCCACGGCATGGCTTGGTAGGCAGTGTATGGGTCCGTGCTGGGGATCCAAACCTGCAAACCCCAAGCCGCTGAAGCGGAGCGCACGACCTTAACCTCTACACCACCAGCGGGACCCTCCATTTTCTTTTTTATAAACCTGTTAGTCTGAAATAATTTCAAACTTGTAAGAAAATTGCGGACACAGTACCAAGACCACCCATATACCCTTCACCCAGATTACCCATTTGCCTTATTCTCAATCTCTCTCTCTCTCTCTCTCTCTCATATGTACACATGGAAGATCAAGGATGTAGAAAGGACTATATATATGTATACATATTTAAGATTTTGTCTTCGGTTTTCAGCTGTTTTACTCTGATGTGTATGAGGTACGTTACAAAAGTGTTTGGAGTTTGTTATGGACTGAACTGTGTCCCCTTCCTCATTCATATGTTGAAGCTCTAACCCCTAAGGTGACTGTATTTGAAGACAGGGCCTTTAAGGAGGTGATTAAGGTTAAATGAGGTCGCAAGGCTGGGGCTCTAGACCAATATGTTTGATGTCCTTGTAAGAAGAGAGAGACACCAGGGATGTACACACACAGAGAAAAGGCCATGTGAGCAAGAAGACAGCTGTCTGCGAGCCAAGGCGAGAGGCCTCAGGAGAAACCAAACCAACCTACACCTTGAACTTGGACTTCCAGTCTCCAGAACTGTGAGAAAATGAATTTCTGTTGGTTTAGCCACTGAGTCTGTGGTGTTTTGTTATGCAAGCTGTAGCAAGCTAATACAGAGTTCATAGGGCTTCTTGAAGGTGGCTTGATGTTTGTGTCTTGATGGTTTTTATCGGTTTTGGAACATTCTTGGCCAGTCTCTCTAAAACATTGCTTCTGTACTGGCCCTGCACTTCCCTCTGGGAATACAAACACGTGTGGGGTACATCTCACAGAAGCCATATCTCTGTTGGGAAAGGCAGTCTGCCGTGGGCCCTCAGCATCTCTGCTGCCCTTGCTGACTGTGCCAAACTTCAAGGTTTATTGTCCCCTGACACTGAGCAGTTACTGTCACTAGTCATATAGATCAGGGTACTCAGAGGGTGACTGTCGTGTGACTCCCTGAGGGAGGGGGACTGGCTTATTTACTGCTCGCTACAAAAGGTGCTGGACCCTTGGCCCTGAGTTCCTCAGCTATGGTGCAACCCACTGCCTGTGTAGCCTCCAAATAGGCCCACTACATCACCCCAAGGGACTTGGAGGCATATGTTTGTATGTGGGGGAGAGTGGGCCATGGAGTGTCTTTCCTTTAGGGATGGAGGTTGCTTTCTGGATTACCTGTCATCTTCTCTAATCATTGACAATTACACTGCCCCTTGGGTCACATTTCCCTTCTTGGGTCCCCAGGTAAAAACAGTAGTCCTACCTGGAATGCATACACTGACTCCCGTTCCACATAGCAGGATGAGTCATGTACTGTGCCATCAGAGACCATGCTCCAGAGACAATGATCAGAAACCTACCCTTTACTTAGCTACCACAGCCAAAGAGAGGCCACAAGTCCCAGATCAACAGGTCAGTCTAAACTCTCTTGCGTGGTTGTAACGGCTAAGAGTGCGGCTTCATACTGCAGCCTGGATGAACAGAAACGAGAACGCATGGTTATCAACACCTCCTGTTATGTTTGGAATAATACCATAGTTCAAGCACAACAGTCCATCTACACCTAGGAAAGGAAGCTTAAAGGTTGTCTGAAACAATACCTACTAGCCCCCTCTGGGACTTACTCACTTGGCTGGGTCAGGGCTCCTGGGGAGCATGAATGAGGTCACTACTGCAGCTTGGCCTCAACTGCTGATTGGGATTCTGTTCATAACAGCCATAATCAAGTGATGTACGAGACAAATTGAATGGATGTATTATGAGCCCCAGTCAGTGCATCTAATCTGGGTTTCTGACAGCATGGCATATTCATGTGAAAATCTGAATTCATTTCAAAACGTGTAGGGTAGAGGAGTGGATTTTGGGGGAAAGGCAGGTCACCAGGGGCCCCGAGAGCCCCTGTATAGCCTTGCTGAGCTAAACCAAACGACCTGACTCTGAGCAGCCTCTGTAGCTTATCATGAAGGTGATGAGGCAGGCCAAGGAAACCACAGGTGCTATGTGCACCTGTTCACTCTCCAGAGGACAGGACTGGTTGGCTCCTTGCTACCACAGGTGCCGGGCCCTTGGCTCTGGCTCCCTCAGCTGTAGCTGCGGCTCAACCCGTTACACGCACAGCCTCCATGACCCTTCCTTGGGACTCGGAGGCAAGGGAGTGGGCACCACTGTGCTCATGCTCCCGCTGTTGGCTGTGCTGTGAGTAATGACCTGTCTTGCTCTGAGCTATCGAGACTTGTCTGCTTTCAGCATCTACGGAGCTGTGGCAGGTTTATTACCTGCCGTCCCGTACGAGGTTGGAGTTCTTCCCTGACGCTCTTTACTCTCTGTTTTGTATTTTCCATCCCTTTGTCTCCCTGCTTCATTCTGGGTATGTTTTCTGACAGATCTTCTGGTTCACTAATTCTCATCCACTGAGTTTTTATTTTTAGTTATTATATCTTTCATCTCTATACTCTCTGTATTCATTTCTCAGTGTTGCAGGAACAGATTACCACAAACTGGATGGTTTAAAACGACAGAAACGTATTTGCTCACCATTCTGGAGGCTGGAAGTTCAAGATCGAGGTGTCGGCAGGGTTGGCTCCTTCTGGAGCCTGCTGAGGAGAGTGTGTTCCATGCCTCTCTCCTGGCTTCTGGTTGCTGCCAGCAGTCCTTGGGGTTCCTTAGCTTATAGACGCATCACTCCAGTCTCTGCCTCCATCAACACACGGCATTCTCTCCCTGTGTGTGTTCACGTCATCTTTTTATAAGGACACCAGTCATACTGGATGAGGGGCCCACCCTACTCCAATATGACCTTACACTGATCTATCTCCAAACAAGCAGACATTTTGAGGTACTGGGGGTTAGGACCTCAACTTACCTTTTCAGAGGACACAACTCAAACCATCATACTTTCTTTTGGGTTTGTTTTTTTTTTATAGTTTCCAGTTCTCTGCTGAAATTCAAGCTTGCCATTTATATCTTTGAATGTAGGAAGTGTGTAAAGGTCTGTGTCTTCAACTCCAATATCTGAAGCCTCTGCGGGTCTGTTTTTCTTCTCTATTGATTTTGCTTTCTACTGGTTTTGTTCACATTCACTCTTCCTGTGCTTTGTGTGTGTGTGTGTATGTGTGCATGCATACACACATACACATACTGGGCATTGTATTTGCAGAATTGCTCGTAGAAACAACTTCAGGCCGAGATTAGTGTTGTCTTCCTCCAGAGGGTAAGTTTAGAGAAGACATACTTTTGCGTCTGCCTGGCACCTGGAGGGACTTGCAGTCTGGGATCACCGTAAGACAATTTCAGGGATTGTGATGGTACGGGGCTGAGGCATGTTCTTTGTGAGATCCCATCTACTTCCCATTCATCCTCACATACTCCTAGAGTTTAGCCTTGTAGAGTCCTAACACAAAGTGAGGGGGTTCACCAAGGGACCTTCGTTGATGCTCCTTGACTCTAAATGCTGTCCCATCTGCCCTGCAAAGTTGTAGAAATACGACTCAGCCTCTCGGGGGAAAACAGCCTCAGACACAAGGCCCATCACCCTGAGCCTCCAAACTCCCAAGAGTCTTGGCTCAGCCAGTAATTCTTCACTAACTTGTTAGCAGCACTGCCTGTATGTTAGTTCTCTATTGCTGAATAACAAATTACTACTATACTTAGCAGCCAAAAATAATAAATATTTACTATATTACACAGTTTCTGAGAGTCAGGGTCCAGAAGTGGCTTGGATGAGGGGTTCTGGCTCAGGGTTTCTCATGAGGTTGCAGTAAAGCTGTCAACTGGGGCTGTAGTCGTCTGAAAGCTTGACCGGGGCTGGACAACCCACGTCCAAGATGGCGCACTCACACCTGGCAAGATAGCGCTGGTTGCTGACAGGTCTCAGTTTGATCATTTGGTAGACCTCGCCATAGGGATGTTTGAGTGTCCTCATGACACGGGAGTTGGCTTCTCCCAGAGTGAGTAATCCAGGAGAGAGAGCAAGGAGAAAACCACAATCTCTTTAATGATCCCACCACTCACTGTCACTCTGTGTTCTTTCCTTCATGAACAAGTCATGAAGTCCAATCCACACTCAAGGGAGGGGAATTGGGCGCTATCTCTTGAAAAGAGGGGTCTGTCTCAATGAATAAATGGACACATTTTAAACCCATCACAGCTGTTAAGTAGAATGATTTTTAAATAATTTTGTCCAGTTTTTCTAGTTGTTCTCAGGAATAGGATTCATCAGAATTACCCAGTCCATCATAACCTGAAGTACAAGCCTATAAATTTATTTTTTTGTTCCAGAAATACAAATTATTTGTCTTATTTCGTACTGATTCTCACATACAAATAAATATTCTCGGCTCTTCAGATTTTGGCACAGTAATAAAAGATATTCCAGGCTGTGATTGATTATTATTATTTTTTCTTTCTTCTTCCTCTCAGGAAAGGAAGATTCATATTTAATATACTTAAAAGAAATATCCAAAATTTCTTGTCTCTTCATTTTTGTTTGTTTTTAATGTTTTACTCTAAATCTTGAATTTGTAAGTATCAAAGCACTACATTCATCCTATTTAATTAGAATTGAAATAAACCAATAAAAGCTCAGTGAAAACTAAAATATTTATAAGAAGTAGCAACTAGATAATTAGAGGATAATGACAAACTGGTGTTTGCGCCGGCCTGGTGACGAAGCAGTTAAGTTTGCACGTTCTGCTTCAGAGGCCCGGGGTTTGCAGGTTCTGATGCCAGGCGTGGACCTACACACTGCTCATCAAGCCATGCTGTGGTGGTGTCCCACATACAAAATAGAGGAAGATCGGCACAGATGTCAGCTCAGGGACAATCTTCCTCAAGCAAAAAGAGGAAGATTGGCAATAGGCAGGGCCAATCTTCCTCACCAAAAACAAACAAACAAAAAAGATAAACTGGTGATTCTTCTAAAATACAGAGTGCTCTGTAAAAAATGCTCAGTACAGTCATACAGTCACACTGCTCATCTAGCAAAGGCTGAAGTCCCAGCTAGTCCTAATGTTTATAACAGTCCTGTATGGCAGGAAGCCCACTGAACAAGTCCTGACATCCTACAACCATAGTCTGAACTAAAGAGTTTACAAAAGAAATCATATTATTAAGTTTATCAACTGTTACAGTTGTAGTTGTACTATGTACCAAGCACTATGAAAGTATTTCACTATTTTAACAACTGCTTCAGCCATGTCTTTGACGCTCTTACCTAATCATCAGCCCTGTGTAGGTGAGGTTATTCAGTGAAGTATTGTTTGTGACAGCAAAAGTCTGGAAACAACCCAAGTGTCCATTAATAAGGAAGGAATTGGGGCCGGCCCCATGGCCAAGTGGTTAAGTTCGTGGGCTCCACTTCGGCGGCCTGGGGTTTCACTGGTTTGGATTCTGGGCATGGACCTAGCACCGCTCATCAGGCCATGCTGAGGCAGTGTCCCACATAGCAGAGCCAGAAGGACCCACAACTAGAAAACATAACTATGTACTGGGGGGGCTTTTGGGAGAAGAAGAAGAAAAAAATATTTGCAACAGATGTTAGCTCCGGTGCCAAACTAAAAAAAAATAAATAAGAAAGGAATTGACTAAATAAACTATGGTAAATCCCCCCAGTGGAATACTAGATAGCTGAAAAAAAGAAGCAGAAAGCTTTCTGTGGACTAATAATTATGCTATAAAATACATTGTTAAGTGAAAAAGGTAAGATGCAGAGCATAGTATGTCCTCCTTTGAGTAAGAAAGGAGTGTGAATGAACGCATATTCACATTTGGTTGCATTTATTCACAGGAAAAGGATACATAAGAAACTAATAAAATGAATTACTTATAAGAGATGGATGAGGTAGACGCAGGAATGCAGACAGACGTAGCAGGGAGACTTCTTAAAATATACCATTCTATATACTGTTCCTTGGATGTTGTGAACATATTACTTAGCCAAAACATTAAACAGAAGAAAAATGTGTTGAAGCGATGAATGCCCCATATAACCCTAAGGAACTTATTTTCCCTAATCCGAACCTCAATGTCCTTGAGTGGCCTGAAGGACCACTGAGGACCTCCCCCTCACTGGCTCCCCTACTTTCTGTACAATCTCTACGACTCTGGTCCACTGCTCCGGCCCCAGCCCTCGCAGAGGGTCGGGAGGGGTCTGCCTCATTTCAGGTGCTTCTCTCCTCTTAAATCAGGATCAGGACTGTGTCAGCACTCCAGCCCCAGGGCTGTTCCCTGGGGCCACTGAGCCAGAGGGCCTGTTCTCCACCTGGTCCTGCAGCAGGACAGGGAGTGCAAGATCTCAGGAAGGGGCCAGCCAAGCTCTGTACTCTACCCAGAGGCCACGTCTGCGCTCACTGCTCAGAGTGTGCCCCTCCTGGGTTTGGGGCTGTGGTGGGGCCTCAGAGCTCTCATCACATCCCATGCCCACCCCCCCAAAGGGCCCATGTGACTCTCTACTGCACCGAGGACACAACCCTCCTTCCCAGTTGTAGGCACCTGGCTTCTGTCTAGTGGCTACTGTGGGCCAAGTACCTCAGCATATTACCTCTTTTTATCCCCACAACAGTCCAATTTGGCAGATAAGGAAACTGAGACCTAGAGAGGGTTTGGGGCTGCAGCAGAGGCGGGGAAGGGGGAAGCAAAGATGGCTGAAGTCACTTTTCAGTGAACTCACTGGGAGGCAGGACCACAGGGGCTGAGTGAGGGATGCAGAGAGCTGGGTGTGAATACAGGGAGCAGAAAGGTGCAGGGTGACCGAGGCTGCAGAGGTGGGCAGGGTCACTGAGGGCCAGGCTGAGGGGCTTGGAGAGCTGTCCGAGATGTGGCATTTGAAGATCTGGCCTTATAGCATGAGCACACTAGGTCACTGAGGGGAGGTGCAGGAGGGCGGGAGAGGTGGGCAGGAGGTGGTGAAGCTGTTGGAGGAATCCAAGAAAGAGAGATGGTGCGGCTGGGTCTAGCGGGTGGAGGGGGTGCGAGAGAAGCGAGGATCAGCGAGCCCTGGTGACTGATGGGACGAGGCGATGGAGGAGAAGGAGGAGTGATGACATGGTGATTAACATGCATTGGGCACATTGTATATGTACAGCTCAGTAGCAAGTGTTTCATACTCACCATTATGCTTGATCTTCACAACACCCTGATGATGTTGGTACTATTTTTATCCCCATTTGACAGATAGGGACTGGGGCTCCGAGGGGTGGGATCCTCGGAGGAGATCACATAGCTAGTCCTCAAGTCCCTGGGAGTGACTGTATTCAGGCTTTTCCCCTGGGTGCTAGGCTACTGGTGTCCACCAGGGGGCAGAGAGAAGCCAGGAATTCAGGCGCTGGCTCCATGTTTTCCTGAACTTTCTCTTAGCCATTCTTTGTGGTGAGAGATCTTGGTGATCAAGGGATCTGACCCCTATTTTGCACTTTACAATAGGATAAACTGAGGCTGGGAAGGGATAGTGACCGACCCAGGTGGTAGAGCCGATCAGGAGCAGAAGGGGAGCCAGAGCCCAACACTCCAACTTCCCAGCAGCTTTGACCCCCGCCCTAGAGTCAGGTGACCTTCCACCCCTGGGGGAGACGGTGGGCATGGCTTCTGGACTGTGGCCAGGGCTCTGACCTTAGCTGTGAACTCCACAGACACCCTGGCTCCACACAGCCCACGCTGCCCTGCGCATAGGAAGGATACAGCTGCCATTTCCTGAGCAAGGCTCATCTCCACCAAGTCTACCAAGTTCTTTGTGAAATGGGGGGAGTGCCTCCCTCCTAGGACTGTTGTGAGGATCCACGCAGAGCACTTAACACAGAGGAAGTTCTCAAGAAGTGGGGGCTGTGTCATTGTTCTTATTGTTGTTGCTGTTTTTCATTATTAATAGCAAGTTGCCCGGCAACTAAGGGAGGCAGATGTCATTTTTGCCTGTTCTCCAGAAGGGGAAGTGAGGCTCAGAGTCCCACAGCCAGTGAGCAGTGGATCTGGGGATCCTGGGACTCCAGGCCCTGGTGCCCACACTTGCCTCTGGAGGGCCTCTTTCTTTAGACAATTCTTTTACTCATTCATCTGAGCAAGTATTTGCGCAGGATACACTCTGATCTGGCCCCGTAGTGGACAGAGGGTGCCACGCCCTGGGCCCTGAGGCAAATGACAGGGAGTGGAACCAGCAGATACTGAGGTGGGCCAAGCCCAGAGCCTACGGGCTCCCTGGGTCTGAGCAGTGAGCACAAGGGGCAGAGAGCCAGGCCTGTGGGGGCAGGCTCAGTGCCACCTCTGCCTGACCAGGGCTTGCTTATCTTCCACATAGAATCTCACGTTAGAAGTCAGAGCATCTCCCAGATAGCATTCTGCCGTCTAATAGCCTCAGGGCTACCCACAGGACTGGGAGCTCCCTCAGCCAGGGGCTCCAGGGCCAGAGGGTTCTGCCTGGGAAGAAGGCTCCTGCCAATGGTGTGGGGGGGCTGCTTCTAGGACATCCCTCCTGAGTTCTTGCCATGCTGTCTAAAGTTGGTTCAGGCCAGTGGAGAGGGGCCATCCCTGGAATGACCTCCTTTGTCCAGCCAGGGGACTATCCAGGTCAGAGGGGCCAGGGTTTGGCGTGGGAATCAGGGCTGAAGGTCATGGTTTGGGGATTATCCTAACAGGTGTTGCCCTTGCAAAAGACAGCGCACGTTGGGTCTGCACAAGCTCACACAGATGAGAAGCCAGTGGGGCGTAAAGTCCAGTCCCACACTCTGGTCCACTTGGCACCGCTGGGGGCCCTGGAGGAGGGCTGTGTCCACCTGGAGGAAACAGCTTCTTTTTCTGAATCATCATAGGCACTCCATGGGATGGCAGTGGGCCTGATGGCAGCAGTCACTAAAGCACATCGTTAGGGGAAGGCTTGATGCTGGCCTGGGCCTGGGAGTTGGGCCTGGGGCTCCCGGGCCAGTCCCCGTTTGAACGAAAGAGTTGCAGTGAGGTGGTCTCTTTTCCAGGTCTATGCCCCTGAGGTCTTGCTCACGAGGAGGGAAGAAAGGAGAAGGAGCTAGTCATAGGCTGGCCACCCCCTCAGGAGGCTGGGCCTCTTCTCAGAGGAGCTTCTGGTGCTTTGCTCAAGATACGTCCAACAAGAACCACACCACCACTCCCGGGGGCGCAGAGTCTTCTCCACTTTTTATTCTCCCAGCCCCCTAGTCCAGATTTACGCCACCCAAATATCTGCTGGTGATGATGGCCAAATTCCTCTGCAGGGTCACTGGTTATTCACCAGAGACACATCTGTCCAGTCTACACCTCTGACAAGCCGTTGCTACGAGACGGACCTCCCGGCTGGGGCGATTCCAAGCCCTAGAACCGTGAAGCCACCTGCCCCGGACACCACAGGGGAGAGCTGCAGTAACAGGAAGTTCCAGCAGCCCAGCAGAGGCCCTAGGTGGAAGTAAGCCTGGAACCCACGCGGCAGGCGGTGTGATGAGGGCCTCCCTTGGGGACGCCCACCCAGGGCAGGGAGGAAGGTGTTCCAGGCTGGGCAGCGAGGCCTCTCTGCAGCCTCCTGAGGCCGTGTAAGGACCCGGCCTGGCCTGGCTCGGAGGTCAGATTCCTCAGCTGAGGAGCTGCAGGCACTAGGAGAGGCAGCCAGTCGTGGCGGGAGGACTCCTTTGTTCCAGGTATTTTCTCAACGGTGGGGCTGGGCTGCCTGCCAGGTGCCAGGGCGCGGCTCTCGCCTCCCGCCGCACAAGCTGCTTTGCCGCCAAGCCCTGTCCCTGGCTCAGCAGCTCCTTGCCGCGCTTCCTCTGCTGGGCCCGGCAAAGTGAGAGGCCCGAGCTGTGGGGCAGACAGAGTGGGCCGGGCGCCCAGCCCACCCGGCCTCATGTCAGCACTAGGGACTCACTCAGGGTTCCTCGTGGTGTTTGGCGTTTAGAACTACATTCTTCCAGGAGAATGGGTTAAAAAATATAAAAATACAAACTTTTGCTCAACAAAATATGATAAAACTGCGAGTTTGGACATAGGTTCTGTCTAGATTTGAATCCCAGCTCTACCACTTACCAGCTGTCTGACTATGGCAAGTTACTTAACCTCTGTGTGCCTAAGTTTCTTCATCTGAAAACTAGGGACGATAGTTGTACCTACCTCATAGGAATGTTAGGAGGATTGAACAAGTTATTACACATAAAGCTCTGAGAACAAAGTGTGGGACACTGTACAAGCTGTGGGAGTATCTGCTGCGATCATGATGTTGACATTAATGGGGATAATGTTAGTCAAGACTCTTGGTTGCACAGAATAGAAACCACTCAGGCCAGCTTAAGCAAAAGAGAGGAATTTAATCCAAGTCTTCAGAAGTGTCACATGGAACCCAAGGGTAGGGGGCAACCAGGCCTCAGCAGGAATGAGAACCAGGATTTCAAAAGCCATTGAGCTTTTCAGCAGGAAGCTTCTCTTCCTCTCTGAGCTCACCATTCTCCACTTTCCTGAACACATGGTCGAACATGGCTCTCAGTCCTCAGCTCAGGTGACCAGCAGAAAGGGACTGGCATCTCTGAATCCTAACAGCAAAATCATGGGAGGGAGACCCAGTGTCCCGTTTGGGTCATGAGCCGAGAGCCCAGCAACTACGGCTGAGGAGCCTGCCAGGAATCCCGGCCTGTGGGCAGTCTAGTGCCCAGAGACAACAGCATGGGCTGAGCAGACATGCCCAAGAGCATCTGTCTACTCCAGGGGTGCTCTGGAGGGGGTCAAGAGACTTGTGCACCAGTCCTGGTGTTGCCTCAGGGAACCCCTTACGTCTCTGAACCCTTCTCCTCTTCTGTTCACTCAGCTCTTTCCTTTATCACAGCATTAGATAATATGTACTATAATTATTTCTCTGTCTTCCTCACTAGATTGCGATTTTCATTCATTCTTTGACATAATAAATATCTACCAAGCACCAGCCATGTGTTAGGGATACAGAGATGGTCCAACTCAATGCTTGCTGCCCTCCGGGAGGCTCAGTCTGGCTTTGCATGTAGTCGTGTGAAACAGGTCAGCCTCAATGCCCAGTTCTGCCTAAGTTCAGGGGCTGGGGACTTTCTTTCCCACACCATTGATACTCAGTGTCAAGATCCTACCTTTTGTTTTATGAGGTTTATAAGGTTCCTGAACTGTTACGAAAAGAGGGTATCCACAAGAAATGGCTCAGATGGGGCATGGTGTGGGTGGGCATCTCTGCTGTTGGGTTATTCGAGGGCAATAGCAGGCAGCTGGCAAGAGGACATCCCCAGCAAGTGAAGAGCAGAATAGTGACTGTGGCTCCTCAGCACAGGAGATGGCAGTGGACCCAGGGGGCCAGGGACGGTTACCGATGTTGGCTTGGCTGTCATAACACGAGCTGGCCCTGCCGCTGGGCAGGCTCCTGATGCGGACTCTGCTCCTCTCCACGTCTCTGATTCCATCTCAGACCACTCTGAGCTCCTGCAAGATCAAGTCCTGTCCCTGTTCTCCACCTGAGTGACCCCTAACCAGCCTTCCCATGAGCAGGACGGGCCAGGCACCCTGCTAGGCTCTTTCTAGCCCACTATGAAGGCATAAGCTTTACACCCTGCTTCCTTTAGAAACATTCCTGTGGGTTCTCAGAATCCCTTCTCTCCATAAAGCCCACCACTTGGCTTTCACTATCAAGTCCATGTGGGTGTCCACAATGAAGCCTAGTTTGGAAGTTGAAAAACTAAACACAGGCTTTTTTCCCCCCTTTCTCTTTGCATTTGTACTATAAAAATATTAATTCTTGAAGGCAATGTGAATGACTTGGGGGAGGGTCACATACAAGGAAGTGTGGAAAAGCAAAGCACAAATATTAGTATTTCAAGATGTTTTCCTCCTACACAGATCACCAAATTACTGGGAAGGCAACAAAATAGGTCTCTAGTTTGGGTGTGCAGTGTTCCCAGAGCTCTGGCATGGGGTGAGAGGAGACAGCAGAAAGGCCTGTGCAGAGGAGGTGATATTGAGCTGAGCCTTGAAAGGATGAGTAAGAATTTCCAGGGAAATAAGGGTGTGGGGAGAGCATTCCAGACAGCATCAATGGGACCGAACGAACATCGAATGACGGAAGAAAGGCTAATTGTGTGCCAAGCACTGTTTTAGGAAGTACTTTTAAGATACTAACTTAATCATCACAATAACCTCAGAGAGCCAGATTTTTAAAAAGATGGAACTGAGGCACACAGTGGTTAAGTTATTGGCTCCACAATTCACATATGGCAAGTGCTAGAGCTGGGATTCAAACCTAAGTTTGGCCCAGAAGCTCTATAGCCCACACTGTTCTGTCTTGAGGAACTGAAAGTAGCTTTGTAATGGGTGGCGGGAAACTTGGCTGAAGGAGTGAGCAGAAAGACCACACACCTTGTACTCCATCAGGAGCTCCGACTTTATCCTGATGGCAAAGGGGAGTCAATAAAAACTTTTAACCAAGAGAGAGGCACACAAGGTGTAATTAGAAGGATAAGGGGGGGCTGGCCGGATGGTGTAGTGGTTAAGCTCCTGAAGGGCTGCCCTGTCCCACTGGTCCATCTGAAGATGAAGTGTAGTATATAAGCCAGTTTAACTCAAGGTATACCTGGGGACAACCAAGGTGTTTCTGACAGTGGCAGAAATCACTCCGTGGAGTTTCCCATGCGTCACAGTGAACATTCAAACACTGAACACAAAGTGCATGGGGTAAAAGTCATATATCACTTAAACAAAAACAAAGCCTGCTCGGCCTGTAGAACAGGTGGGAGCTACGGCTTGATGGCAGATGAGATCATTCAGGGCCTGTGGCCTAAGAGAGCAGGCAAATCAACTTCTCTAGGGTGGGCAAAGGAAGGGACAGAGGAACCCTGACATGCCCGTCTTACATGCCACGGCTGACATACAGTGAGAATTCAAAGGATGCTTGGTCCTTGGATAATTGGTACTTTATCTTCTGTTGAATATAAAAAAGCAAACAAAGAGAATGTGGAAAAATATGTGTACCAAAAGAAAAAAAAAACCACACACCAGATACACGTTTATTATCCAAATAACTGAATTAAGTGTGTAAGTGTGAACCCGGAGTCTACTCAGAAAGGGCTGACACTGTAAACAATATGAAGTTATCTCAGAAAAATGATGGTCTCACCAGTGAATAAAATAAATGCAAGTTAATTACCTTAAGCTAACATTGTATGCCCATAAAACGCGAAAAAACAAAAATAGGTGACAAAGCCCTAAGTTGATGAGGCTGTGGGAAATAAGGGCACCACCACAGATGAGAGTATGTGGCCACACAGGACAGGAGCTAATAATGTGCACGCCCTGGCACACGGGTCCTTGGGTTGCACCTGAAAGAAATCCACTTAAGCAAACATGGTGCTTTTAATAAGGAAACAGCGGCATCCAGGAACGCAAGGCAGCACCTTAGCCCTCGGGAGGCTCAGAAACCAGGAGCCTCTCTCCTGGTCTGGGTTTCCCTCACATATCTGCTTCTTTTCTCCTGCTTTGCAGCTCCTCCTGCCACGTACTCATTCATACAACCAATATTTATTTTGTGCATATGCCCAAACATCACAGTTCCGTGTTCCAGTGTACCCAGGAAAGACGGTGTTGCAATTTGAAATTCTTGGGAGCAGTCTGACTGGCCTGGCCTCGGGTCTGCTCTAATCAGCTAGGACCCAGGGGGATGGGGTATTTCTTACCTCTGAGGGGGTTGGAATCTCTGATCTATTTTTCCAGAAAGGAGCCTTCATCTCTCTGTAAATTAGTGAACGTGATTAGATAAGCTGGGGAGGGGATGCCCCAAGGCAGAGAGACAGCCAGCATTAACCATTAACCCACCCAAAACTTCTGAGCTCCAGCCCCTGCTTCCGGCCAGAACATTACACTTTTTCCTGCTTCCACAGTGCACATCCCTTTCTGCCTTACAGCCCATTCTCCACCTAGCAGCCACACTTATCTTTTATCATGCAAATCAGAGTACACTCTTCCCCTGCTAAAAACAAACAGACAGAAAACCAAACAAATAAAACCCTCTTTAACTCCTTCCACTGGCAATTAGAATAAAATTCAAAATCCTCACCGTAGCCTATCAGGCCCTACCTGGTCTAGCCCCTGGTTACTTCTCCAACTTTATCCTTTACAATCTCCCCGACATTCACTCTGCTGGTAGCCACACTGGCCTGGCTAGTCCTCAAATCTGCCAAGCGCATTCCCGCCTCTGTGCAAAGGGCCTTTGCACTTGCTGTTCCCTCTGCCCCATATTTTTGCACAGTGGACTCTACATCATTCAGGACTCAGGTGACGTCACCTCCTCAGAGGGTCTTCCCTGCTGTCCCATCTAAAACAGTAACGCCCACCTCAAAACACACACAACTCTAGTTACTCTCTGCCTTGTTTTTCCATTTTTCCTTCCTAGGACTTAATACTTGTTAAAGCTCTCTCATTTACTAGTTTATTTTCTTTCTCTCCATATTAGAGCATAAGCTCCATGTGAGCAGGGACCTAGTCTGTCTCACTCTCCGATATCTTCCCAGCAGCAGCACTGTGCCTGGCACTTAGGCGACACCAAAAAGCACTCTAAGAGAAGCCTGAACGCTTTGGTTTCAATGTAACAGCACGAGGCGGAGCAGCACGGAACTTCAGAGCCTTAGCGCTGGAGCAGGAGCGCCTGGGGCCACCAGCTTCCTCACTTCCTACCTGTGCAAACTTGCACAAGGCGCTGAACTGACCTGTGTTGCAGTCTCCCTGTATGCAAAATGGGGAGGATAACAGTACAAATCCCATGGTGTGGTTTGAGGATTAAATGAGTTCACACACGTAAAGGGTTTACAAAGTGCTTGCCACAGAGTAAGCACTCAACGTGTTTTCAGTCATTATTCATTATTAATCACTAGTCCAGTCATTCTTGAATTCTTAAAATTCACCTTTCATTGTTCTTTCCATCCGTATCTCCTCTTTTATCTTATTTTCATGTCTTCATCAGTTTCCTCTGTGTTCTGGGACCATCTGAAATTTGTTTTCTTTACCAAGTCGATCTACTGTGTTCAACTTGGCATTCAGGGCTTCCATGTGGTTTTTAATTTAATAGCCACATTTTTAAGCTCCTCTATATTTCCTTATCTCAGATTATTTCATTTGCAGAATTGCTGATGCTGAATTAATTATGTACCATCTTTTTGAAGGCTACTGAAACATCAATCAGGAATTGACTACATTTCCTTCTCTTCCTTGCAACAGGTATTTTTCTGAGGCAGGCAGCTCCTCTAAATCTTTGGAGAAATGGTAAACCACCCTCTTTGCAACTGCAGAATATTCCTTACTTATCCTGATGGAGGGACCTCTACCCCAAGGGTGACCAACCATCCTGGCTTGCCCGGACTGAGGAGTTTCCCAGGATATGGGACTCAGAGCTAACACCAGGAAGTCCCACACAAAGCAGAGTTGGTCACTCTACCTCCAGCTGCAGACAACGTCAAGGAGGAGCTCTGTCATACTGGCACAGACGTTCCTCCATACCTTTCACAAAAGGAGGAAACCATTTTCTGGTACTTACAACTATTAGCCCCTTCCAAGTAGCACTTAAACACATTCAAGTCTCTCAGAAATAAAGGAAAGCAGCTTCCTTCCACTCCAGGCCTCCCTCTGGCGACCACGCTCTTTCCTTTCATAATTTAAAAAGCTGACCACACGCACTATGGCCACTCTCTCCTCAAACCACTGAGATATGGCTTCCATTTTCTAACCACTGACTGAAACCTCTCTTACCAAGGTTACCACTGACGTGCTCATCACTAAAATCCACTGAAGGCTTCTCATTCCTTGGCGGCCATGGCCTCTACGTGCTTGCCTGCTGATGACGCCCGTCTCAAACCTCTTTCCATACAACCTCCGTGACCGTGATCGCAGCCTCCTGGGTTCTCCCCTCTCCCTCCTCAGTTTCCAATGCAAGTTTCTCTTCCATAATTGTTGACCTTCCTCAAGTTCTGTTCTAGGCCTTTTCTCTTCTCACTACACCTCCTGCTTGAGTGACCTCATCTTCCACAGCTTGAAATATCATCCGTGCTGAGAACTTAGAAATCCCTATCTCCAGCCCAGAATTCTCTCTGGGCTCAACGTGAATATCCAGTTCCTTTCTGTACTTTCCATTAGGGTTCTCCATAGACACTTTAATCTCACCAAGTCCCAAACTAAACTCATCCTCTGCCCTCAGCCCACAATCCTGCTCTTCTTCCAGTGTTCTCCATCTTGGCCAAAGGAACCACCATCAATCAACTGCTCGAGTGAGAAACCTGAGCCTTATTCTTGGCCCCTTCTTTCCCCTCACCACCAGTATTTAACCAAGCATCAAGTCCTGTAAGTCCATCAAGACCTGCTGCACACTTTAACCACGCCCCTGCCTCTAGACTGTCTCCAGCCAATTCAGTCTCCGCATTGCACCAATGAGATCTCTCCAGGAAACACATCCCATGTTGTTTTCTCAGGGTTAATGGTTTACAGGGCTCTCTATGACCTGGTTCCTGCAGACCTCCCCAGCCTTTCTCCTTCCACTCCCCTACCTGGCTCACCCTATTACTCTTCCTGGTGTTTCCTTAGAAGCCAGTTACTCAGAAAGCCTTCCTAGACTCCTCTGAACTGAGTCAGGTACCACCCTGCACATTCCCCAAATATCTCTACTACAGCATCTCTATCATAACATAAATATATTCACCTTTCATATGCTTCTCCATTATATATATCTCTATTATCCATTGAAACAGTATGAAAGACGTGAGCTCTTTGAAGACAGGCAGTGTCTTGTTCACTGATATATCTCTAGCACCTAGAATGGTGAACAGTAAGCATTCATTAAATCTGTTAAATAAATTAACAAACAGCTGCTCCTGATTATAAAGCTTGTATCTGTTCATTAGATTAGGCTCCCAAAGTCCTCTACTTGCCTTCATGTTAGTCCAGTCCAAGTTATCATGCACCTGAAGAAAAGGACAACTACTTTGTTGGAGTGCTCATCCCAAAATGCTAGAAGCAGCATGGTACCGTAGAAAGAACACAATTCCTAAGCCAGGAGACCAGAGTTTCAGTTACGGCTCTGCTACGCTTTATGCTACTGTGGTGACCCACTTAACCCCTCTGGGCCTCAATTTCTCCATCTGAGAAATAAAATGGCAATCTAGATCAGTGATTTTCAAGGTGTGTTCCGCAGGGGAGCAGACTGAATCAGAGGGTTCAGAGGCCTCTGTGACCCGCCCAGACCCCAAGCCACTCTGCTTCGATCCATGTTATATATTGGAGTTCAGATAAGGTTTCATTAGAGGAAGAAAACAAAAGGATACACAGCTAAAATAAGTTTGAAAACAAGTGAACCAGATGATCACTGACTTCTCTGCATCCTTTACATGCTGACATTTAAAACAATTGAAAGCTACAAGTGTCACTATCAAAACGGTAGTTTCTCAAAACCATGTGAAGATTCTGACTGTGAAAGTCTGAAGAGGGTGGGCTGGCACTTCCATGTGCCATCAAGAACCCACTGGTTTGGGGCCGGCCCAGTGACGCAGCGGTTAAGTGCACACATTCTGCTTCGGCGGCCCAGGGTTCAGACCCCAGGTGCGGATGTGCCACTGCTTGGCAAGCCATGCTGTGGTAGGCGTCCCACATATAAAGTAGAGGAAGAGGGGCATGGATGTTAGCTCAGGGCCAGTCTTCCTCAGCAAAAAGAGGAGGATTGGCAGCAGTTAGCTCAGGGTTAATCTTCCTCAAAAAAAAAGAACCCACTGGTTTTCCTGTAACTCTACCTCATTATGCAGATCTATAAGGACACACAAACATTTCTAGAAAGATCTCTATCCCTCAATCCCCTTGATATTAATAAGGAAGCTCAGGCCAAAGACATAGGCCTAAATGACTTTCAAGTCTTGCTTTCAGGCGGCTCATCACCCCATATCTGGTGGCTCAAAGGCTGATCCCAGCCTCACACCTGAGAATGCACTGTCCTACCGGCTGTGCGTAGATAGGGCCTTCCTTTTGCAGGGGAAGTACTCAGTAGTTAGCATGTGCCACCAAAGGCTGTAGTCAGAGGACCCGGGCTTCTCTCCTGATCTGCCACTTACTGGCCCTGTGGCACTGCTGTGGACACCTATTGTCTCATTTTTAGCATCAATACCATGCCCAGCCTCTTTCTGAAAACTGGTTTTCCCCCAGCCCCCTTCTAGTCATATGGTTCTATAGGGAGTTGCCATGTTCTTAGGTGACTGGCTCTCCTGATTAATTCAGGGGAAACAACAGAATTCAGCTCTACTTGGAGTCCTTTCTTGGGATTTTATTTATTTATTTTTTTTTGAGGAACATTAGCCCTGAGCTACATCTGCTGCCAATCCTCCTCCTTTTGCTGACGAAGACTGGCCCTGAGCTAACATCCGTGCCCATTTTCCTCGACTTTATATGTGGGAGACCTGCCACAGCATGGCGTGCCAAGTGGTGCTATGTCCGCACCCGAGATCCGAACCAGTGAACCCGGGGCCGCCAAAGTGGAACATGTGAACTCAACTGCTGCGCCACCGGGCCGGCCCCACTTTCTTGGGATTTTTAAACTTGGGGCTCAGGTCCACTTCTTCACAGCGTGGAAAAGCTATAGGATGAGAGGTGTGGAAGCTTCCAATGATCATTTGAAGAAAACTGGTTTGCATGAAGGAAAAAAGTGAAGTCAGTATGCAGAGAAGAGAAAGGAGAGGCAGAGGCAGTGCTGGCAGTGCCTGAGTCACTGTGGCAGTTGTTTCTGATGCCCAGCTGCATGACTTGCCCTTCAGGAGGGGCTTGGTTGTTCAACTTGTTCCATGAGCCAGTAAATCTTTCTCTATACCTAAATTAATTCAAATTGGCTCTTAGCCCCTTACAACTAAACTGACACCAACCCTACATTAAGTCACTTAAATAGTATGAGTCTGTTTCCTCATTTGCAGAAACTACTTCAAGATTTTTGGCAAAGACCAACGAGATATGTAACTTTGTTAAAACTGTGCTACGCTACAAATGTGTAATGAATGACTATGATAGATGTCTGATGATGAAGACAATGGCAAGTACTACCCAGGTGGAGTTTAGACTTAGTGTAAGATCACCCCTGCTGCTAGAAAAAGAAGTGTGTTGCTGACTAGAAGGCAGTAACTCCATAGTGGATACCCACTGCTGGTCTGTCCAGTTGCCCTCCCCTCCTGCCAACCCACACACCCTACTTCCGGGAATCACTCCACCTCCACTCAATCCTTTGGTTTCCATGGGAACTGCCCAATTCTTTCAAGACTCCATCCCTAGCCTGGTTGATGGACCCCATGGTAAGCATCAGACCCAAGCTGGGGTAACGAATCCCTTTCCTGGGACTTTTTTATTTGTGGCAAAATACACATAAAATTTACAATCTTAACCATTTTTAAGTGCACAGTTCAGCAGTGTTAAGCATTTCACGTTGTTGTGCAACCAATCTCCAGAACTTTTTCGTCTTGCAAAATTGAAACCCTATACCCATTCAACAAGTCCCCAGTTCCTGGCAACCTCCATTCTACTTTCTGTCCCTATGAATTGGACTATTTTAGATACCGTGTGTAAGTGTAATCACAGTATTTGTTCTTTTTTGACTGGCCTATTTCATTTAGTGTAATATCCTCAAGGTCCATCCATGTTGCAGCATGGGTCAGAACTTCCTTCCTCCTTAAGGCTAGAATAATATTCCACTGTATGTATATACCACATTTTGTGTATCCATTCATCTATCGATGGACACTTAGGGGTTATTTCTACCTTTTGGCTACTGTGAATAATGCTGCTATGAAAGTGGACATACAAAAATCTCTTCGAGACCCTGCTTTCAGTTCTTTTGGACGTAAACCTGGAAGTGTAATTATTGGATCATATGGCAATTCTGTTTTTAATTTTTTGAGGAACCACCTCAAAAAAAAAAAAAAGCCTGGGGCTTTGCTGCTTTTCTGTCCTTGAATTTGATGAGAGACCTCAGTAACCCTATCTTACACTCATCTTTCTGCTTAAGTTAGTGTTTGGCTTGTTTCATTTGTAAACAGCCAGTCTTAACATAAACAACTTAGCGGAAAAGTTAGTTCTTCCGGAATCTTTTTTGCTTTTTCTTGTGCTGATTCCTTCTTATAAGTAGATGGGATATAAATGATCTGTAGATTTAAAAAGCCCTAAAGGAATGCCCTTGGGGAAATGCAGCCTAACGGTTACGGCATGGGTTTGGAATCAGCCCAATCTGGCTTCAAATTCTACCTCAACAAATGTTTACTGAGTGCCTTTCGAGCACAGGCACCCATAGGTGCCAGGGATAAAGCAGTTACAACGGACAAAAACCCCTGCCCTCACAGAGCCTTCTTTCTAGTATTCAGCAAATATTTGCAGGTGTACTCTCTGCCAGCCACAATTAAGAAGCTTTCTGAATATGCATGCCTGTTTATAAAATGCAGATAAAACGCCTTGCCCATTTGTTTGAAGGAATCACACAAGGTAACCATGTGCCTGACACACAGCACGCACTCAGCAAAGATGAGCGACGGTTCAGAGATGTGCCTGGCAGGATCAGCCTCAGGACCTATTGGGTGTCCATTGTGTGTCCCACATTGTCTTAAAAATACAACTCACATCTTGGCAGAATTTACTCTCCAACGGGAGCAAGAGACAGCTACAGAAGTGTTCTGTAGAAGAGTAATAAGGAGGTAGAAGAATACGGTGAAGAAGAACACAGATTTTGGAGCCACCTACCTAGTTTCAGATCCCAGTTTGCCCTCAGGAAAATCACTTAACTCTTCTACTCGGTTTCCTCAATCGAAAAATAGAGCTAATAACAACACTGACGACACTACCTCATAGGGCTGTTGTAAGGACGAAATGAGTCATTACATGTGAAGTACTTAGAACGTGCCTGGCAGTCATACTATAAAAGTACGCGCTAATACTATTATAAACTGCTGAGAGAACACACAGGAAGGAGACACTAAGCCTCCCTAAAGGAGGCAAGGAAGCTTTATCTAAGGAGAGGACAGCAGACCGGACCTTAAAGGACATGTAGGAGCTCACCAGGTGAAGAGTAGGGGAAAGGGCATTTCAGGTGAAGAAAACAGTTCAAGCAAATGAGCTAACCCATGAAGAAATCATATGCATTAAAAAAATAACAATAATAACAACTAACAGCTGAAGCCTGGCTGGGTGGCAGATAAAGCTTGAGGCACCGTTTCTGGCCATCAGCACCCAACTGGTCAGCACCCAACTGGTGGACCACCCAACTAGTCAGTTTTAGGCCACAGTTCGCCCTGATAACTTTTGGGAACTGTCACTATACCATAAACCAACACTTTAGTAGCATTAACAATTTTTACCCAATGAAACAAATAAATCCAATTTATACCTACCATTTACTGGGCACTACCGTGCGAAACACTATGCTGTTTCAAAAGGACCTTGTTGACTCCTTATGATGTCCCCTGGCATGGAGGTAACAAGCCCATTTCATATATGAGGAAGTTCAGGCTGCCTGAGTAATTTTCCCAGCGTCACACAGATAGTCATTAGATAGGCAGGTGTTCCACTGCAAGTACAAATAGCAGTTTCCTTTCTTTTTTTTTCCACAGAAAGTCCAGAAGCAGGTAGTTACAGCCCTTAGTCCGGCTATTTCACAATGCCACCACAATACCTTCTATCCTTCCTCCCCACCATCTTTGGAGTGTTAGCCATTGGCCTTAAGCCTCATTCAGTCTCACATTCCCTATAATGTTTTTTTATTCTAGTCTTAAATCCCACCAGCCAAGATTTTGTCAAGCTTTACTTTTTGAAATTTTTCATAGGTCAACTCATACAACTCACTGATTTCACAGATGGGGAAACAGAAAGATTCGCCCCTAGCAAGCTACCAGGGCTAATTAGTTAAACCAGCCTGGAACTCGGTGCTCTTTCCATCATGCTAATTTAGTGGAAACTGCAAACTGCCCACCAAAATCTGTTCTCCTATTCTTTCTTGGCACATGGCTTGACTCTATTTCTCAGTCTCCTCTGCAGGTAGGTGTGGCCATATGACTAAGTTCTTGCCAATGAAAGTGAGCAGCAGTATGCGTGCCCCTACAGGGTCTAGGCCTTAAGGCATCAGATGTGCCTCCTCCCTGCTCTTTTTTTCCTTCTGACTTGCTGGAACCATTGATGACCCAGCTTCAACCATGCAGGTGATGACCCCCAGAGGATGGAGAAGCCACACGATATAAGGAAGCTGTGTCCCTGAATGACCGCTCAGAGCAGAGCTGCCCCACTGACCTGGACCGCTCACTTCAGAAATGTTAACTCCCCTTGGAGCTGCTACATGAGAAAGAAACTTCTTTGTTCTTTAAGCCAGTGTATTGCTGAGTCTCTTTGTTACAGCAGCTTAGCCCTTTACCCTAACTAATACAACCAGGCAGCTTCCTTTGTACATATTCAGAACAGCTTTACAAATGACCAGTGAGCCATCTTTTTAGAAAATAGTCCTAACCGCCCAAGTAGGTGATAATCAAACACTGAAATTCCTTCCTGTGGCTACTATCCCAAGATTTCTTCATCCTGGTTAAAGGCTATTTAACAATTGAAACAGAGCATTTATGTAGAGACCCACTTAGCTTTTATGCTCTCCTGCAATTAATTCAACATATATTTGACTTTCTAGTTGCTGGGGATATACAGACAGTCTACTGCATTCATTAAAGCTTGCCTTCTAGTGGTTTTTTCCTTTTCTTTTTTTAATGTTGTGCTGTATGTTTTGTTTTAAGCAGAAAAATCCTCTTTGCAGAATGTGGAACCGAGGCTAAGAATGCGAATAATTACTGAGAGTTACAAAGGATCACACCATGCACCTAGACTATAAATGAAGTGCTCTCTTGCTTAGCCCTAAAAATCAAGCAAAATATTTTAAAGACTAAAGCTCCAGCTCTCTTTTCAGAGTCAACGTATTTCCCAAACAACGCTGTCTGAACTGCAAGAAGTGTCTAAAGCCTAGTCAAGATTTTTACTTTATATGTTAATTCTCTCTAAGTCTGAGGAAAAAACGTTTTTACTGACAGAGGTGGATGGACCTGACTGCTTTCTGAGTGTTGGAATTCCTTACCAAAGCCATTTAGATGACACTGCTATCAACTGCAGACTCGGCACCTGGACTGAAGGGCTCCGCTTGTCTGGGGAGGAGCTGAAGCCAGATGGGACAAAATGGCATTCCTCACCCTGACTCCAGGCTGAACAAATAGTCCAAAGCTGGTCGCTACGCTCCCTTCCCTGCTCTCAAATGAGATTTGGTATGAGATCTAGTAGTTGAGTGAGAGAGGGAACCTGTCACAATTTGCTGTGACTGTGGACCATGCATGTTTTGAGCCCCAGTTTTCCCATCTGTATAAGAAGGTGCTAAGAACCCTCTCATCTCCACATTTATGACAATCACTAGGAAGAACTCCTTTCCTTCCCTATGCTCAACAGCAAAGTCATCCAATGGGAGCAGGGAGAGAAGGGGAAATCTGCTCAGGGCAGTGCCTCCGACCAGGCACCAAGCAGAAGCCTACTGAGTGTTCTGCCTTCCCCAATCTCTGCTGCTGGCACAGGAATTCCACCTTGCTGAATTTACAGTTTCTAAGAATAGGGGCAAGGGACACAATGACAGCACCTCACACTTGCTAGGTGCTTCATAAATTTTAGGCACTTTGGTTTTTTCTTTCAAGAAATTCCTGATTTCTAACTGCCACAGAGAGAGAGCGATGAGCTCAACAAGAAGTTGCTGCTCTAGGTACTTCAGTTGCAAGGATTAAAGGCTTTCTGAGGTAGGATTGTTAAAACAAGTTTCTTTCTGCTTGCACACTGAAACTTTTTTAAGCTAAAACATATTTAGCAACTCGAGTGAAGAGCCCTTCAGAGAGACCAAGATTCCTCCATAGAAACAGTCAGCTTAGCACGGGACTCAACAGCTTGAGCTCTGAACTCTGCTGGGTTCACCTCAATTCCAGCTCTGCTGGTTACTAGCTGGACTCCTCTGCTGAGCCTGTTTCCCCAGTGGTTAACAGGAAAAGAAACAGACCTCCCTTCCAGGGCTGGGGGAGAAGATAACGTATATAAAAGGCTTGGTCCTGCTTGACTCATGGTAAGTATTCATCCCCACTTCCAGTGAGAACATGTGGCTTCCTTACCCCTTAGCTCCTGAAGTAGTTAATAAAACTGATGGGGAAAATTCTACTATGTTAAATGTAAACAACAATATGGGGTGGATATAATAATAATTTCTTCTCTGACCAGAGAAAAATTTATTCTTGATTCAAATCAGTGAAAGGTTCAATAAAGCTCAAAGGGCCCAGGACATCCTACAGCCTGGAGGAGGAGGGGGAAGAGAAGCCACTGAAGTCTTGTTGAAAATCCCCGCTTTCCAGGTCATGTGGTGCCACATATGCAGTCCCGGCACCAGACATAGCATCGTGCCGTGCCATGCCACGTGCCTCAGCACATGCCTCCCCTCAGCACACGCACACACTCCCACACACCAAGGTAGGGCAGCTCCTCAGATTACTTGCCCTTACAGCAAGTGTCCTTTCTTTGCAGCCCTTATCACAGCTGTAATTCTCTAATTATTTGATCAATGGGGACTTTTTTGATCTCTACTGTACCACTGGAGTCTGGCACAGGCCCTGGCACACCGTAAAGTCTAAAATATCTGCTGGCTGAATGAATGGGCTGGCTACAGCTTGAGAATTCCTCAGAGGCTGGTTTTGGCCTAAAGTCTGGCATCTGAATGAAGGTCAGTACACAAAGGTGAGTGAACTCTGCTTATGGCCTGGGGTCAACTGGGGGACCCCAGGGTGGGTGGTTAAAGCCAAAAATATAACAGAGATGGCAGGAGAAATCCATGCATATCCAGGTATTGCCAACTTGTGCTATATGCTATCTTTTGAGAAAGGAGAAAAATAAGGATATATATTTGTATTCGTTCATTTTTGCTTTAAAAAACTCTTGAGGGGGCCAGCCCCATGGCATAGTGGTTAAGTTTGGTGCACTCCACTTCAGCGGCCCAGGTTCATGGGCTCAGATTCTGGGAGTGGACCTACACCACTCGTCAGCCATGCTGTGGCAGTGACCCATATATAAAGTGGAGGAAGATTGGTACAGATGTTAGCTCAGGGCTAATCTTCCTCAGCCAAAAATAAAAAATAAAAATAAATAAATAAAAAACTCTTGAGAGATACGTAAGAAATCAAATAAGTGATTATCTATGGGGGAGGGTAAAGGGGACAGAGGTGGGAGCAGGATTTCTCAATAAATGTCTTTTTATGTCATTTTGATTTTTGAACTAAATTGGGAAATCTAGTGAAAAAATAAAACTTTCAAAAATTGTTGGAAGGAAAAAAAGGTAGGTGAGCTATGGAATTCAGCACTGTTTAAAAAGGTTAATCAAGTTCGGTAGTTCTTTTACCTGACCCTCTCCTTGTATGCACAGCTAACAATACATTTGCCAAGAATTGCTTTTTAAGGTCCAGCAGAAAGGCTCCTTCTTCCATGATCCCTTCCCTTCTGCTCTAAACTGAAGTCCTACACAGCTCTGTTGGCCTTACCTCTTACCTAGATCGGCTGTTTGTGTATATACACACAATATTTACCAGTTTCCTGAAAGCAAAAACCCCATCTCATTCGATCTCTGTACTCCCTCTAGCCTAGCCCAGGGCCTCTCATACAGTAGATGCTGAACAAACAAAATATTACTTGAGTGGGGAGTTAATGCTTAATGGTTACAGAGTTTCTGTTTGGGGTAATGAAAAAGTTTTGGAAACAGCAGTGATGGTTGCACAACATGGTAAATGTAATGCATGCTGCTGAACTGTAAACTTAAAAAGGCTTAATTTTATGTGAAATACATACATACATCTACTTAACACTGCTGGCAGCTCAGGTCACTTCAGAAAGAGAGCTGCAACTAGAAATAACAAATCTCCAGTAAAAGGCCCTCTCCAGATGTCTTCCAGGAGTATAGTAAGTGCTCAATAAACATCCGCTAATTAAAGGAATGGACAGCATGATCCTATGAAGAATGTCAAATCTGAGAAAAAGCTATCATGTTGATGACAGAGTATATTGTGTATAAAACAGACGTGGACATATCTATCTATTTAAGGACTAAAGAGGCTCTTGCAAACTTTTTCTTTATTTAACATTCAGTAAAAATATAGACTCCTAACTCAATAGAAAGACAGCAGTGACAGTAATCATCACATAGGAGGAGCTCAACAAATTCCAAAGTCATTAGTTTCAAGTTCCATGTCACAACCACCTTGGTCTGATTCTGTCCTTCCCTACAGAATTCCAAGAGCTGGTGTGGTTCACTTAATCATCTCATTGGGGCCAGTCCTTTCCTGACTTTCACTCAAATCCAGAACTTCTGATTTGTGGCTCACAATACTTCAGTCATCTATAAAACTGTCTGGAAATTAGATATTTTTAGCCCGAGTCAGGGACATAAAACCTCTTTTTTAAGGGATATAGTGAATCCTGGTATTCATCACCAAAAAGATCCTCAAGTGTAAAAAGTACAATCTGTGCCTCTTTCAAAATAGAACGCTTAAGCTTAAAAAAGTTAAAAAAAAATCTCTTCCCAAACTCATTACCAGACACACCAGCCACACCAGGAGCTGACAAGACCTGCTGCTTCCATCACAGAGAACATGAGACTCTAACACCACACCACGAAATGGAAGAAAATGGTGGGAGCTTTCTGCGTGGTGCTCCTCAGTCCAGACTGGGACACAGACGACCCTCCCTCCTGAACTGGATCCCCACCACCTTTGCAAAGGCCACTGGACATGTCTCTTAAACACTGGATTTCAGCTCTTCATCATTCTGCCCTGGGGATCCCTTCTCCTTAAGCTCTTTGTCACGGTCTGGGGAAATACTCTGACTTTCTATGGTGGCGACAGCATCTGAGTCCAATTTTCTTCTTTTCTTCAGTTGGTGCAAGTGGGATTTGGATTTTCTATGTGCTAAGACAAAACCAAAACAAAACAAAACTCATTAGGATTTTCTAGAATTAATCCTAGAAGCATCAAAAATTACCTATACAATCCTCTTTAACAATAACAGGATCAATACATGTGCCGTTATAGCTGCTTAGCATTTTTAAGGGAAGATAAGTTATATGGCCAGCTAGCTAGCAAACTGGCACGAGCTACCATGTATCGAGTGCACCCTGCTAGGTTCTTTACATCACTAATCCTCACAACAATCTTGCAGGACACTATTATTCAGCTCATTTTACACAGGAGGAAACTGAAGTTCACAGAGAGTTTACGTTTTGTTCAAGATCACCCAGCAGGTAAGCTCTTCCTCTGGTTTACTTGTAGTTCAAAAAGAGACTCGATTTTCCAGTATGGAGCGTCCTGATACAGATAACATTTCAACTCAAATGGCCAAAAAGTTATAAGTCCAAATCCTTGTCTGTATCACAGGACAGATGCCCTGTCCTGCCTCAGGCCTATAGCATCCAGAGCTGTCCTTCCCACTTCTTCCCTGCTTGCACAGGCTGCCCCTCCTGGTCTAACATCCTTATGCCTGGGTCAGAAAAGCCATGTGAACAACCAACCCACAAGGCTCACATTCTCCAGGCACACCATGCATGAGAGACAACAAGAAGCATTTTTCGGGGACAACCCCTTTTTAGAGTCCACAGAAACAGTAAAGATGAAAAGCTACTGTTCCTGATATCAACTTCTGATCTCTCACCTCAAACATAGTTCCCACTCTCTGATTAACTCATATAAGCTCTTTTTTACTATCCTATTCTTTTTCAAGGAAATCTTATTTGGGACCTCATAAAGGGATAGATAACTAGATTGGATTCTCTTGTATACATATTAAAAACACCATTTTTAAGAGTTTAGAAGCAAAAATAAGTAAGGAACAGGTTAGAGGTCAAAGAAAAGTTTATTTGGAGGGAAAAAGTCAGCTTTGTTCTCCAACATGAGCCTAAGGCAAAAATGGGCTTCTGGATTGGCTCTCCACGGCAGCAGGAGACGGGAGCAAGGACTTGACAGATGGCACCATAGAAGGGCTTACACAAGCTAAGCTCACAAAGGCTCACAAATGTTGCTTCTCTGAGGCTATCCCTGAAGGACATTCGACAAATCGAACCACTAAGTTTCCTTAGAAGAGACAATCAGACACTCTTTCTCTTTCCCTTTCATCATTATAAATCAACGACAATCGAGGCTTCTTCTGCTGCTTGGGCAATCACAGCCATCCCCAGTCTCTGACAATGGAGTTCATTTTGCCAGAGTTACCAGTTAATAGAACTAATCATTCTATTGGTTGGTATGGGGGGAAAAATCTACTTCTATGAGAATTCTCTGTAAAGCAGTACTCTGAGCAGAAGGATTCCAGCCGCTGTGTAAACTACAAGCCCTACTGTGCCTGAAAGGAGTGGGCCTTAAACAAGTTTCTAAATACAGGGAAATTCAAGGCTTGGAGGCTAACGGCCTTTGAGCATTGACTGTATCTCTAGAGAAATCCGACAGGGGAGCGCAGCATGACTCTGTGGCAGAGGCCGTTCCAGGCTCTGAAGCAGGGAGACAGACTGGCCACTTAGGGCAGGGTGACTCTGGGTTGGCTGGGTAGCACCTCGTAAGCAAGATATCACCCAACTTCTTGAGACATGGCGCACAGTCTTGCTTTCACAGTCTTCCTTAACACTTCTTTCTCATCACAGTTTTAGCAATTACCACCATTTCAATGTACTACCTTAAAAATTATTGAAGAGATACCACTTTTTTTTCTTTTTTTGAGGAAGACTAGCCCTGAGCTAACATCCGTGCCTATCTTCTTCTACTTTATATGCGGGATGCCTACCACTGCATGGTGTGCCAAGCGGTGCCATGTCCACACCCAAGACGCGAACTGGTGAACCCGGGGCCGCTGAAATGGAACGTGCACACTTAACAGCTGCACCACCGGGCTGGTCCGAGATACCACTTTTGAATAATGTACTCAGGACGAGTAACTGCACTTCCTGCTCCGTGTCGGCTGTTTCTGCTTCTTTGGTCTCTTGCGTGAGTTGCCTGGCTTCCCTTAAAATCCTACCTCAACCCCACTGAGATCTAAACCTGAAAGGCCAAGAAACTCTCATAAGGTAGGATCATGAAAGTCACAGGAGCTCTGGAAAGTTAACTGCAGACCTCTCAGTACAAAATATCTGCTCTAGCCAATGCTAGAGGGCATATGATCTTCCTTTGAAATTCAGAATACAGCGATAACTCTCCAATTTGGGAAGGCCTCCATGAAATCTGACCAGTCTCTTAGAGGAATCTGGCCATCCCTTTACAAAGAAGCAGACTCTGGCACTGAACCTACCAAAGACCTTAAATTTCATGAAGTCAATGTGACCCACCCTTACAGATTATTCCATGCTTTTCCCCAGACTCTACCTGCCCATTCGCGGTCCCCAATGATGATTCGATCACAGAGGTCACACATGTGATAACTTCTCTTGTTCTCAGTTTCATTACATGGCATCTTTACTGGAGCAGCTGCAGGCTGGTGGCCCTAAAAGAACAAGGAGGGGATGGGGGAGAAGCATTTGATTCTAAGAGATTTGAATATCATTCTCTGATATTAAAGGGAGTGGGATTTTCCCAAGATTTCTTTTTCTCATCCCAGAGAGCAGGTGGGCTGTGAACAGATTTTACCGACAACCTTTCTGAATGAGAAAGTAGAAACGCAGCCTCCAGGGATCTAAAAGCAGCCAACCCTTCTGCTTTATTCCATGGAAAAGAGGGCTTGGTTCCCTGGGTAGTAACAAAGGTGTCAGCTAAGGAAAGCTCTCTGAAAACCAGACAATAGACAGTACCATGATTAACATCACCTGGATGAAACTTCGCACGATTTCAAGAGCAGGTTCAAGAACAGACTCCTCCCACTTTGAGACATCAGATACTTCTAAGCCATATACTGGGGGAACACTGGGACCGGGTCCTAATAAAGACAAAGAAAAGTTGTGAGAGGTCAGCCCCCAAGACCTAATCTACCGTGCTCCCAGGACTCCAAAATTCTCATGGGAAACATATGGGACCAAACGAATAAACATTCTGACCACGCCGTTCATTTCAACCAGAAACATGAACCAAACCACTAGATACAATCCAAGAAAGACCTAGAAGGTTGATTGGTCTGTGCGAATAAGTCTAGGTATATAATCCGGAGCCTCAGGTGTAGGATCTTCCAGATCAGTCAGGAAAACAATACAGAGTAATAGTTCTAGCGACCACTGTGTGGGTTACAATATCAAGACAGCACATCATAGGAGGAAATAAACTGACAGCATGAAGTAAGTGAGTAAGTGCCTGTTCTAAGTTCCATATCATCTTACAGTGATGTCACTGTGGCAAGAGAGTTCACAGCTTTCTTTAGGAGCAGATAGTAGTCTCAGGATTGTATAGATTCCTTCAGCAGTTTGACATTCATGAAACTCAGTGATACCATATCGATAATCATGGGCTGCTAACAGCATAGTATTAGCCAATGAGTCGCTGAATCTGAGAATTAGAAAGAAGCCTTGGAATTGAACTAGTTGAGGCCCTTCTTTTAGGAAAGAGATCTAGAGGAGCATTCAAGAAATACCTTCTGGCAAACACTTCTGAATGGAGATGAGACTGGTGGTATCCAAGAGTACAGCTACAGGCATTTCTTCCATCTGAGCCAAGCATGTTTAGTCTCTGCTGGTAGCTTCCCTAGCTTGCAGATTAAACTGCCTTCCACAGCTAAGTCAAGTCAGTTGCCTGAAGGCAAAGAGCATCACCCCATGGACAAAACAGCAAAGTCCTTGGGATGCCAACGGCCGGCAGGTGCTGGCCTTTTGATTGTGCCAACCACAAATAAGATTCTTCATAAACTGGACTGAGCTGCACCTGCCACCACACAGAAAGGTGAGACTAGGAGGGTGCAGGCAGCATCCACAGCACACCTGGCCTTGGCTAAGCTCTGCACCTGTTTCCAGGCCACTCTATATTTTCCTTTCCCCTCTAAGTCCTTTGTTGGGCTTCTGTGCCCTGTCTAAGCACCTTTCAACAAGTTCTCGGCTCCCAGCTGCTATTTCTGGCTTAGGTCCAAGGCCAAGCTGGGGTGGGGAAGTCTCTCTGGCTTCTTGCCAGAACCAGATCCCAGCAGACCAGCCCTAGCCAATCACACATGGCTCCTGATTTACAGGGCAGCTGCGCCTTTCACTCTAGCACCAGGACTGTGCTGGCATACACATGAATAAGGAACAGACATATGATGCACTGTGCCATCAACCCCTCCTGACTGAGACGGGGTAGTTACTGTGGCTTTACCACCAGAGGAAGTTCCAAATCATTACAAAAAATGTCTTTTGTTACAGACTAATTGTTAGCCCTGGGGAAAAAAGAAGCTACATTAGAAATTTGTAGTAGTAAACTTCCATTTCAGCTAATGCAAAGACTTCTTCTATCTAACAGGACAGGCAGAGAAAGCAGGATAAGGAGAAGAAAACGTAAAGAGCCTTTTGGTGCCAGAACTACAGTGAAGCACTCTGGCAGAGCGAGAACTAGGAGAGAGAACTCCAGCATCCAGTGGTCAACAACAGCCATCAAGGTGTTTTGTTTAGAGACACTGAGGAGCGGGGTGGAGGCCCCAGCTGTCCTTAACTGTAACTGAAAGTGGACATCTAACGGCGAAAGGAAAAGGGGATATTCAGAAGCATATTTAAAAAGTGCCCACAAGACAAAATCGCGTTTCACTTATGCTTAATCCCTTTAAATTAATCTCCTTTTAGCTCATAATCACACAAGTCTTACCAAAGGCCCAAAACTTATGCTGTCTAGCTAAACTTACAACTAAAGGAAACGAGAAGATAGATAAAGGTATAAAGCAAAGCATGGACTTTGGAGCCAGGTTTGCACTCAATACTCTACTGCTTATTAGCTAGGGGATTCTGCCAAGTTATTTAACTTCCTGAAGCCTCCATTTCCTTATCTGCAAAAGAACAAAAAAATTAAAAAAAATAACATCTACCTCAAAGGCTCGATAATATACATACAGCACGAAATTTAGTGCCAAGGACGTAGTACAGGGTCAAATGAATGAGAATTTCCTTCCTTTTTCCTTAAAAGTATTGTTCAATTAAGGTTAAAACTGAAGCAGTCTGGGGCCAGCCCAGTGGCATAGTGGTTAAGTTCGAGTGCTCTACTTCAGCCACCAGGGGTTCACAGGTTTGGATCCCAGGCATGGACCTAGCACTGCTCGTCAAGCCACACTGTGGCAGTATCCCACGTGAAACAGAGGAAGATTGACACAGATGTTAGCTCAGGGCCAATCTTCCCAAAAAAAAAGCAGTCTGAAGCACCACGTATCTGAACATGAAAGTATACTGGGAGAAGTGGTGAAGGTTTGATCTTTTCATACTGCTCATCTGGCCCAAGAACCAGTTTAATTAGGAAAGCATGCCTACAGAAATCTGATTTTTCTTCAGGTAAAAATTTGAAGCTAAAATCAACCCTGAGCATCAACTTTACTAAGATGATGTTGCTATTTTGCTCTTACCTGTTTGCAACCAGTACTCATGTGTTCAAGGCATAGGGCAGACTCCTTACTAGAAAGATTTAATTTGTTTTCTGAGACATCAGAAGAAAATATCCCAGGACAATCATTTATGCAATAGACCTCCCTCCAGGTCAGGTCCCAAATCTCAGAACAAGCCCAGAAACTAAAGTTCATTTTCTGGGTGAGCTGAGGACTTGTATCTTCTATTGAAAAAAGACCCGGGGGAAAAGGAAAAACATGAGACTTACTGCTCAAAAAACGGTTTTTAACCCATCGGTTTTGCTTCCGGGCATATCTCTTAGTCACTTGTTTCAGAGCCTCAATACCTGAAAGATAAGGTAGATACAAGAACCTCTAATGAAATAGTTCTCACCCTGCCAAAAGGCAGGCCCACCCAGCCCAGTGGAAGAGAAAAGTTGCCACAGCAGCACACTGGTGGACACTTCGTAGACAAAAATCTCAATTCTGAGCTGAAGGCCATTTGGGATTCTTCTAACATCATCTCTTTCTCAGACCATACCAGGATACTCTGTCACCCCAGAATGTCCAAGGCTAGGTTAAATGGAGGAATTCACACCTTTCTTTAGGAGCTGGTTACTAGTCTCTGGTGTGCATTTTCCCTCAGTGATCAGGTACTCGTGAAATTCCTTGAAGCCAATTGACTGGAAGATACCACGTTGATAGTCCTGGCTGGGAACAGGAGAGCATCAGCAGATGAGCCATTGCATCTGAGAGCTAGAAGGGGCCTTGCAGATGATCTAGCCAAGCCATTTCATCTCACAGATGAGGAAATTGAGATCCTGAACAGTTACTGCCCCTCTGAAATCCTTCCTCCACCACCCCTCACCAGCTCCCAGCTTACTTCTCTTGAAAATTAACTCCTGGGAATGTCTAACAATTAGAAAATTGCAACTGTAACAAGTACACCAAATCTCCTTCCAAGAAGCCTTGTGAATGCCAAGGACAAAGGCTAATGAACAAGTAGATCCAAAGCCAGTATTATGTTTAGGGTCTTTTGACCATAAGCAAGGTATAGAGAGTAGGTCAAAGTAACAGGCAAATCCTCACCTATTTTCTGCAACTTTCTTCTGATTATAGCGTCTGTGAAAATCTCTTAGTTCATCCAAAAGCCCAGCGGCAAGCATGTCATCCACCCTCTTATCCAAGCGCTCATCTAGAACTTGAATCAAATTAGCCCATCAACCAGCAAGCCTGCCATAGGTGTATACTACACATTTACAGAATGAATGGACAGGCTGCCACAAAGAAGAATTTGTTCAAATGGAAGAAAGAGTTGAGAGTCCAAGATTACATAACAATTCATGTTATATTTAGTCATACTTAAGACTCTGCAACTCCAATAAAAAGTCAGAATGAAACATATGTCTTATTATTATATAAAGAGGAAGCATACAATTACAGCTATTAGGAAGAACAAACACTTTATTCTTGTATGGAACGGATAGCCAGTGTTTATTTTAGAGGCAGCTGAGAACCCCCTGTTTTATCCATCTTACTATTTCCATTAGATTTGTTACTCTAACTTTGTGTTATTTCACATTTAAGGACTCTCAGATGACACCTTGGATAGGAACGAGGAATTTCAATCCAAAGTCATCCAAGGTATATCGTGAACTACTGAACCAGACAAATGAGCAAAGAGTAAGAGGTCATAATCATTCGATGCAGTAGTCAAACACAACTTTATTATGAATCAGAGACCATTATTTTATGATGAACTGTACTACATGTTTTTATTTACAGAAATTTCATTAAAAGATTACCTTCTTCTAGAAAGTTCTAACTGAGATTAATTGAACAAGTTTTCAACATCTCAATCATGTTCTTCTACATCTCTGCCATCACTATTTCTCGGCCTGCAATAGTAACCTTTTTTTCTATCTTCCTAAAAAGATTCCATTTATTATTATTATTACTATTATTATTATTATATAATTATTAGTATTATTCCATCCACCATGTGTCAGGCACATTCTGCACACTTTGTATGTATTATGAATTCACCTAATCCTCAATGAAGCTATGAGATATGTACTATTATTATTATTCTCTCCATTTTACAGAAGAGAAAATTAGGGCAGAGAAAGGTAAATTAACTTGCCTTAAAACTCACATAGCTGGAAGATGGTGGAGAGGAATTTGAATCCAGACAGTGTGGTTCAGAGACCATGCTCTTAATCACTACACCCTAGTGCCTGGTCTCATAATCATCTCCTTACCTTTCCAGACCTGGCTAATAGGTTACCTTTACAAATTGGTCCGACTCCCCCCAGAGAATGTTCATCATCCCTTCTCTGGGGCCCCACAGCACTTTCTAGCCCGATATTTATCACAACACAGTATCCATCTCATTACTTGTTGACTCACTAGACTGGGAGCTCCTTAAGAGCAGGCACCGCCTCTTAGACGTCTCTGAAATCCAAGTACTATGCAGAATACTTGACACTTCAATGAATGCTTACTGACTGTCTGTTAGATAAAGGAGTTACTACACTCACAGGGCATTATTATACTTTAGCAAAAGAAAGCACCATCAAGCTAGCTAGCTAACCAACATACCCACTTCTCAGGCCTACTGCTTCTAGAATAATCAGTGATCCAGCTACCAGCCAACCCAGAGAGTCAGACTTCCTTCCAGAGGGGCCTTCCTTCTCTTTCTCCTTTGGATCTTCCCTGGATGTCAGGCTCTTTCCCATGCCATCCACCCCATCTTATCCCACCCTTGGTATCTTATCCTAGTGCCAAGGCTACACTTCCTCCATCTCCAGACAGATACCTAGGGGAAAGGCACCATGCCTAAGTCAACAAAGAATGGCAATGATAATAAAATTAATAGCTAACATTTGTTTAGTGCTCGCTCTGAGCCATTCATGGCTCTAAGCATTTTATATATAGTAATGTATTACTCTAAGCTCTATCTCAGATGGAGTCTAGGACATCAAAGGGCTTTTACCTGTCTGGTCAGTATGAAGCCAGAGGATGCAAGGGTTAGGGAACTTCAGAGGCCCTCCAAGGGGACCACCACCTTCTTCTGCTTGTTGACGATGAAGAAATTCACTATGAGAGATTCCTGTTTCTTCAAATACTTGCAAGCTCCTAAGTCATTTGAAATGGGAGGGTGGGCACTCATAAAAACCATTAGGAAATATTAATTCTCAAGTGAAACAAGGAAAAAGCCTATCTATTATACAACATCTCGTTCTCATTTTCACTGCATAAGCCCCTGAAGATATGAAGATCAAGGGTTACTACAATCCTATAGCTGCTCAGAAAAGAGTCTTAAAGAAACTTTGGGTAAAGTAGGAAATAATACCATTCTTTTAAACATATATAAATTTTTCTGAAATCAGTCAAATAGGTTCAGAAACAACAGGTTTCTTCTACACAAACAGAATGGGACTCGCTCACATTTAGGTAAGCAGTAAAAGAGCTTGTTTGGGACACTGCTACAAGCCAACAAGTCGAGTCTCGCTGCAATGCCTTTCCCACAGTACAAAAGTATGTTGTATATCCAGCTCGACAACTTTCTTTTTAAATATGTCTAAAATTAATGAAGAATGCTTCTGACTAATTCAGTACTCTACTAGCACAAAGATCACTGAAGAAAGAACTCCCATCCTTATTCTTGAGCCACCATCCACTCTGTCCATATCTACTATGGTATGCAGCACTAGGTAATTTAACTCTCAAATCTATACTCCACTACTCTGTGTGATTGCAACTTATCAGCTTGAAAATGATCTTTCCCTTCCTGACCCAATTTACTTCCTGAAACCTTAACACAAGAGTAGAAACCCCTTGTCTTCCTGTATCACTGGTCACTCAAAGAGGACCTACGAGGAAAAAATGTAGTAACCAATCTCTCATTCATCTGGAAGTTAGTTAGCATACAGCGTCAAACTGAAAGAAAGATGAAAAAAGTTCTCCTGTCGTCTCTAAAAGAGACTCTAGAGCTCTTGCTTAGAACCTACTGACTCTTACTAAGATACAACTCTCAATTCATTACTAGCTTAGAAGGCGAAATGAGGAGAGGTGATAAGGACGAATTGATTGAGGCCAGCCCCATGGTCGAGTGGTTAAAGTTCTGCGCACTCTGCTTCAGCAGCCTGGGTTCACGGGTTTGGATCCTGGGCATGGACCTACACCACTCATCAAGCCATGCTGTGGCAGCATACCACATACAAAGTGGAAAAAGACTGGCATAGATGTTAGCTCAGGGCAAATCTTCCTCAGAAAAAAATAAAAGAAGGAAAGAACTGATTAATAACAGGAGAGGACAATAAAGACCAAGCTCCAGAACCATATCATAAAACAATATAAAAATGAATGTTCATAACGTTCTTGAATTTTCCAAAACTTTTTTGAAAGAGTTCCATTAAAATAAAATGTTTGAATACTTCAAAGTATAAACTTCATTTATCTATAATATACATTATCATCAGGGTAATACTGCCTTCAAGGGGGCAAAAAAATTTAGATATTACAATGATGTGTGGCCATCCAAAGGGCAACCATACTCCCAAAAATCTTTCATGGAGGGTGAGGAGAGAGGGAGGCACAATTAGGGAAAAAAATTCTAAAAAGGCTCAGGGGGAACAATAATTAAAAAAAGGATTAAGAAACACTGATATAGAACATTCATTTGAGTAGAATACTTCACAACCCCTATCAATACCAACTGTTACTATAAGACTTCATCTGTGTAACCATCCATATGTTAGGTCCTTCATTAGATCCTCTACTCTGCCAGATATGGTCTCACTCCCAAGACTTGCAGAAAAATAAACCTAACACATGAGGCTGCAATTTCAAAACAACCTAAGAAAACATGACCCTATGAGTTCATTCATCACCTCTCTCCTCCCTTAAAGCAAGTCTCCCTGTGCAAAGGTGAGCTGATCTATGAGACAGTTTATAAAATCTACCTCCCACTGGGAAAGCTGCTGGGGCAGAACTTGGCATTGCACAATCAATTATGAAACCCAAATCACAGTGTAAACTGCCTGCATGTCAGAAAAAATGTATATGAAAACTGTTATACAAGCAAAGATCAAATAGAAAATGAAGAAAGATTACACAGGCCCTAGGGAAAGAGTATATTGTATTATGCATTTGTAAATCTAACAACAAAGCAGGGTGCAACTATTTATTGAGGGAGTTGGACTGAGGCAATAACTCAGGGCCTCCCAACCTGCTGAGCTAGAACACATCAATTGCCACTAACTACTATTACCAAACTTCTCAGCACCCAGGCACACTGAAGAACCGACAGCCCCCTTAGTCTAAAGGAACTTGGGCTCAGCGAGCCCAGGCTTTCTTACCTGGCCACTTTGCGCTTGTCATGTGGGTGTAGCTTGGCAGCCCTTTCCGGGTCCACCTGGCTTAGGCGTTTGTGGAGTACATGGCCATCCTCCTTTTCAAGCTCTACTTTCCGGTCAATCACCTTCTCAGTGTCCATCTCCTGGGGCTATTAAATGAAGGTTTACAAGTAAATTTAACAATTCAACAAACATTGAGACATTGTATGTGCCAGGCATTTTGCTAAGTGTTAGGAATAAAGAGTAGAAATGAATCAGAAGGTCTTGCCATAGAGTAAAAGACAGACCATAAAAAAAATTCCAATACACCATGGTACTGCTCTAAGGCCAAAGCAAACACAGAGGAAGGAATACTGCTCAGTGAAGTGCTCAGGTACCCTGCCTCCTTGTCAGTAGCACAAATAGGTACCAAGGCTAACACATCTGTATTAACATATCCAAGAGTCTAGTCTTCTCAGCAAGAGAGACTGAGAGTGGACCAGAAGTGCCAGCACATTACAGTTTGCAAAGGCCCACCCTATGCAATAGCACCTCTGTAAGAAAAGTCACAGTTGGACTTCTCCCTGACATATAGATCGTTATAGCCAGGAAATGCTGAATCAGACTAATGTACAGTTAACTTACATGGAGATGCTAATTAACCCACAGAGAAGCATTTTTCCCACACACAGCCCCTGCCCTGAGGCCAGCCTGGAGGAGCACACTTCACATACGGAGGCGGCATTTGCTTCAGATTATTAAGTAGGAAAATTACAGTTGTTGAGTATAAGAAATAGGCAAGAGTCAACCTTCCTCCCACTAAAATTAGCTGGCAAGAAAGAGGAACCCATTTCCTCAGTTCAGTGAGTTACAAGTGAACTAAACATACCTTAGCATTGACAAGAACTTTCCAGAGCAGAGCTTCAATGTAGTAATTGGTTCCTCCCACGACAATAGGAATTTTGTCTCGGGCAAATATATCTTCAATGTGAATATTAAGAAAGACATCACAATATTTAATATCAGAAGAGAATCCTGATTCACTTGGGAAGGAGGGTATTGGCAAGAAACCACATTCATTTGGTTGCTAGAGAGCAGAGGAGAAAGGGTAGAAACCAAGATGTTTCCTTTGAGTCTTCAGAATCATTTCCTATCAGTTCTGAAGACACTTGCATAAACCATAGAGACAAATGCATGATAGTAACTCCTTCCAGTTCTGGAACTTTCTAGGCCTTGCTGCTAAAATTCAAAGCTTGCCTGGTATTCCAAGTCAGTTTAATGAGCATAAGCCCAAGGACTCACAACCAAATGTCAGCTGCTCAGGAAGCCACCACCAAGGTGATGTCCGTTGTGGAACTTTGCCTTCTAAGTCCAATTACAAGCTGGCTTCTTAAAGCCATGGTTCTTAGACTCAGTCAGCCTTCACTATTACGCAGTAGTAGTGTACATTTCAGCCACTTGAGACTCCACCAGATAAACTGAGAAGCATGGGTTCTGAAGACAAACAGATTTCAACTACCAGCTCCAACTCTTGGGCAAGTTATTCAGCCTGCCTGAGCTTCAGTTTTCTCACCTGTAAAAGCCTCATGAGTTCTTATGAGCATGAAACGTGACAATGCAAGTAAATCCCCTACCACAATGCCTGAAATATTTTTTTCACTTGAGTAAGCACTCAATTTACTTTAGCCCTTATTGTTTTTATACCCCTGCTACTTTAAATTCTTCTCTTCAGAATCTCTGTTGAACAGATAATTATCTACTTTAAGAAAGGCTTTGCTTCTGAGAATAACCGATAAAAAGAGACTTTCAACCCAGATAAAAAGACTCATTTACACACTTCTTCTTCCCCTTGCCAGCCAGTCTGTGGGCACAGGGATAGACGACCTCTTTCCTCTCAGAAGCCCACTAACCCTTAAGAGGCTGGAGTAGGGTGGAGAGAAAGATGTTACCAATCAAGGATCATGAAGAAGAAACACTGCTTGTCTATTTCTTTTTTAAAAAGGAAACAAATTCTATACTCCCCCAACTACAGGGAGTGTACAACTACACAGTAATTCCAATAAAACTTTAAATATATAATATGATTAACAAAGGGAAAGGGAGCAAGGGAAAAAAAGGTGAAGAGAAAAATGGTGCAATAGCAGAAGAGGAGAGAGTAGACAAGAGGGAGGGAGACGGGATAGGAGACGTTTGGTGGGAAAAGGTCTAACTTGTTTGCCCAACCATGAAACAACTGTGATCCTGGCCAAAACCCTCCTCCCCTTTGGGCCTCAGTATCTAGTACCTTCGCCTGTCAAATCAAGAGGATCGACTGGATCCTTAAGGTACTTTCAACTCTGACATTCTGATTTTAGGTTCTCAGCTAAAGTCCCAAATCTGCAACTCTCTACAGGACCTGATTAAGTCATGCCCTGCCGTTGCTGCCCTGTGAGAAGTTTAATTAGCCCTCCATTTTCTGTCAGCTCTTTCTGAACAGCCCAACTGTCTTAGAGCAACAACATACATTTGGTGATATGTTTTAATTCACAGAGGGTTTTCATACACATTATCTCATCACATACAACTGCCTTGTAAGGCAGGTAGGGCAAGAATTATCTGCATTTTAATCTCTGACCATTTGATAGTCAAAAAAAAAATCTCATTATTTTGATTTGCATGGCCCTGATTACTAGCAAGGGTAAAGCTTTTTCCACGTTTATCACCATTACATTTCTTCCTCTCTGAATTACTATTCGTGCCCTTTAAGCATTTTTCATATTGATTCATAAGAGTTCTTCATATACTAGGTATATTAACCATGTGCCTTTCCTCTGTTCCAAATATTATCTCCCTGGTTTGTAGTCTGTGTTTTAATTTTGTTTATAGTAGGCTGTTTTCCTTATTGTTTTTAATTATAAAACATTCAATACATAGAAAAGAACATATGTAATTTCTATAAATTATGAAGCCTAACAATAAAACTAACACTCATGAACCCAATGCAAAAAAGGGACTATTAACAATTCATTTGAAGCTTTCTGTGTATTCATTTCCACTCCAATTCCCTACTTCCCCTCTCTGAGGGAACCACTATCCTGAATTGTTTTGAGGTTTTTTGTTTGTTTTTCATCATTCTCTTCCTATTCTTTACGTTATTACTGATATGTATGTACTCCTAAACAACATATTGGTTAGTTCTACTTGCTTTTCAATCTTTATAATAAATGGTACGAACATGTATGTAATCCTTCTATATCTCCCACATTTTACAGTGTTTCTAGATTACTCCACATTGATGCACGTAGCTACAATTTATTCAGTTTCGCTGCTGAAAAAGTACTTAATTTACACAAACAAAACAAATTTTATACATTCTTCTGTAAGTAGGAATTCAGGTGTTTAATGCGTTTTTGCTGTTAAGAGCAATGCTATCATGAATGAGATCCACCACGTATAGCTCCTGGTACACTTGTGGTGAGGTTTCTCTAGGGTAGAAACCTAGAAGGTCTGGTTGATACACATTGTCGCTAGTATAAATTCTTAATTCTTACCTATTCAAATCTAGCTATTTTCCTTAAAAAAGAAATTGTTATGGAGATGGATGGTGGCGATGGCTGTACAACAATGTGAATGGATTTAATACCACTGAATTATACATTTAAAAATGTTAAGACAGTAAATTTTATATTATGTGTATTTTAACACGAAAAAAAGAAAAAAACTGAAAAATAATTTTAAAAATTTTTAAAAGACTGTATCTACAAAGCCCTTCCCTAAAGGGCTACTCTAAAATCACATAACTACTCAATTACATATTATTCCATTTGCTTTAAAGTTTCATTAAAAATACATCTATTTAGAGCCAACCTTGATGGCCCAGTGGTTAAAGCTCGGCGCTGCTCACCACTTCGGCGACCCGGGGTTCACTTCCCAGTCGAGGAGCCACAGCACTCGTCTGTCAGTTGCCATGCTGTGGTGGCAGCTCACATAGAAGAACTAGAACGACCTACAACTAGAATATACAACTATGCACTAGGGCTTTGGGGAGGTAAAAAAAAAAAAAATGAGCAAGAATGGCAACAGATGTTAGCTTAGGGTGACTCTTTCCCTGCAAAAAAACAACAAAAAAGGAAGACTAAAAATACATATATTTAACTGTGAAATCCACCTGGAATTCATGTCATATATAATGAAGACATGATTTTATTTTTTCCCAAAACAATCACTATCCCAGGAATAATTATTAACCGCTGCATTATTTCTCCATTAACACCTTGATCATAAGCTAAATATATACTCATTTGAATCTGTATCTGAGTTTTCCATTCTGTCCCACAAATTTGTCTAGTATTATATAAGTTCCATGCTATTATAATTATTATGAATTTTCAATATGTTTTAACATCTGACAATCCAGATATTTAGGGCAATCTGATTAAAATACAAGGGCAGTCCCCCCTATACTGTTCTTTTTTCAAAACCTTGTTGGTGTTACCCAGAACTAATTTTTTCCAGTCCTCCACCCAACAATCCCTTTGAAATTCTAACTGTAACTCCATTACATTTAAAATTAATTTTTTGTCCCCATTTAAAGAGTGTAAAAATGAAGTGCGAGCGTGGGGGAGGGGGTGGGCGGGGGGGGGGGCGGGCAGCGTTAAAAGCTTTACCTAATAAAATTCACATGGTCAAAACAGGCAGTTCTAGGACTAGAACATAGATTTTCTGGTTCCTAAATCAGTGTTCTCTCCATTAAAACAGCGCTTTTCAAATTTCAATGTGCACACGAATCACCTGGGACTCTTGCTTAAAAGCAGATTCTGATTCAGTAGGTCTGGAGTGAGGCCCAAATTCACGAAGTCTAAGAAGCCCCCAAGGGACGCTGATGGTGCAGTCTGAGGACAAGACTCTGAGCAGCAAGGACACTGTTATCTTCCAAACCATGTAGTTCTGATGGGGATGCTACTTATTGGTAGTTAGGTCTTGGGGGCCCCTGCTTAGAAGAAACGGTCACTAGAAAGAAAACGTCTTTCTTGGCTTGGGCTGCCTTGCACCCACCAAGCCTAGCTGCTGTCTTTTCTAAGGATATCAGAGCAGTTGCCTTGTTCCTGAAGTCCACCACTGTGTAATTTGTCACAAGAGGATCCACAAAGCTGATCATGTGGTGCTGGCACATTCTCTGCTCCCGGGCAGAAACTTTGTTGGTGATAATGTCTAGGCCTTCATAAACCTAGGGGAAAGAAAATTATCATGAGAAAGTCATCTGCCTCCATAAAATGCAACACTTGGAAGGTGGAAATGGTGGTCTGTCCCTCACTCCTGCCAAACACTTGACTGACCCAAAGTACCGGGGTAGATGTGCTCTAACCAGAGCACAGCCAGAGACACAAAACTCAAGACCAAGGAAGCAGAAGAAAACAGAGCACTGGCTTTCTTATCAAATAGTGCCTATCAGCTGAGACTTAAAGATCAAAAGTGCACATAAACCAGTGCCTAAGTGAGAACTAATTCTACAAGATTAACTGGTAGTTCTTTAGGCCTGAACCTGAAGCATTTAAAAATGGGCAGGTTGCTTTATTTATTCTACTTATCACAAGTCTCCAGAAAGGTAACGTTTTGCATTGCTCACAGTTCTACTTCATTTTTTATTTATTTATTTTTTTGAGGAAGATTAGCCCTGAGCTAACATCTGCTGCCAATCCTCCTCTTTTTGCTGAGGAAGACTGGCCATGAACTAACATCTGTGCCCACCTTCCTCTACTTTCTATGCGGGACACCCGCCACAGCATGGCTTGAGGAGCGGTGCGTAGGTCTGCGCCTCGGATCTGAACCAGCAAATCCCTGGCCGCTGAAGTGGAGCACTCGAACTTAACCGCTGCACCACTGGGCCAGCCCCTCATAGTTCTACTTCAAATGATTAGATACTTCTTGGATTTAAATGGCTCTGAAAGGTTTTTAGAATTTGTATAGGATTGGCTCCATTTGTGGAGAAGTGGCCTATCTACAAAGACATATATATAAAACATACACACAAACACTTTGAAGTCAGAACCCCTAATACTGCTGTACTCTAGTGGAAACATTGTGATCTATTCAAATTACTGCTTCAGGGGGTCAGCACGTACAGTCTAAACACTCAAAGGCAATATCCTGTCTGTAAGCTCGTGACATGCCAAATTCAACTAAAAAGTTCAAGTGTACTTTTTCTAAATGCAAGGTCTCAGATAAAGAACAGATCTGAAAATACTAGTTTGAAAATAGGGATGAATGCTTTGAGATTAAATGTTCCCTCTGTAATCACTGATTCTACAGGGAGCACTGAATGAACAAATAATAAGTTCCATAGAGCCCACAAAGATGTTAAAAGCATTTTTTATCTCACATTTCCCTTTACTTACATGGGTGTCAAATAAGTACAGTACAGCATAATGGTTAGGAGGAAGGACCCTGGCGCCAGGCTGCCTCAGATCAATTCCTAGCTCTGCCACTTACTAGTTATTCGTACTTGGAGTCGTCAGTTACTAACTTCTCTGTGCCTCAATCTCTCATCAGTAAAACGAGGATAATACTATCATCTATCTCATAGGGTTGCTTTCCGGATTAAATGAGTTAACACATGTAAAGCACTTCACTTTTGCCTGGCACACTGTAAACGCTATATAAGAGTCATTATATTACTACCCATATTATGACCACTGCCACTACTACTATCACAACAACACGAGGAGAATGGGAAATAATTTTAGTGTCACTATTCATCACTCTGAACCCTCTGTTAGCTGCTGAGGTTATTTACCAAACAAGGATATAAGCTATCTTCAAGCAAAAGAAAACTGTTAATTAGTAAAATAATGCACAGAAAAAATATCAACAAAGCTATAGCGAAAGACCTAGCTCAGGCTTTAACTCATTGAATCTGTGCTTGACAATAGAATTATATTCTTACACCTGAATATTGACAGAATCTTAAACCACAGGGTGTCCCTTTCTCGGTATCTTGAACAAGACTTCCTTCTGATGTTATCAAGTGCCACAGGGTATACTGTATACGGGAGTCTTCTGTGCACATTAAGACAACTAAAGGGGGAAAAGGAGTTAATAATTGTGTGTTCCTCTCCCTCCTTTCCCACAGCCTTTCGTTGGCTCTGTTGTAACTGAGAATTCCAGATGACCCAATGTGAAAGAACTTACAAAGTAACAACTTGATTTTGCCAGTAGAGGATTTCTGTACTCCGTAAGTGGATTCTCATCTTAACACTGAGGTCAGTATTAAGGAAATTCATAGTTGCAAATCTATTACTCCACACCTCAAAAAAAGTCAAAATGTTAACATCTCTACCAGCACATTCTATCAGATACGTAGACAAATTGTAGATAAATTTTCATCCTGTGTCCTCCTTTAGGTATATCTTCAAGAGTCCCTTAAAATGGCAAGTTTAAACAAACAAATAAATCAAACGGAAGGTAACCCCAGAACTACGCTCACCTTATTTACTAAAGGAAGTGGCCTATTGTACTGTTTATGGTACATAAAAATGTCAACAAATATCAGAAAGAAAAAATATTAATGGTTTAAAGAAAGCAGAGTTCGGGGCCAGCCCAGTGGCACAGCGGTTAAGTTTGCACATTCCGCTTCTCGGTGGCCTGGGGTTTGCCGGTTCAGACCCCAGGAGCGGACATGGCACCGCTTGCCAAAAGCCATGCTGTGGTAGGCGTCCCACATATAAAGTAGAGGAAAATAGGCACGGATGTTAGCTCAGGGCCAGTCTTCCTTAGCAAAAAGAGGAGGATTGGCAGTAGTTAGCTCAGGGCTAATCTTCCTCAAAAAAAAAAAAAAAAGCAGAGTTCTTGCTCAAAGAGTCAACAAACTAAAAACTGTAACTCATATAAAAGTACTACATCTTGGGGCCGGCCCAGTAACATAGCAGTTAAGTTTGTGCATTCCAGTTCAGCAGCCCAGGGTTCGCCAGTTCGGATTCCAGGCACAGGCCTACACACCACTCCTCAAGGCCTGCTGTGACAGCATCCCACATATAAAGCAGAGGAAGATGGGCACAGATGTTAGCTCAGAGCCAATCTTCCTCAGCAAAAAGAGGAGGATTGGCAGTGGATATTAGCTCAGGGCTAATCTTCCAAAAATAAAAAGAGAATTACTATATGAGCCAACAATTCCAGTTCTGGTTATATACCCAAAAGAACTGAAAGCAGGGAGTTGAACAGATATTTATACACCCATGTTTATAGCAGCATTATTCACAACGGCCAAAAGGTGGAAGAAGCCCAAGTGTCCATCATGGATGAATGGATAAACAAAATGTGGTATGTACATACAATATTATTATTCAGCCTTTAAAAGGAGGGAAATTCTGACACATGCTATAACACACATGAACCTTGAAGACATGTTAAGTGAAATAAGTCAGTCTCAAAAGGACAAATACTATATAATTCCACTTATATGACATATCTAGAGTAGTCTAACTCAGGGAGAAAAGTAGAATGGTAGTTGCCAGGGGTTGGGGCAGAGAGGAATGGGGAGTCAGTATATAACGGGTACAGAATCTCAGTTTGGGGGCCGGCCCCGTGGCCGAGTGTTCACACGCTCCACTGTGGCGACCCAGGATTTCGCTGGTTCGGGTCCTAGGCGCAGACATGGCACGGCTCATCAGGCCACGTTGAGTCAGCATCCCACATGCCACAACTAGAAGGACGTGCAACTAAGATATACAACTATGTACCAGGGGGGATTTGGGAAGATAAAGCATAAAAAGAAAAAAAAAAGACTGGCCACAGTTGTAGCTTAGGTGCCAATCTTTAAAGAAAAAAAAAAAGAATTTCAGTTTGAGAAGATGAAAAAAAGTTCTGGAGATGGAGGGTGATGATGGTTGTAGAACAATGTGAATGTGCTTAATGCCACTGAAATGGTAAAACAGTAAATTTTACGATATGTATACCTTATCAAAATAATTTTTTTAAAAAAGACTTGAATGATAGATTTTAGGTACAATGAGAAACTAGTGAATACTAGCAATGACATAAAATTTTCAAAAATCTGTTGAATTTTTCACTTCTTTAGAATATATACTCAGAAGTAGAATTGCTAGATCCATATGGTAACTTTCAAAATTATTGAGAGGGTTGGTAATGTTCTATTTCTTGAACTGAGTTGTGGTTACACAGGTATTTTCACTTTCTGATAATTTACTGAACTGCACAGTTACAAATTATGATTTTATGGTATACATTATTTATCAATTAAAATCATACTACATGACCAAAAAGCAAAAACACAGAGACATTTTACATATCAGCAGTAAAAATATCTAAACAAACTAAAAACCAATCAATTTTACAAATGTCACATTTGGTCCATAAAGATATTCATATTGTTAAGTGCCACAATTGGGCTTATAATTTTATTACCTGCCTAGAAAACATGGTTCTACCAGAATAGGTTAGGTTTGTAGCTGATTGCCTTACATTTCACCTATTTTCCAGCTTCAATTATAGTTTCAGTGTGACTCTATCTATAGAACAGTCAGCCCTGGGTGCTACAAAGAGCTAAAAGGATCTGTGTTATCTTTTAAAGGCAGCTTGTGACTCTGTTCCATTTCCCATTCTCCCAGAGGACACCTGTGATCTGTGTACATAAATATGACTGGATAAGATGCTTCTCTCTGCACAAATCAGATTCTGGCAATACTAAGGAAACTCTGGCCTCTCTATGAGGCCTGATAACTGAAAACTTTGAAAAATGGCAGGTTTAACCTACTTAGCCAATTATCAACATAAGTGACCTATCTCAGCAAACATTTATTGACAGTCTACTATGTGCCAGGTACTCTCCAAGATGTGAGGCATGCAAAGAAGATTAAGAAAGGGTCCCTGTCCTCAAGGAGTTCAGGGTAGCAAGAGACAGAGATACAAATAACTGTACCATAAGGAAGTAAGTGATATTAAAAGTTTGTAAGAAAGATATTAAAGTTTGACTTTACAATCTTTTTTTTCTTTAAAGATTGGCACCTGAGCTAACACCTGTTGCCAATTTTTTTTGTTTTTTTCCTCTTCTTCTTCTTCTCCCCAATGCCCTCCAGTACAGAGTTGTATATTCCAGTTGTAGGTCCTTCTAGTTGTGCTATGTGGGACACTGCCTCAGCATGGCTTGATGAGTGGTACTCCGCGCCCAGGATCTGAACCAGCAAAACCCTGGGCCGCCGAAGAAGAGCATGTGAACTTAACCACTTGGCCATGGGGCTGGCCCCGACAATCTTCTTTAAATATCATAACCACCAAACATTTAATGTTCTATGTATTTAACTGAGAACTATAGGGAAAAATGCCTCCTTGTCTTATTGCCTCCTTGTCTCTATTGAGGGTTTATTTCCAGACTGAAAAATTTTGGGGAAAAGGCCACAAGGCTAAAATAACCTGAACTCTCCAAACCAGCAGAGCTGAAGTGCCCAGAGGGGCCAAGGAAGGTGAGGGAAATCAACAACAGAGGCCCAGAGGAAAAGTAGCAGAACCTCGAGCTATGGCTGTCAACCTGAAGTGAACGTGTCTACCAGGGGACATTTGGCAATGTTGGGAAACATTTTTGGCTGTCACAACTGCGGGGGTGGGGGTGCTACTGGCATCTAGTGCGCAGAGGCCAGGGATGCTGCTAATCATCCTATGATGCAGGACAACTCCGCACCCACAACAAAGAATTACCTGCTCCAAAAATGTCGACAGTCCCAAAGTTGAGAAACCCTGATCCAAAGAAATTTCACCTCGGAGAAATTCCCCAAAATCTTTAAGTGTACAGCCAAAGATCCCACTCAACTAAGGCTCCAACCCTTTGAGGTTGTCATGCTATAGGGTGGTCCTAATGTGTGTGCTAATCAGCAGTATCCTGGACACTGGGCAGATCAGGGAGCTCTGTCTGAGTGCTGGCTGGATGCCCCAGCACAGCTGTCTACAAGCAAGAGGGAAAGCTGCCCCCCTAATTTGATTCCTCCCCGCATTTGACTTCATTTTCTTCTCAATTCAAATTAGATCTGAAGCCCTTCAATCACTTTCTTACCTCTGTGGATTACGGCTGCCTTGAAAATCACAATCTTGGATTATGGATCAATACAACTATCTACCTTCTCTGCTGGCTGCCCCCTACTGCCCCAGGAATATCTTACTCTGAGCCACACTAATGAATCCTGACTGCGAAATACAACTTTTCTACTAAGGTCTCAAAACATGCAACGGAAAAATCAACAATCTGATACTACTGAGCTCTCTCTCCCTCATAAATCATTCTCTTTTGGGGCTTCAATGGCACCAATCTCTCCAGCTTTTCTTCCTATCGCATTGGCCCTTCCTCAGTTTCCTTTACTGAGGCCAGCCACTGATCTATTAGCAATGTTCACTGGTTTGGATCCTGGGCGTGGACATGGCACTGCTTGTCACACCATGCTGAGGTAGCATCCCACATGCCACAACCAGAAGGACCCACAGGTAAAATATACAACTACGTACTGGGGGGATATGGGGAGAAAAAGCAGGAAAAAAAAAAAAGAAGATTGGCAACAGTTGTTAGCTCCAGTGCCAATCTTTAAAAAATAAAATAAATAAATAAATAAATACCTAGTGTACATTTCCATCATCAATGAGAGGCGTATAATATAGTAAAGTGATTAACAGTGAGGACCCTGGAGCCAGATTGCCTGGACTTAAGTCCTGGCTCCACCACTTAGTAGCTAGGTAACTTAGGGCAAGTTATTTAACTTCTCTGTGCCTCAGATTTCTTATTTATAAGGTGAGGATAATCTTAAATCTACCTTCAAAGGGTTATTGTGAGAATTAAATAACTAATAGATGCAAAGCATAGGGAATAGGGCCTGCCCTATAGGAAGCAGTCAATAAATCTTAGCTAGCTATCATCATCACCCCCCAAACAGGCACCTGTAACCTAAGTATGTCCAGAACTGAACTCCTTATCTTCCCAGCCATATTTGAGTGAACCACTTAAGAGAACCAAACCAAAAATCTTGAAATAATCCTAGTATCTCTGTCTGTCTCTCTCTCCCCACATTTCCAATCTGTGTCAACTTCTATCCATGCTAGTTACTAAAATTCTCTCAAAGTTCACCACCAGCACATTTCCCTCTGCCATTACATCAACTGAAGGCTTCATGATTTCTTAACTAGACTATTCTATCAGCTTCCTCACTGATCTTCCTAAGTTCCTTGTTGATCTTCCTAACTTTAGGGTATAACCCTCCAATTTATGTCCACACTGAATCAGTGATCTTTCTAAAATGAAAATCTGACCTCATCTAGCCCCAAACTCTTTAGCATCACCTCCTAATGAAAGCCTGCCTTGAGATCACTCTCCAATCCTCCCCACTCTCTTGTCCTCTGTGCTCCCACAGTACTCTGCATTTACCTCTATCATAGAACTTAGTGTACATGACTTTAAAATATTTCTATTTTCCTCCCTAGTCTACAGGTTCTGCAGAAGAAGTTGTGTATTGCATCTCTAGCTCCAGTACCTAGCACAGTGCCTAATACATGGAATATACTCAATGAATACTCTGTTCCTGAGGTGCAGAGTGCTAGATCTTACGCTAAGAAAATGTTGTCCTAGGGCCGGCACAGTGGTTAAGTTCACACGTTCTGCTTCAGCCGCCCAGGGTTCGCTGGTTCAGATCCCGGGTACAGACCTACGCACTGTTTGTCAAGCCAGGCTGCGGCAGGCATCCCACATATAAAGGAGAGGAAGATGGGCACGGATGTTAGCTTAGGGCCAGTCTTCCTCAGGAAAAAAAGAAGAGGACTGGCAGCAGATGGTAGCTCAGGGCTAATCTTCGCCCCGCTCCCCCCCCCCCGAAAAAAAAGAATATGTTGTCCTCATTTCACCAATGAGGAAACAGAAACTTAGACACTAGTCACACAGCTAGTTAGTGGCAGAGGGCAAACTTTGAATCCATGTCTTCTGACTTCACAGAGTTCTTTTCCTACTATGTTGCTAATCTCTGTTCAGTACAAATCAGCTTTGTGACTTTGAGAAGTCAGCTTTCTCTCCTGGAACCTCAAGTTCCTCACATCTAACATCCCATCTAATTCTAATAGTCCAAGCTTCAGAAAAAGAGTTTTGGCATAGGAAGGTGAAAGGAAAAATTACTTTTTTAAAGGACGTTGGCACTCACCAGAAAGTTGATTTTCCTTTTTGATTAAAGGAATTAGAATTTGAATTTGATTATTCAACTGAAGAGATGTCGAAGAGTAGGGAAGAGGTCAGTCTCCTGCCTAACTTTTCTTTCTTAATAAAAGGTGATTTTTTTTTTTTTTTTATAAATTGACACTTTACTAGGTTAGAAAGAATGAATTAGCTGCAGGAACATCATGGCAGGCAACTACTCCTTTTAGCTTTGTTGGCAGAAAGTCAACAGCAGACATGCTGAATAAATCAGACAGATTAAGATGCTCAGAAAGCAGGAGAACCTGCACCTGACCTGTTCAGTCAGTCTGGTGAGGGGTGGTTTGGAATTCAAAGTGCAGATCATGGCTTTTACTCTTCCTATGGCTATCTCTCTTTAAAGGAAAAGGGACTAGAATCATAATATAAGGCCATGCTTCTCAAACTGAGAAGTGCATATGTAACATGTATATGATGCGTTCTCCTGGAGCATCAATCTTACCAACTGGTAAAAAGAATCTGAAACATTTTTACATCTAAATAAATACAGAGGGCCACCTCTGGTTGCCTAGTCGTTAGATTCGGCAACTTTGGTAGCCTGGGTTCAGTAGTTCCCAGGCACAGACCTACACCACTTGTCTGTCAGTGGCCATGCTGTGGTGGCAGCTCACATACAAAAAGAGGAAGATTGGCAGTGGATGTTAGCTCAGGGCAAATCTTCCTCAGCAAAAAAATAAACACAGACAGACAGACTAGGGCAGAGAATGCAAAATTGGTGAATACTTCTAAGTTAAGACATGAGAAACTTTGCAATGCAGAGCCTTTGCAGTGGCTGCTGAGAAGTCCACCTGCAAATCCTAACGAAGTATGGATATAAGGAAATTCAGAGATCACCCATCCAGTTCAATCACCTGAAATGTCATACTTGAGAATACTGAGGCTCAGAGAGCCTCATATAATTGGCTAGTAGTAGAGACAGAACTAAAGCCTAGATGCTCTGCTTATAAACCAAGCTATTTCTGCTGCCTCTTACCAGTAGAATTTTTATGCCCATTTGACTCTGGTCTGTTTGCTTGCTTGAAGTAATAAATTTCTATTAGGGTGAAATTAAATTCCAGAAGCTGAGAAGACAGCTACCATACACTGAACCCCTTCAAAGTTCTCAAGAGGAAGTGTGATAGAAAGCTAGAAATAGACACACAGACAATGTCATGTGGCTGTAATGCCGAGACAGAAACAAAAGGGCTCATTTGAGAAAACAAAATTAATTTAAAAAGCTCCATTCTGTGGCCATCTTTACAGCCTCAAGATCAGCTCCCTTTTGATGGTTTCAGTGAGACATTTCTTAGGATACCTATGACAGAATACAGTAGCTGAGGCACTCCATCATTTGGAGGTGTAAGTTTCAGCTGGGGAGAGGCAGGAGAGCATAATGAAGGCAGAATGCCTGGGTTCAAATTCTGGCCTACTGTCCAGCTGTAGCTTTCATTTGGCAGGTTAAGCATCTAATTTTTCTTTGCCTCAAGTTTCCTTATCTGTAAAATGGGAATAATAATAGCACCTACACTCCTCACTGGGTTATTCTGAAGATTAGAGTTAATATATGTAAAATGTTTAGAGTAGTGCCACGCAGATGGCAAGCACTCTTATAAGTGCTTGATATTATCTATATTTAATTGGTGGTGGTTAAACAAGATTTTCCTTGGCTCTTCAAGGTGAGCTTCCTGGCTAGGGTTTGAAGGAAGAGAACCACAAAATACCAGAGCTGAAAGGAGCTTTAGAACTGTGACAGACAGACACTATGGTCCAGAAAGCCTAAAATATTTACTATCTGGACCTTAACAGAGAAAGTCTGCCACTCCCTGATCTAATCCCAACAGTTTCCCCCCCAGTACAGTATCCAAAGAGGAAACTAAAGCCCAGAAAGGGGCACTAACTTGTCCAAGGTTATACGTACAGTGAGTTATTGGCAAAGCTGGTTCTCAAACCCAGTTTTCCAGTAAATAAAACTGCCTAACAGGCTGAACAGGCTAAATGAAGACCTTACAGTAAAGATGGGCTATAAATTAGGAAAGAATACTGGCATCTGAAGAAATTAGGCAAAGTGTCCTATTCTAACCAACAGATATTTGCTGAATACTATAAGCCTAAGGATTAGTATTTCTTAATGTTCTCCAGGTGATTCCAATGTACAGCTGGGGTGAGAACCACTGTTATTAGTATTGTGCTAGGCAGCAAGATGTAAACCAAAAAAAAACGAGAGCAAGGAAAGTGACTGAATAGCTAACCAAACGTATCCAGACTTAAGAAAGCCTGGACAAGGCAAGATCCCATATTTCATCTGCAATTACCTACACATCTGTGTAGGGGACTCCAAGAGAAGAGCTACAGGTACAGCGAAGGCAAGGAGGCCCTGGGTATATCTTTATCTATGTTAGAGAATAAAAGACTTTTTTTTTAAAGATTGGCACCTGAGCTAACATTTGTTGCCAATCTTTTTTTTTCTTCTTCTTCTCCCCAAGACACCCCAGTACATAGTTGTATATTCCAGTTGTAGGTCCTTCTGGTTGTGCTATGTGGAGTGCTGTCTCAGCATGGCCTGACGAGCAGTGCCATGTCTGTGCCCAGGATCCAAACCGGTGAAACCTTGGGCCACCGAAGTGGAGCGCTTGAGCTTAACCACTGTGCCACGGGGCCGCCCCCTAAGATATTTTTTATTCACATCTGTAAATTCCAACATTTTAATGGATTATAAACTTCAGACATGAATTCTTTTTAAAAGAATGTTAAAAGTAACTTTATGTTAAAAGTAATTGTACTCCTTAAAAGTGTACAATATACAAATTTAAAACCTTAATACGGCAAAAAAACACACAAAAAACCGTCAAAGTCAAAAGACAAACGACTAACTGAAAAAATATTTCCAGGGGCCAATCCCGTGGCCGAGTGGTTGAGTTCACATGCTCTCCTTCGGTAAGCCCAGGGTTTTGCTGGTTCTGATCCTGGGCACAGACATGGCACTGCTCATCAGGCCAGGTGCCAATCTTTAGGGAACAAAAAAAAAAATTCCAACACATGAGACTGTACAGGGAGTTAAAACTCGCAACACACAAAGAGCTCCTACAAATCAATAAACACAAAAATCAAAACCATTATAGAGAAGTGGGCATAACAGGTACGAACAGGAAATTCAAGAAAGAAAAACACAGGGGCTGGCCCCGTGGCCGAGTGGTTAAGTTCCCAAGCTCCGCTGCAGGCGGCCCAGTGTTTTGTTGGTTCGAATCCTGGGCGTGGACATAGCACTGCTCATCAAATCATGCTGAGGCAGCGTCCCACATGCCACAACTAGAAGGACCCACAACGAAGAATATATAACTATGCACCGGGGGGCTTTGGGGAGAAAAATGAAAAAAATAAAATCTTTAAAAAAAAAAAAGAAAAGAAAAACACAAATGGCCAATGCGTCCTTGAAAAGACAATTAACCTAAGAAATGAAATTAAAATGAAATCTATTTCTTGCTTATCAGATTGACAACAAGAAAAACATAACTAATACACAGAACTGCAAGGGTGAGGGAAACAGACATACCACTGGTACAAACTTTCTTGAAAGCAGTCTGGCAATATGTACCAAAATGTAATGTGTGCAACTCAACAACGAAAACACAACCAACCCAACTTAAAAATGAGCAAAGGACCTGAATAGACATGTCTCCAAAGAAGATATACAAATGGCCAACAAACACATGAAAAGCTGCCAAACAACATCAGTCATTAGGGAATGGAAATCAAAACCACAATGATATACCACTTTCACACTCACTAAGATGGCTACAATAAAAAGTGGAAAATAACAAGTGTTGGAGAAGATGTGGAGAAATTGGTACCCACAGACATTGCTGGTGGGAATGTAAAATGGTACAGCCGCTGTGTAAAACAGATTGGTAATTCCATAAAAGTTAAACATAGAATTACCATACGACCCAGAATTCCACTCCAAGGTATATACTCAAAATAATTGAAAACAGGTACTCGAACAAATATATGTACACACATGCTCACAGCACTATTCACAACAGCCTAAAGGTACTAATGTTCATCAGTAAATGGACACTTAGTGATCCATAATACAATGGAATATTGAAACATAAAAACACATGCTACAACTAATCTAAGTGAAAGAAGCCAGACATAAAGGTCACATATCGTATGATCCCATTTATATGAAATATCCAGAATAAGTAAAATCTACAGAGAGAGAAGGCAGACTGGTGCTTGCCAGGGGCTAGGAGGAAGGGGAAAGGGAGAATAACTGGGTGTGTGTATTGTTTTGTTTTTGGTGAGGAAGATTGGCCCTGAGCTAACATCCGTTGCCAATCTTCCTCTTTTTGCTTAAGGAAGATCATTACTAAGCTAACTTCTGTGCCAATCTTCCTCTATTTTCTATGTGGGATGCTGCCACAGCAAGGCTTGATGATCTGTGCTAGGTCTGTGCCTGGGATCTGAACCTGTGAACCGTGGGCTGCCAAAGCAGAGCATGTGAACTTAACCACTAGGCAACCGGGCCAGCCCTGAGAATAACTGATTAAAGAAACGAAGAGTAACTGGGTACAGGGTTTTCTCTGGGGGTGATGGAAATGTTTTGGAACTAGACGGAGGTAGTGGTAATACAACACTGTGAGTGTACTAAATGCCCCTGAACTGTTCACTCTAAAATGGTTAATGTTATATGAATTTCACCTCAATAAGAAAAATAATAAGCATATCCTCTAATAAAGCTCTTAGAAAATTGGAAGAAAAAGAAAAAAGTAATATGTGCATCCTCTTATCCAGTAATCCCATTGTAGGGATTTACCCTGAAGAGAGAGCCACACAAGTGCAAAGAGATGTATGTGCAAAGATCTTCATCTCAACATCATTTATTATAGCCAAAAACTTAACCCTCTAAATGTCCTTCAGTAGAACCCTGGGTAAGTAAATTATGATACACCTATAAAATGGAATACTACACAGAGATTAAAAACAATAATGTACAAAGTTGGAGAGTTTACACTATACAATTTCAAGCCTTATTATAAAGCTACAGTAATCAAGACGATGTGATATTGGCAAAAGAACAGACACAAGAATCAATGGAACAGAATGGAGACCCGAGAAACAGACCCACACACATCGAGTCAACTGGTTTTTGACAAAGGTGCAAAGGCAATTAAATGGAGAAAGGAGAGCCTTTCAAAAACAGTGCCAGGGGGATGGCCCCGTGGCCAAGTGGTTAAGTTTGCGCGCTCCGCTGCAGGTGGCCCAGTGTTTCGCTGGTTTGACTCTTGGGCGCGGACATGGCACTGTTCATCAAACCACGCTGAGGCAGCGTCCCACATGCCACAACTAGAAGGACCCACAACGAAGAATATACAACTATGTACCGGGGGGCTTTGGGGAGAAAAAGGATAAAATAAAATCTTTAAAAAAAAAAATTTAATAAATAAAAATTTAAAAAAAAAAAAACCAGTGCCGGTGCACCTGGACATCCAAATATATCTCACATCTTATACAAAAATTCACTCAAAACAGATCACAGACCTAAATGCAAAATGCAAAGCTATAAAACTTTTAAAAAAACTGGAGAAAATCTGCATGACTTTGGGTTTGGCAAGAGATAAATTGGATTTTACGAAAATTTAAAACTTTTGTTCTCTAAACGACACTGTAAAGAGAATGGAAAAATAAGCCACAGAGTAGGAGAAAATATTTGTGAATAATATATCTGATAGAGGATTTATACCCAGAATATATAAAGAACTCTTAAAATTCAACAATAAGACAAACATCTCCCCTCAAAAGATCTGATAGGCATTTCACCAAAGATACACAGATGGCAAATAAGCATATGAAAAGGTGCTCAATATCATTGGTCTTTAGGGAAATGTAAATTAACCACCATGAGATACCAGTACACCCCTATTAGAATTGCTAAAAAATTTTTCAAAAAGAGAATATAGGGGCCGGCCTGTGGCTAAGTAGTTGAGTTCGTGTGCTCTGCTTCAGTGGCCCAGGGTTTTGCCAGTTCGGATCCTAGAAATGGACATGGCACCGCTTGTCAGGCCATGCTGAGGTGGCATTCCACATAGCACAACCAGAGGCACTCACAACTAGAATATACAACTATGTACTGGGGGGCTTTGGGGAGAAGAATTAAGAAAAAAAGGGGCCAGCCCAGTGGCACAGCTTAAGTGCACAGCTTAAGTGGCGCAGTTAAGTACGCAGGTTCTGCTTCTCGGTGGCCCGGGGTTTGCTGGTTTGGATCCCGGGTGCAGACATGGCACCGCTTGGCACGCCATGCTGTGATAGGCGTCCCACATATAAAGTGGAGGAAGATGGGCATGGATGTTAGCTCAGGGCCAGGCTTCCTCAGCAAAAAAAAAGAGGAGGACTGGCAGTAGTTAGCTCAGGGCTAATCCTCCTCAAAAAAAAAAAAAAAAAAAAAAAAGATTGGCAACAGTTGTTAGCTCAGGTGCCAATCTTAAAAAAAAAAAAAAAAAAAAGACAATATACACCAAATGCTGGAGAGAATACAGAGGAACAGAAATTTTCATTCACAGCTGGTAGGATTGCAAAAATGGTACAGCCATTCTGGAAAACAGTTTTGTAGTTTCCTACAAAGTTAAATCAATCCTATAAAGTTAAACCACACTGTACATGAATGTTTGTAATAGCTTTCTTTATAATTGCTAAAAACTGGAAACCCAGATGTCCTTTCACAGGTGAATGGATATACTATGGTACATCCACATGACGGAATAGAGTTATGGACTCATGCCACAACATGGAAGAATTTTAAATATATTTTGCTAAGTGAAAAAAGTCAAACACCAAAGGCTGCCTGTTGTTCGGCTCCATGTATATCACATTATGGAAAAGGCAAAACTATAGGGATGGAAAATAGATTAGTGGTTGCCAAAAGTTGGGGCAGGTAGAGGAGTTGACTACAAAGAGGTGACACAAGGCTATTTTTAGAGTGATGGAACTGTTCAGTACAGTACTGTGATGGTAGATTTCTGACTCTGCATTTGTCAAAACCCAAAGAACTATACACAACAAAGAATGCACTTCACTGTACCCAAATTTTAAAAAGAAATGTCTGGGGCCGTCCTGTGGCCGAGTGGTTAAGTTCGCACACTCTGCTTTGGCAGTCCAGGGTTTCACCAGTTCTGATCCTGGGCACGGACCTAACACTGCTCATCAGGCCATGCTGAGGCAGCGTCCCACATAGCAGAGCCAGAAGGACCTACAACTAGAATATACAACGATGTACTGGGGGGTTTAGGGGAGAAGATAAAAAAATAAAAGAAAGAATGAATTTAAAAAATGATGTCTGGGGAACCCAGGATAGAATGCAGACTGCAACAAATGAATGTAACTGTATTACAAATGTATGACATAACCTCACTGAAGGGGGGAGGGGGAAAAAAGGAGCTGACCTAAGTAACTTTGTAAAACAATGTTTTAACTGGATACTACAGGCTAAAATGAACAACAAGAACTGTATACAAACATTATACTCTAGCTAGTAAATTGGTTTCTCACAGAAGTAACTACTGAAACTACTTTACACTTTACACAAATAATTATCTACACTGTAGACAACAAGAGCCAGATTTCTTACTCAGAGAAAGAAATCACAAACAAGCAAGGGGGAAGGACTAGAATGAACCCTGTGGTACCAGAGTAGAGCCAGAGTTAGCAGTATAAACTCATGTTTATTTTAAAATATCTAGGCAGATACAGAAGTAAATCTAGACATTTGTGTATACATGGATTAGTATAGATACATGTTTCCCGGCTCTTTCCACTTAAGGGACTAGAAGCAATGACATCCCAGAAGCAACAAACACCCCTAAGCACCCAGATCTGATGGTTTCTAAATACCATTCACCAATAAAAAGAACAAGCGCTCCTTGGAAAATCGGCTGTCTCCAGGGCTGAGGGAAGACATTGTAAGCTGGGAGCATCTTCTAGTACCAGAAAGGAAGCAAATGCTAAACAAACAAACAAACAAACATGGAGGCATGCCATAGGACACAAAGAACATGAAAGAGCACCCAATAACCAAAGTTGGAATAATTTGAGCAACAAAATAAATAACTTAGTACTAGATTATAACCCAAGGAATGAAATAAATATCCAAACTGATGTAAGTAAATGATGTAAATAAATAGGGGAGAAAGGATAAATCTTCTTGGCAAAAGAATTTCAATTAATAAGAGCAGAAGGAATGAAGGAAATTATGACAGTAATTGCAGCAGGAAAGATCTACTGATAAACACTAGAATTAGTGGGTGAAACTTTAAGGAGAAACAGGATATCTGCATTACCTCAAAGTATCTCCCCTAAAGTATTTATTAATTACTGTGGTGCTTTTAACATATGCCCACAAATTCTTTGCTATTCCTCCCTCCAGGAGATGGAGCTTAAATCCCCTTCCCTTCAAAGTGGGCTACGCTTAGCAACTCTTTTCTAACAAATAGAGTACAGAAAGGAAAAAATTTTGACTTTACAGTAGAGGAATCTGGCAGACACAACCTAAACCAAATGATCAAGGTTAACATCACCAGAAATAACTCATGTTGATATTATGATATCATGCTGATATACTCTGACATGATGCAATGAGAAGGGTACTTCACCTCTGTGGTATGCTTTCCCAAAATCCCTAACGCCAGTCTAATCCTGAGAAACCATCAGACAAACCCAAATTAAGAGACATTCTACAAAATAGCTGACCAGTACCCTTCAAAAGTATCAAAGTCATGAAAGACGAAGACAGACTGAGAAACTGTCACAGATTGGAGGAGACTAAGGAGACATGATGACTAAATGCAATATAGTCTCCTAGATTGGATCCTGAAACCGAAGGGAGACAAAACTAGAAAAACTGGTGAAATTCAAATAAAGTCTACAGTTCAGTTAACATATTACACCTATGTCAATTTATTAGTGCTGATAAATGTACCATGATGATGTAAGATGTTAATTTTAGGAGAAGCTGGGTGAAAGGAACTCTCTCTATGCAGTATCTTTGAAACTCTTGGGTAAATCTACAATTACTTCAAAATTCAAAACAACAACAATAACGTAGAACAGTTTCTCAACCTCAGTACAACATATTGATTATTTTGAACCAGATAATTCTTTGTTGTGAGGGGCTGTTTTATGCATAGTAGGATGATCAGCAGCATTCCTGGTCTCTACCCACTAGATGCCAGGAACCCACTTCCCCAGTTGTTACAACCAAAAATGTCTCCAGAGATTGCCAAATGTCCCCTGGGGGTAAAAATTACCCCAGATTGAGACCACTGATGTAGAGTTATATCCAGTACCACATAAAGATATCCATAACACATTGTTAAGAGGAAAAAAAGGAGGATACAGAATAGCATGAAATGTATGAGTCAATTTATGTAAAAATATATACAGTCATGCTTCGCTTAACGACGGGGACACGTTCTGAGAAATACATCGTTAGGCAATTCTGTCATCGTGCGGACATCATGGAGTGTACTCACACAAACCTAGATTTTTTAGCCTACTACACAGTTAGGCTATACGGTACTAATCTTATGGGACCACCATCCTATATGCAGTCCATCCTTGACCAAAATGTCGTGATGTGGTGCATGATTGTAAACATGGATGAACCTTGAGGACATTATGCTAAGTGAAGTAAGCGAGTCACAAACAACAAATACTGTACGATTCCACTTATAGGAGGTACTTAAGAGTGGTCAAAATCATAGGTATAGAAAGTAGAATGGTGGTTGCCAAGGGCTGGGAGGACCGAGAAATGAGGAGTTACTGTTTAATGAATACAGCTTCAGTTTTACGAGATGAAAAGAGTTACAAGATGAAAAAATGGTGAAGGTGGTTACACAACATTACGAACATATTTAACACCACTGAACTATACATTTCTGAACTATACACTTAAAAATGCTTAGGATGGTAAATTTTATGTTATGTGTATTTTTACAATTTAAAAAAATTGGGAAAAAACACATATACACATGTGGATAAATACACAGACAAATATCTGGAAGCATGTGTACCAAAATGTTAAAATGTCATCTCTGGTTGCTAAGTCTATGGTGATATTTCCTTTGTACTTTTCTATGTTATCTGGACTTTTTTCAAAAAGCATGTCTCCCTTTTTCAAAACACAAAAGGCTTTGTTCTCCATCATTTTTTCTCACAATGCTTCCAATTCAATAACCAAAATCCTATTCTGTCTCCAAAATGTCAAAGTGGTTACCTCTTTTCCCCTGCCAGAGGCCAACTCAGAACCCTCTCACCGAGGCTAATGTAACAGAATCCTAGGCTGTTTACCCCTCTCTCACTCACTCTCCACCAGCCATCAGAGTTACCTCATGAAACAGATTTACTGTCACTTCCCTCGTTAAAACCCAAACCCTCATGGCATGCACTTCCAGGGCCTCCACCGTTTGGTCCCAGGGTCTGTATTTTCAGTTTCACCTCCTACTACCGTCCCTCAGGCATCCTCTATGCCAGATAGTTGCTAGTCCTTCCTGGAAAACATGCATGCACTTTTACTATTCCTTTACTTTGCTCATGCTCTTCTTTCGTCAGGAATACTCTTCTTCCTTCTCTGCCTGATAAAATGTATACAATGGTACAGAGGAAAAGAATGGGATGGAGACGAAGGGATAAACAAATAGGTAGAGAAAAAAACATCAAATAAAATAGAGATAAGGGTTCAAGAAAGTAATTTTTGGTAGGGGTGAAATAACAATAGTGCCTACCTCATAAGGTTGTGGTGAGGATATTAAATGAGATAATATATGTCAAACTTTTAGAACAGTGCCTGGCATATATATTATTGTTATTGTTATTATTTTCAGTATTACTATTTATTATTATTATTCATGGTACAATGGTAAGAGCGTGAACTCTGGCTGCCACAAACAATGAAGCAGGAGCAATGATGAGGCTCCAGCTCAGAATAAAGGCCCCAAAAGAGCAAAGAGGCAAACAGGATCCTGGTCTCATTCAAATTTATCTAAAGAATTCAACAAACTACACAAGAAACCAAAATCAATTTGGTTAAGCCATCCTCGAGTACATAGAGAGCACACAGGTGAATTCTTATACATCCCAAAAATCTTTTATCCCTCAAATATACACTCCTTTTTGAAGTGGAGCTGTTTCAATATCCTGCTCCAGGCACAAAGCATCAGGGCAGCACCTCGTCCTCACAAATCTGAATCTGCAAATCACACCTGTGCTTTCCTATGGTTTCCCATTTGGTCAGCAGTGACTTCTCTTTCCTTCTGTAACACAGGAGGTGACTCCAAAGTTCTTCCCATAGCTACAAAAAAAGTGAATGTGTGTGTTTAACCCACCCAAGCTTAATACTGTAGTCAAAGGGAAACTAAATTCACTCACAATGGAGGTGACCCAAGGGACCTAGAAATTCATATATATATTTCTTAGATGACTCCAAAATTTGGAGATTTCCTTCTTAGCCTCCTGTCAGGCTCAATCCTTTTAAAAGATTGCCACTGCCAGTTGTGGCAAATAGCCTCTGCATAGCCCCCATCTGCCCTGGTTAACAGTTTTTGTGACTTTTATTTCATGTCCTAGTAAGCCACTGTGATCCACGAGCCCATCTCTTCCTTCATGCCCCTCCCCTGTGCATCCCACATCTCCTCTGGGCACTATCAGACAGACAGTCCTTTGGTTAAAAAAAAAAAAAAGGCTCCTAAATTATGTCCCAAAGCAGACAAAAAGAATGCAGAATTCCACATCTATTAAATGACACATAGGCTGCTTACTAGTCAGACTGCCAAAAATCATTTGCTTCTCCTCTTGTAGGTTTAGACAAACACAAAGGGAACTGTGCTCCTATGTATGACTACTGCTTCTCCACAGGCCTTGAAGACTAAGGCATCAGAGATACTTCCTCTCTATAAACCCAAATAGAACACTTTGTTTATTTTCTCTTGGCATATAGTTGGTAGTCTGTATTTCCAAGCAGTCATTGTACATCTTTTGGCAAGTGCCTTCAAGTTTCTCAGTACAATGTTTCATCCAGGCACTGAAGGCGATGCATTGTACCTTGAATACACATGCCAAGAAGACTCGGACTGAAAAGATGACCTTCAGTATCATCTTCCTGTGATATATCAGACACCACACGTGGGTTAGAAGGCCCAGATCCAGTTCCCAGGTGTGCAAGTGTCTTGCAGCATGATCTCTAGTCTGCTCTTTAATCTTTCTGTACCTCAGTTTTTCCATCCTGGAAAACAGGGATTGTATTACCTGTCCCTCCTTGAATTCAGACTCGTACTGGCTGACTGAGAATATTTATGTCTCTAAAATTTGTGCAACTGGGGTTTGGGAAACTCAGAAAATTAAGTTCAAACGTTGTTTCTCACTTTTGGCAGAGCTGCCATGCAGAAATCCACGGCAGCGCCCAGGAGGAGTCCCTCTGCAAGCAGTCCCTCAGAGGGGAGTTCTGACTTCCCACCAACAAGCCGCAGAAGAATGCGGAGCAAGACACCAGGCAAGACCTTCAGAAGCTACATGGCTACAGAAGCAAGTCATTATCTATCAGGCTCCATGACAATATTATCATTCCGGACATACTGCCCTTAACACTCTGTTGTGGTTTTACCTCAAAGAAGCTACCTCAATACTTATAGCACTTACCTATTCAATGTTTACAAAAACAAGCACTTGCCCTTGATGTGAACTGCCCAGGTAGGGGTTGCCTTGGGATGATCCTGCAGTTAAGGTAGGACAAGGGATGACAAAAGAAGTATGAGGTACAAGACAATTTAAGATTTAAGGCAGTTTTACAATTTTTTTTTCTTTAGGAAGATTAGCCCTGAGCTAACTGCTGCCAATCCTCCTCTTTTTCCTGAGGAAGACTGGCACTGAGCTAACATCTGTGCCCATCTTCCTCTACTTTGTATGTGGGATGCCTACCACAACATGGCGTACCAAGCAGTGCCATGTCCGCACCTGGGATCCGAACTGGCGAACCCCGGGCCGCCGAGAAGCCCAACGTGCACATTTAACTGCTGCACCACGAGGCTGGCCCCTTACAATCCTTTTTGAGTTACTAGTACACTTCTGAAATACAAAATTCTGGAAAGCATTCCAAAAGGGATCACTAAAATGCAAATATTGGTCTTTAAAAAGATCAACCCCAAAACCTGAAAAAACATTCTAATTATCACACTTTCCATTTGGTCACCCTTTGGTCCATGGCTGTTACAACAGGGAAGTTTACTGCTCTGTCTAGGCTCTCCACAAGGCCAAGCTTCCCCTTTGTTCCAATACACATTCTCTGCCTTTGGGATCATTAAATTATTGACATTAAATTATATCTCTCAGCAGCAGCAAGATGTATCCCCCTAAGCAGTGCATCATGTGGCCACCACTCAGCTCAACACTCCACTAGACAGACATCACCATGAATTCACACTAAGATTCACAACAGGAATCCTAAAATACACTTCATGTTCTGATCAAAACATAGCACACTCCTGTGAAGGATGAGTGGCATACAAGTCAAGAAACACTCTCAAATGACTGAATCCCACAGCTCCTGCCTCGTCTGAAAGGGATGATGGCTTTGTGTAGTGGATAAGGCACCGGGCATGGAAAGTAGAGACCTATGGCCAACTCCAGTTCTGCTACTTACTCTAAGACTTTGAGCCTATTTCCTTAACTGTGAAATGATAACACCCTCCTTACAAGGCTGTTGTGAGAATAAAAAAGCATATGTATGCATTTTATAAATACTGCTATACACATTTAAGTTATTATTATTCTGCCTGTGGATTTATTCGAGATTGAAAATGTTCTTTCAACGAGCTGGTGATCCCAACATTAAGAACGTCATTTTTTTCACACGCTTACCAAAAAAAATTTTTTTCTTCTTCTCCCCAAAGCCCCCCAGTACATAGTTGTATATTCTAGTTGTAGGTCCTTCTAGTTCTTCTATGTGGGACACCGCTTCAGCATGGCCTGATGAGCGGTGCTAGGTCGGCGCCCAGGATCCGAACCAGCAAAACCCTGGGGCGCTGAAGTGGAGCGCGTGAACTCAACCACTCAACCATGGGGCCGGCCCGCCCCAAAATTTTCTGAGTCAACCTCAAGTCACTGAAAAGCATCAGCTCCTTCCACTGGCTAAAAAACAAGCAGAGTAGCACTATCCTAACAGCAGCATGGTGAGCAAAGGTTAGAAAGGAAGAATTGTGCATACCCACAGTGAATGGGGCAGAGACACTTTATTTCAGTATTTAGACTGAAAAGTAAAACCAAAGGTCAAAGTTTTCGAATGGGGACCAAGAGGAAATGTTACAAATACTCCAAGTATAATCAAAATTAAATACAACCTATAGCCAGTTCAGAAAGCTCAATAATCCTGAAACTGTTTTTCATATGTTAATTAATCCTCACAGCATCCCAGGGATGAAAGAAATTTAATTCTTTGTATTCTAGTTACTTATAACCACAGAAAGAATCTAAATGGATCAAGAGGTGCCATTTTAATAAGGCAGGTCAACAAATATTCCATCAAATATTAGGGCTCTACCATATCATCAGCACTATATAAGGCGCAAAGTGTCCTACCGACATGGCCTATCTTACAGCCAGCAAGACCGCTAGCAACCGCAACCTTATGGTACAGAGCTATGAGCAAAGAAACATTTCTGAGAAACGGATAATGGCAATTACAGAGCTACACCCAATCCTCACTGCCAGAACCCACTAACTTATTTTAAAAAGATGTAGGGGCCAGCCTCGTGGCACAGCAGTTAAGTTCGCACGTTCTGCTTCGGCGGCCTGGGGTTCACCGGTTCAGATCCTGGGTGCAGACATGGCACCGCTTGGAAAACCATGCTGTGGCAGGCATCCCACATATAAAGTAGAGGAAGATGGGCACAGATGTTAGCTCAGGGCCAGCCTTCCTCAGCAAAAAGAGGAGGATTGGCAGCAGATGTTAGCTCAGGGCTAATCTTCCTCAAAAAAAAAAAAAAAAGATGTAAAATTAAGATGATTTACTGAGAACACTTTCCTGACAAGGACTATGTTGGTATGTGGGGAAGAGGGGGCATCAGGGAGCAATGGTGTGTTATTCTAAATAGGATGGTCAGAGAAGGCCTCAAAAAGGTGACATCTGAGCCAAGACCTAAAGAAGAGGGGAAGTGAGCCACACGGTAATGTAGGGGAAGAGGCTCCACCAGGCAGAGGGAACAAGTACAAAAGCCCTACAGCGGGATCATACCTGCTGCGTTGTCCACACATCCACTAGGCTTTCCCCTGGCGTGTCCTGTTACCCCCCCCCACTGTGCCCTGCTAGGTCTTCCTGACTCCCAGGCTCACCATACTCTCACAGGCACACAAACCCGAATCCTGAATCACACTGGGTGCATTATTCTCGTCTTTCTCCAATCAGTGACCAACTCATACTGTAACAAGACGCTACCTTCAAAATGCTACATGGTTCTCTTCCCCTCCATTCCTAATAACACATCAGCCCAGAATTACAGAAATTATAAAACATTAAGACTGGAATGGACCGTAGATATCATCAGTGTAATTCCATCTTACTAAGGCCAAATTACTCAAGTCTCTGAGGTGCCAGGCCAAAGAGCAATCATTACATCATACTTGGCTGTTTTTTTGTATGCCCCTCCCACCCCCAAATCCAATTCATCATGCCTACTGCTCACAAATGCTTCTTACACACTGCCTTCGCCATGTTACTCACCCCCCATTCCACAATACCTACGACATCTACTGAACAGTCTCCTTTCACAGTCCTACACGCACACTATGCCCATTCACCTTCTAAAGCTTCATCCATGTTCCTTCCTTTGATATAATACCTTTTCTTCTTTCTTCTCTGACCATCCTATTTAGAATAACACACCATTGCTCCCTGATGCCCCCTCTTCCCCACATACCAACATAGTCCTTGTCAGGAAAGTGTTCTCAGTAAATTCTTTTCACAGAATTTTCCAGGACTATACCAGCCTTCACTGATTTCTCCCTTCTCACAAATCCTATGGTTTATCATAAAATCTAACACCCGTAGTCTCTCTCCTCTCCACTTCGTCCACCTTGCAAAGCATCATTAATATCTCAGTCCCAACACTTACTAACTCTGCCTTGTTTCCTCTTTAGCAGGACTAAAACTCCTTGAGGACAGGGATTATGGTTTTGTCCCTTCAAAAGGGCCTTCCAGAAATAGCACCTACCATATTTTTAGCACTTACTATGTGCCATATGTTGTATTAAGTGCTTTACATACTTTATCTCATTCAATCATCACAATAATGTCGCGTTATTGACATTATTCTTCCTATTTTACAGAAGAAAAAACAATGGCACAAAGAGGTTAGGCTGAAGTCACATATCAGAAAAGACAGGGCCGGGATGTGAGCTAAAGGATCTCTCTCGAAGCTGGCACAAAGTAGACTGCAAACAAATATTTGTTGAATTATCCTAAACATTTCACATGTGTTGACAATCCTATCACCCCAACTGAACTAAGGGTAGAAACCATGCCTGGAGGCTTATGGGGGTGCAGTGGGGACAAGGACTGCCCCCTCTTGCTGAGTACCCATCAGGTACCAGGTTCAGCACAAGGCACTTCACGTCAAGCATCTCACCCACTCTGTGAAAACTCGTAACTGTAAATACTCGTCAAAAAATAGCACCTCTAATTCCTCCATCAGAGATTGACCCCAAATGTCACCCACTCTCAATCCAAGCACAAATGCTTCCAGGTGCGACATGTACTACACTCTTCCGGGCCTCCCTCTGACTCAAGGAAGAGGACAAAGACTCCTCGACTCCCATCAGCCAGTAGGTTAAAAATCTCAGCTTCAACAAGCATTTACCAAGTGCCTTCTTCAGGACAGGTCACCCTGCTCTTCACTCTTAACACTCATGATCTCAATCATTAAGCACCACAGGTAGGTGGCATTTTCTCCACTTTACAGATATATAAAACGACATCCAAAAAACGACATTGTTAAGGTCACGTGGCCGATGGCAGATTCGGAACCAGAATCTAGGTCTCCTGACTATCCACCCTGTTCCATGCCCTCAGCAGACACTGATAGCTGGTAACTGATTTATCCTGGTGTCGCGGGGTCACTCTAAAGAGTAAAAGCTCTAGAATAATTTTCACTTAAAAGGTATTTATTGGACGCCTATATGTCAACCTTACAGATTCAAATACCATCTCTTCCACTTGTGCGCTATGTGACACGGAGAAAGTCATTTCACCTCCCCAGGCGAATTCCCTCATCCGTAAATGGAGATAATAACAGTACCTAACAAACAGTAATGTGCTGAGAAGTAAATGAGATGATAAAGTGAAACACCTGGCACTATGTCTGGCATTTGGTGGGCGCCTAGTAATTATAGACTCCTTTCACCCCCCACCCCCCCGCCCACCCCCCCGCCCCACAAGCCTCGGGGTTCACCCACTACCACCCTGCGACAGAGTATCCGCTCGGCCAGCCGCCCGCACGCGGTCTGGGGCTTCACAGGCCGGGGACGAGCTGCACTGCCATACCTGCATGGAGTCGGCGCTGACGATCTCGCCACCGAGGCGCTGGCCTAGCTGCAACGCCAGGGTAGATTTGCCAGTGCCTGTGGCCCCGAGAATCACTACAAGAGGCAGTGTCCCTTGCAGGCCTCGGAGCCCAGGGCCCACAGACACTGCTCGTGCAGCCGCCGCCGCCGCCATGTTGGGAGCATCTGCGCTTGCGCAGGAGCAGCTGTCTCCATAGCAACCGTCAGTGCGCCTGCGCGGATCTCGGACTCGGTAGGAAGAGGCGAGGAGGAGGCGGTGGAAGTAAGTCCCCATGCTTGAAAGCCTCCCAATATGACTGCAGTGAACTTGCTGGTGTCAGAACCTCAACCACCCCCTCTCTTAAGTGGGAGATGGCAGTCCTACCTAAAATAGATCTGTTCCTATTATTCTTCCTTTCACGGCACCCATTTCTTTTTCTTCATAGCACTAATTACAGTATAAAATTATATATTGCCATCTTGTCTATTGTCTGACTTTCATTCCCGGCTGTCAGTTCCATAAAGACAAGGGACAAATTCTGCCTAGGTCATTGCTGTATCTCTAGTGCCTGGCACAGTACCTGGTACCGAACAGACACTCAAACGTTGTTAAATGAAGAGGAGAATGTCTTGCCTGTCGTCCTCGAGCCAGAGAGCTCAGAGGTGTGGCGTTCTCCTGGATCAGATTTGCACAGTTCTCAGGCAGGGGTGGCTGCTCTAATGTTTTCATTCCACAATTCAAACTCAGACACATTGAGGAGGCAGGACGAATTTCCCATCTCTATGGCCGAAGGTTGCAAGGGATGGGATGAGAACAGACAAAAACAAGCAAGTAAACACCCCACAAAATACAAAGAGGAAAAACGAGGAAGGCGGAGAGGATAAAATAGTAGCAACCCTCAGAGCAAAGTAGAGGTGGGGAAAATTAGGACAAGAGAGAATCAAAATTCAGGAGACTTACAACCATTAAGGACAAGCTCTGAGAACCAGCATGGTGGCCCAGTGGTTAAGTTCCACCCACACGCTTTGGCTGCCTAGGTTCAGTTCCCAGGGCACAGACCTACACCACTCACCTGTCAGTGACCATGCTGTGGTGGTAGTCACGTACAAAAAGAGGAAGATTGGCAGCAGGTGTTATCTCAGGGCAAATCTTCCTCAGCAAAAAAAAAGAATAGGCTTTAGAATCAGATGGACCTGGATCCAAATCCCAGCCTGGCCACTTATCAGCTGCGTGACCTTACACAATTAGCCTCAGTTTTCTTTTTCTTTTTTGAGGAAGATTAGCCCTGAGCTAACGTCTGCTGCCAATCCTCCTCTTTTCGCTGAGGAAGACTGAGCCTGAACCCACATCCGTGCCCATCTTCCTCTACTTTATATGTGGGACGCCTACCACAGCATGGCTTGCCAAGCAGCACCATGTGCGCACACAGGATCCGAACCGGCAAACCCGGGTCCGCCAAAGCGCAACGTGCACATTTACCCGCTGCACCACCAGGCCGGCCCCTAGCCTCAGTTTTCTTATCATTAACTACCTCTCAGGATTGCCATAAGGAGAAAATGAAGTAATGTCTGAAACGTGCCTGCTACAATGCCCTGGCACATAACAACCACCATTTGTGGAACACTTTGTATTATTATAACAGTAACACCCCATCTGCCTCTCTAAAGAGGTAAGCGCAGCAGCCTAAGGGCAGAGAAATTTTCAGCAATGTGTAAACGTGCCCAATACCTATTCTACTAACCCTTTGTTAGCCGATTTAAGAGTTCTAGTTGCTTTCTCCCTGACATTGCTTGGCTCTGCCTAGCTCTCAGGTCCTATCACTAGGATCCCTTGGGCCAGAGGAATCACCCCTGGAAGTTTAGAGCATATGATAGGCCTGCCTGGAATAATTGCCAATACATTTCTCAGTCACTTAGATCGTTGTTGGCATAATGGCCACTCTTGCAGACCCAGCTTAAACCTTGTAGCCATATGTATTGTTTGGAGAACACCACACCCCAGGGTCCCCTGTACCTCCTTTTCTCAATCCAGCCTGCTTTGATCAAAAGCCTTGTTCTCTCCAATTTGTGGTACCCGCCTGGGGCTGGTTTTAAAATCAAGATGTGTGGCCACATATTGGCAGACACTCTCGCATGATGGTTGTTAACTGTAGAGCCTTTGCCTGGAGACTTTCAGAGGGTACAGTTTCCATGACAACCACCAGAAAGATGGCAGGCCAGAGAAGTGATGCAAATAAAGCAAAAGGAAGGCCAATTTCATGATGACAATCTGACCATGACAGAGTGTGCTCACTCACAGATGGGAAAGCACTGTCCAAGTCATGACCAGGTGACTGTTACTTGAGAGAGAAAAAAAGAGGGGGGTGGAATTTACCACTGAGAGACCAGAAGAGGGAGAGGCTGGTTACCAAGGCAACTGGGGAGAAAGGAATGAAAAAATAGGACTTCACCACAGCAGCAGAAAATTGCTTCTAGCCAAGCAACACAGGACTGTTGCTATAGAAACAAAGAGAACAGGGATCCTGTAGACCATAGGGAGAATTATCACTGAAATGCTGAGCAGGAAAGACTCCTAAATCAGAATGGAGCCCATGGTCCAAAGCAAATAAGGAGAAGGGAGAAAAACATGGTACCATTACCATTCATTGTCATTCTACCAGTCCCTCCAAAAAAGAATGGGAACATTTTTTTTAAATATCTCCAGGCTATTGTATTTGTACCTCTGTTTGTCTCCTTAAGGATCTTCTGAACTCTAAATCATACTAACAATAGTTCCTAAAGGATGATCTGTAACTTGAAATCCTAATTGGAGAGATTAAGTTCAAGGGAAAATGGGGAAATTGAAGTCTATGATCAAGAGTTAATAAGCATTTCTAAAAAACAACATAAAACCCTCTAATAGGAAGCTTTGCAGGGTAATAAGGAGACAAGGTGCAAAAGGGAGTCAGGAAGTCTATTTGTAGTCATGCCCAGGTATTAGCCCTGACGCCCACTCCACCTTCTGCAAGGCCAGATAGGAAGTAGCTCAATGCCTTCTGAAAAACAGCTCAGGAGGAGAGGGAGTGTCTTACTTAAAGTGTATGTGTATGTCTAGAGATGCAGGATACAGAAGCCCATCTCCAACATACTTCACTGCTTACAGATTATTTTGGGTAAAGAAAATTCTAGTTCAAAAGGCAAAGATGCCAGAATAGGTTCAGTCTGGAAGAGCATATTTAAAACGCAAGAATGAGGTACTAGGGATACTCAAATAACTTGGAGGGTAATAACTCTTGCCTGCCCTTCTGAAAGTCCACAGTCAGCCACCTAATTGTTACCCCCAGTGTATGTGTGCTGTACCCTAGGGGCAGATGTAGAGTCAGGCTGGCCAACCTCTGCACCTACATCACCTTCTCAAGGAAATTGAAAGCAGTACATGGGGTAGGTTGGGCATGGGAACATGGCAGAAAAGGAGAAAGGAAGAAGTGCAGAAAGGTAGAGGGGAAATCTGGGTGATGACCCATTAGTGTTTATTATAGTATTTCCTGTCCTCTGCATACTTTAAATAATTTATTTAAAAAATTTATAGAAAAAGAAACATAGGAAGAAGGCTAAAGGTGAGGCCATTAGTGTGGAGGGGTCATTCAAAGTGGAGCATCCAGGAAGTCTGAATATTCAAGATGGAATTCTAGAGGATGCTGTGACATTCAGGACAGAAGGAGGAACATGCCTGGGAGAGCTGAGGCACGTTTCCCAGGTAAGAGAAGAAAGTTGGATGAAGATAAACACTACCTTTTTGGTACAACCCAAGGCACCTTTGCAGCCTGACCCCCATATTAATTAGGTACCCAAATAAAAAATATTTCCTGCGTGAGTATTTCATGGTGAACCCGGTGCCTGTATTAGCTTTCTAGGGCTGCCGTAACAAATTACTACAAACTAGGTGGCTTTAAATAACAGAAATTTATTCTCTCACAATTCTGGAGGCCAGAAACCCCAACTCAAGGTGTCAGCAAGGCCATGCTCCCATGCTTCCTTCTGGAGAAGCATTCTCCCTTGCCTCTTCTAGCTTCTGGTTATTGCTGGCAATCCCTGACATTCCTTGGTTTGCGGCAGCATAACTCCAATCCTGCCTCTGTCTTCACATGTCCATCTTCTGTATGTGTCTGTCTCTGTCCTTAGGACACTAGTCATTGGATTAGGGCCCACCTCAATCCAGTGTAACCTCATCTTGATTTGATTACATCTGCAAAGACTCTATTTCCAAATAATGTCACACTCACAGGTTCTGGACGGACGTGAATTTGGTGGGGGACAATATACAACTCAGTACAGTGCCGATGAGTGATTACAGCACCTTCCATTGATCTGATGAACTGCCGTTTCCATTGGCGATTGGCCAGTTCAAATCTGGGAACATCAGAATTGCTCAAAACAAAGGAGGGGAAGAAGAACGTAGAACTCACCATGTTATAGGCTTTACGTTACACTTAGAGTTGAGTTGTAGGGTTTGCTCCAGAGCACACTAGAATGTTCTCGAAGGGAGCTCACTTTCATCCTTCTCAGCTCTCTAAGAGAACCTGCACACCTACATGGGACCCTTGAAGGCTGCAAAATCAAAGTGGGGGAGATGCAAAAGGGGAAAAGATGCAGAGCCATCAGGGGTCCTTTCCAGTTCTAAACTCATGGCTCTTTCAAGCCCTCTCCTCTACTGCTCTGGCCCCCTCTCTTTCTCATGGCTTGGCACTTGGGGCCTTCATCATCATGAGTCTCAAACCTGTATCTTCATTTCAAAGCCCTTTCTAAAGCTTCAGTGTCACGTTTCCAGCTTCCTGTTGGGTGCTCTATTTTGGACGACCCCATCACCTCAGTTTCATTGTGTCCCAAACCACAATCAGTTTCCAGCCCTGGCTTCCCTATTTCAAAGAATCACAGAGGATGTTTGCTGTTGAAAGGATACCCTTAGAGACCTTGTGTAACTCCTCTTGTTTTGTAAAAATGAGGCCGCCCAGCCAGCAAATCAGACCAGATTCCTCTCTTTTCCCCAGATTCCACACAACCTTCCCAATCCCTCTTCCCCAAAGCTATTCCCTTAGCCTGGAACACCTATTTCTTCTTCACTTAGCCAAAGCACTGGTACTTCCAGTTCCAGTTCAAGTCACAATATCTCCAACAAGAACTTTCTTGATGACTCCAAAGAAAGGGTTCTCTTCCCCTTCTGAGGCTTGTAGTCTTTGTCAGAGACACATATTGCCTTATTTTGTGATCCTGTATGCACGCTAGGGAACCATAGCGTCATATATCATTGTTCTCACTATGTGGCAGGCACTTCCTTTCATTACTATCTAAGCAGTTTACACATAATAACTTGTTTAATCTTCACAACAGTCCTATGAGGTAGGTATTAATATTATATCCATTTTCTTTTCTTTTTTTTTAAAGATTTTATTTTTTCCTTTTTCTCCCCAAAGCCCCCCAGTACATAGTTGTATATTCTTGGTTGTGGGTCCTTCTAGTTGTGGCACGTGGGACGCTGCCTCAGCGTGGTTGGATGAGCAGTGCCATGTCCGCACCCAGGATTCGAACCAACGAAACACTGGGCCGCTTGCAGCCGAGCGCGCGAACTTAACCACTCGGCCACGGGGCCAGCCCCCCTTTTTTTTTTTTTTGACAGTAAGTAGGATTTATTGATGGGCATGAGTAAGAAGAGGGCAGTGCTGAGGCTCTCATGAGTGCAGGGCTCGCCATTTGTCCAGGGGGCCATGATTAGGGATGTATTTAACTCCACAGCCATCTGGGATGAGCCGCTTTTCAGCCACCCTGTCTTCAAATTCATCTGCATTAAACTTAGTAAAGGCCCACTTCTTCAAGATGTGGATCTTGTGGTGGCCAGGGAACTTGAACTTGGCCCTGCATAGGGCTTCAATCACATGCTCCTTGTTCTGCAGCTTGGTGCGGATGGACATGATGACTTGGCCAACGTGGACCCTAGCCACTGTGCCTTGAGGCTTTCCAAAGGCACCCCGCGTACTGGTTTGGAGCCTAGGTTGGGGATAGCATCCGACATGAAATGTCCACTGGAAAGGGCTGTCTCCAAGGTCCCTTAGGGAAACCCATACAAGCAACAGGCTGCATACACTGCCAGGGAGGCTGCTGTTTGCAGCCACTGCACACCAGACCCCCATGGGGAAAAGGACACGGTCAGCTTAATTGGCTGCAGATATATCTATTTTCGAGAAGGAAACTTCTAGACTCAGGGAGGTTGAGTGATTTGCCCAACATCACACAGAGAATAACCTCAAGTTCCTCTTCTTAACCACTATACTATGCCATCTACCACCTTCTGAGAATATTTTTGTATCTCTGCAGGACCTGGCTCCAACCCTTTATTCTAATGTTTTTCTAAGTGTCACCTCAGGATTCACCTTCCTCCTTGCTTGTCAGCAATGTAGTTTCCTAGCCCTGGACTACTGCGTCAGGGTCTTGGGGGTGGGTAGATTTGAAGACACATTCAGGTTTGAGAATCACTGCCTGAACAAAATAGTCATTCAAGTGTTTAATGACTGAATGGGGTCACCTGACTCCAGCTGTTTGAAGGCACCACAGCGCCCAGTAAGGACAAATGGAGGGCCCATAGGTGCAAAGCAACACAGACTCAGAGCTCCTGCCTGCCATGGGTCATGGGATGCTGTGGACCAGTTGGAGGCTCAGGTCTTTGCTCTCCTTTCCTCCTCTGCCTATCTCAGTCTCCCAAAACCCTGGCTACTCCTCGCCTGATGATTGACTGCCTCGTGAGGCATCAATTTGTGCACTCCAGATTACTTTAAGCACTCCTTCTGGGAAGATTTCTTATTTTACCAATCCCTTCTACCACCTTTTGAATAAGACTAACCTGTATTCTAGGTGTGGCTTGTTAAATGGTTTAAATAATCATTTACTGAGCACTTACATGCTGCTCACAATAACCCAGTGAAGCAGGTGCTATTATTTATACCTGTTTTGCAGATGAGGAAACTGGGGCCGGGAGGTTAATAATTTGCCCAAAGTTATACAGCTGGAAAAGGCAGAGCCAGATTTGAAACTGAGATCTACTTGGTGTGGGAGACCAATTAGCCACACTGCTCCTCTCAAGTTTACAGGTGATCCAGCACTTCGTGGGCTCCTACTGGACCCCTGGCACTGAGTCTAATTGTTTAACAACTCACCTGATTAGAGACTTTAAGAACATATTTACATTTCCTTGCCAGAGGAATAGTAACATTAATACAGTCGATCCCTTTGGCAGCAGTTCTAAATAAAGACATTAACAAGAGCTGCCCACTGGGCTTAAAGTAGAAATGCCCACACCCCCCACACCCCAACGGAACTTGAGCCGACACATTTTGACACCTCCCCTTTACTCCTCCCCAGGCACCCAGTCATCAATCATCTCCCAACTAGTTATCTTATATCCTTAGAAAGGAACCTCTCTCTCTCTCTCCTATCACCTTCCAGATCAGCAAAGGCATCCCCATGCCCCCCTTCTCCTTCTAAAGTAAGTATTCTGGAATCTCCTGACCCCGGGGGCACTTTAGACAAATTCAGCACATCTAAAATAGTTCAACCTGTCTCAGTCCCCCAAAATAGGTGCCCATAGGGGCAGGAGTTAGGTACATGCTTTAGCCTTTTATTGTCTAACAGAGAAGATGACCTTTCTTTTCTACACCAAATGTGGCTTCTCAGCTGCCCCTTATTGTCTATGCCCCCATCCCCAAGTTGGGCACATACTCCCTTAGGTGTACCATGCACAAGTAAGCCTAATTTCTCCAAAGTCCAGGAATAAACTCTTGGCTATTTTCAGACAAAGATAGAGGTAGGAGTCAGTAGAAATAAGCTAGGAAGGAGCTTAAAATGCTTCACATTCCACAAACACCCTCTCTTCCCCCTCAGGAGATGGCTTTATTCCCACTCCTTTCTCAGAGCAGTGTCGGACTCAAAGGAGCTGAAGCTTGGAGCCAGGCAGCTGGTACTAGCCGTGTGGGTTTAGACAAGTGACTTAAATGTCTCTGAGCTTCAGTTTGCTCATCTGTGGAACGGGGCTGACACTACCCTGTTCTCCAGGTTATTGTGAGAATGAAGATATGTAACACAACTAGCATTCGTGCCTGCACCTAGGGGTCCATACTATTTTATCGAGGGCCTGTGAATTCTTTCAAGGAGAGAAGTCCTACAAATTAGTCTCTTGACAAGTGGCTTCAAAAAAGAAGGAAGAATACTGTATACTGGGGACAGAATGACTGGAACTAAAAGACGGAAATGGAGTTTTAAGAAAAGAATCTCAGTAATCCAAGTCTGTTTTTATCAGCTACTTATGAACTGGGCTTGGTGAGATAGGAGCAGTGGGGGCCGAGTGGAAAGTTTACCTGACAGGAGACTGGGTTTGGAATACTGATTTTATTATGCAACCTTGAGCAAGAAACTTCTCTGGGCTCCAGTACCATATGGCAGATTTTGCTTACTTACCAGGTTGTGATGAGGGTCACTTTATAAATATGAGGAATTTATAGTCGCCTTTGGACTCATCTCAAGCTCCATAGCAGTGCAGGCAGGCAACACTGACCCAGGTCTCAGCTCTAAGGCAGGATTAGCTGAGGCCAAGTGGCCTTCTCCCACCACGATGCTCCTGGCCTTTCTGAACAGCAACCATTTTCCTTTCACAGTCCCAGAAAGGGCCTCTTTGGGGCAAGACTAACCCACCCAGCCCACAAATGCAGGAGAGTAGCTGGTCATGGAACATTCGCTCCTCTTCCTCCCAGTAAGTGGTAGGGGCAGTGGCTCCAAGGAGAGATGGTTCCAGCAAGCAGTTAGGTGATGGAGTTCCATGTTGTCCTCCTCCACATACCCCATGCTAACAAAACCAGCTGATCATTACTATAAAGTGGATAAGACCTCTGGCAAAGCTGGTTTCAAATCCCAACTTATTTACTTACTAGCCATGTGACTTCGGGCAGTTTTGTTTCCCTCTTAGAACCTCAGTTTCCTCTTCTGCAGCCCCAGCCCATGTTTGGTGTGGCGTTATATGCAGCAGTGAGCAAAGTACTTAGACATAGGCAGTGCTCCATCAGGAACAGCTATCATTAAATTCTCCCCTTTTGCATCTACGGCAAGTTTATGAGAACTATGGGAGAGAAAAGGAAACTTGATTTTCTCCGCTTAATTGAGGAAGAAAAAAAATCACATTACATCACAAATTCTCTGAGGATTTTTAAAAAGACATCCTGCAAAGAGTCATCATACCTCTACAGTAAGCACAGTATCACCCTGGAGAATATAAGGCTTTATAGTTTAGAAAGCAGTTTAAAGTCTATTACTTCATTTAATACCTGCCAAACCCCTGTGAAGTAGCATTTATCCCCATTTTACAGATAAGGACACCAGGGCTCAGAAAGGTAAAGCGAAAAGGCACAGAATAAGTAAGTGGTGGAACCGGGATTTCCAGCTTCTAAAGTACAAATTCAGCACTCTTTGCAATTCACAAGAGAATTTTGTGTTCACCAAGTACTGAGCCTACATTGTTCAGACATGTCTGAAATGGCATTCCAGGAACCCAAAGTGGAATGACCAGGTTAGCAACATGGTTAGAGAAATGCAACCCTCTGGATCACTTGCGGCTACTCCGAAATAGTTTTCCTTGGTTCAAGGGGGTTCGGTTGGCATAAGCTGCCCCCACTCTGACATATTTGAGAAATCTTTTATTAGAAGATGTCCCAGAAGGCAACATTTTAAAATCAGGCAATCGATAATCACAATGAAATACAAAATTTCAGGTAAACTTGCCTTTCAAAATAAATCAGACTCTTGCAACAGGAGACTTGCCCAAGAGTTTTTTTCTCGTACAAAAACAACACCACTTTGCAAAAGGCATACAAAAATACAGTATTAAAAAGAAAAAAGACTGCTCCCAGCATAATACCCAACAGCAGCTTATAAAACACAAGCTATTCAGGTGAGACACCAGTAACCGTCATCCACCTTATTTTCCAAAGACAGTTCCAGAAGTCATTTGGCTCCTGAAAACCATGCTGCAGAAGGTAGAACAACTTTTCCCAAACTTCACTGGAGTTCTCTGAGGCCAGGAAGCAACCTCAGAAACAGACTATCGTGCATAATAGGTTTGGAAGTAGCAGCTGGCTTTCCAGAGCCACGAATACTGCTCAACCATCCTCCCCTCCCCGCCTTTCAAACCCACAGCCAGCAGGCACCTGCTGCCCTGGACAGAGTTCTGAAGGGGCCAGTTCTTCTTCCAGGCCAGGCTTAGGTTGCCCTGAGGTTGCTCACATGACACCTGTTGGGTTGGGTGCCTTTCCAAGACTGGAGGCTGCACCTGGAATCCACTTGGAGGTGCTGAGTCCAGCTGGGGCAAAATCCAACATGGTCTGCTGAGCAGAGCTACCGAAAGCTTGTCTAAAACCCACCAGAAAGCTAGTCCACCTTCCGGAGCACTAGGTGAGTCCCAGCAGCTCTCTCAGTAAGAACTTCAGTAAGGCCCAGATTCTGGAAAGGGATCTGACTCATGTCAGGCTGGCAGGGGGCCCAAAGGTGGCTGCAGAGCCAGCAAGCTCCTTGGAGTTGCATGAGGACAGGTTTGCACAGTTCTGGTAGAACTTCAACCTTATCAGTCAGGGACTGAGATGAGGTGGGAAAGAGGAAGTGGTACAGGTCTCCCTCCCCAGGTGCCTGACATCAGCCTTGAGAAAAGATTCCGGGATGGAAAACACCTGGCAGGGGACAAGTTCACAGCCAGGACTCCGAGGCTTCCTCAGGCTGCAGGCTAGGACCCATTTCCATGTGTTTTGGGGAAATATTTCTGACCTGTGGGAAAGAGGTGCTGTAGGGCCCATTGTATAACAAAGGCAGAAGGGAACAAAAAAGCCCCTTGTGAGGACAGAATGGTCTCTCCTTTAGAGGAAAGGGCCCAGAGGGCTTTGAGACAAAATCGAGAGGCCAAGCTCTTTAAATGTTCTCAAGGTCGCAGCATTGTGAGTGGGAGGAGGGGTGTCATCTAACATCATAAGATATATATTAAAGGTTTCCAACTCAGCTACTGTAAAGTGTCTGACAGTGAGGTAATGGTCCATGTTGATCGAGTCTGTGAGCTTGTCTTCACCCGAGACAGCTCATGTGTCTCCTGGAAAAAGGAGCCTCAGGGAGAGCGTCCAGGCCCAGATGTCCTAGCATCACCCCAGAGACACCAGCGGGAGCATCCTTTCCCAGCCTAGAGCTCATCCAGAGTGTGAGATTTCATGCAGGCTGGAGCCCCCCGACAATGTTCACCACCTGTTGCATAGCATCTGTCAGGCTTTTCTTCGGAGCTAGTGAGCTAGGCAGACCCCAAGGCTCCTCAGTCAGCTGACTGCCTGGGAAGCAAAGGCGCCAGAGAAGACACAGTGCTCCCATGAGCCAGGGAAGAGGGAGAGCCGGGTTTCAAGGTTTCCAAGAATGCAAGCCTTTATTGTGTGTGCACCGGCTGCAATGCATTCTGGGATCTACTGTCCAGACTGTCCCACCGTAACCAAAATGTGCAAATTACTAAAGGGGAGAGGGAAGGTTAAAAAATAAACTCGAGTCTTTATAAGACAGAGCAGTCAGGCTTTTTGGTCAGTTAGTAGCCACTGAGGTATGCAATTCTTTTCTGCAGTTGCTGCTGACGGCACCGGAGCTGCCTTTTCTCTGTAGCCATCCTCTTCTCCGCTCCCACCAGGGCTTGCAAGTATTCCAAGGCCTTACTCAAGATCACTACTTTGGGGGCCTTGGAGCAGCTGGCCAGGGTGGGTACCTGGTCCCTCAGGGCCAAGAACCTCGAACGGAGGTCATTCCGCCTTTTGCGCTCCAGGAAGTTGTGGTTCTTCCTCTTGGTCACATCCTCGGTGTCAGAACTGACAGGTTTGGGGTGGCAGGACTGGGGAGCCTCGCTTTCTACAGGTGGGGGGCTCACAATCTCTTCATCTGCCTCATCTTCCTTTTCCTCTGGAGCATCTCTCTCCAGAGCCTCTTCTTGGGGACCGCTCTCTGAAGCCCCTCCTTGGGAGCAGCTTTCTGGAGGAAAACGGGCAGCATAGTTGTGCTGTTGCTGATGGATGGAGATGTGGAAGTGTTTCATGCAGGGGTCCAAAGGGTCTGCTCGTACCGTGATAGTGACTGGCTTCCGTACGCCCAGGGACTGTCTCTTGTCCACTGTTACAACGTCTATTTCTTCACCCTCTGTCCAAGAGAGATCAAGAGAAGAAACATACTCCATGAGAAACACACAGACCATATGCTGGGTCTTGGGAAAGGAGGTGACATCTTCCCAATTCAGATATAAACAAACTGAAGGGAGGAGAAAGACAGCTGATTCATTTGTAATGGGGTAAGGACAGTGTGAAGGAGAGGAAGGGAAATAAGCAAGAAGGACAATATTCTCCAATTTCCTTTCGCACAGCAAGGCTTAGATAAGAACAAAAGGCAGACCCAAGCCAACAGCCCCCAGTCTGCACACTCTCCCCTCCCCCACGGAGAGGATGGAGAGAAAGAGCTATCGGCCTGGGACAAAGTTTAGCTATAAAGATCTTCCCCAGTCGGGCTCTTTCATGCCCAATCAGAATTGTAAATGAGGGGTCTGTGGGCAGAGCTGCCCTTTGTTCGTGCCCAGCACAGCCTGCACTTGGGGAATTGTTACTTTTCACAAGTTATAAATCCTATTATTCCCTCACCTCTCTATTCTGCCATCCCTTTCAGCAGAAGATTCAGGGAAGGGAGGGCTACAACCCATCCCTCCTCACCCACAGAGGAAGACGGAATGGGTTTCCCTTAGGAGCATTTTGCTCCTGGGTTCAATGGGTTTCTAAAGTCATCCATCATTTATAGTTCACCTGCCCCACCCCCTTCCCCAGACCAGAAGAGGGTTGGATTTGTAAATTGCAGGTTGGCAAAAGCTGCAGGAACTTCACAAAGGTACAAGCGATCCTTTCCAAGCTACCTGTGCAGAGGCAGGAACTGAGCAGCAGGAAAATGTCCCGAGACGAGGGCCGAAACACCAGGGACCTGGAGACACCTGGACATGCCCCCATCATTACCTGACTCAAAGGTCTCTTAGGTTGCCCCAACCAGGAGAGGAGCAATCAGGGGAAAACCTTCCTGCTCCACATGTTTTGCAGAGCCCACACAGAAGGCCACCTTAATGCATTTCAGCGTGACAACAGAAGAGCTCAGTTCTCAGCCTCCTTTGCATATCAGGATGCTTGAGCCCCTTTGTCAGGAAGGCTTCCATTGTGTGGACAATCGCATTATTTCTCCATTAATAAAACCTGACCATTCAGCCCTCCTGGCCCCAAGGCCTGTGATTGGCTGGCTAAGCTTTGTTTGGAATGCTGTTTTACCCAGCCCCTAGCCCCTATTGGCTGAGCTTTGCCATCAGTCACTCTCCCCACCCCTCCTCATTGTTTGCAATCTGTTGCATTTTGTTCTGGGCCATGTGGCCTGTGAGTGAACCAGGAGCTTGCTAACAGGTTCAGGTTAAAGGGCAGGTCAGAAAATGATTTAGGAGGCTTCCCCACATCCCAAAGCTTTAATATTTCAGTGTTAAACCTCATGACTGGGGAAGGGTTTGCTTAAGGAAGAAATAATGTAAGGCACCATTCTCCTTTTAAGAGAGTTGTGTCTAACTCTACCCAGACAAGAAAATGTCCTCAGCTGGACAACCAAGTCCAACCCTCTCATGTGCAAAGTGAGAAACTGAGACCCAGATCAGCCAAGTCCACAATCACCTTTGTAACATTCTGGATCTTAAACTAAGATCTCCAGACTTTCAAAACAATGCTCTTTCCACTCTACCATTCCAACGGCCTTTGTAGAGATACCTCTTTATTGGTTTCTTGAGCTCAAAAATTCCCATTCTAGCCATTAAGCAAACACAAGCTCTTGGTGGGGAAAGCAAGCAGGTTAAAAATGACTTTAACACAGTGGACCAAAAATAGTGACTTTTAATTTTTTCTTGTTATCCTTATTTTTCCCCTCAAGTGTACGATAACTTCCATACCCCATTCTCCAGTTCCCTTGAAATGGTCATGTAAAAGTTATTCCTGAAAGCTACAGTGAGTTTCCTCTGTCCTGATCCACCTGATGCTAGCTTCAATCTGCATCCCACAAAAGCACCCTCTCCAGTATTTCTCAGGGGTACGTACGGAGGTCCAAGAAGAGGTTAGGCTAAGAACAACACAGTCTGGTGGCACAGGATGTTGAAGTCTGCCCTCAGTGAGGTTTATACTTGCATTCAAGGATCTTGGAGGGGAGCCTGGAGTTCCATATTTATGACTCCAGAACCTAGTCCAGAGCTTGGCACAAAGAAGGCACTAGTGAACATTTGTTGAATACAAGGAAGCAGCTGAAGCCCTCAGATGAAGTGGCAGGGAGCTAGAGGGACACCTTTCCACCTCAGGCCAAAGGTAAGCTACCTTGAAGACCCTCTCAACATCAGTGAAGAAGTGCCTGGGTGGGATGGAGGATTGGGCAAAAGAGGCTGGCTAGATGACAGGAAGCTGGAGTTCATTTCTAGTGATTTCCCATTTCTAAGCCTCAGTTTTTCCATCTGTTACTGGGGAGTTTTTCCATCGGTTAATGGAGAGCATTCATTTCTCGACTACGTGTCTCATGGGTGATGGTGTGGCTCCAGACCTAAAGGGGTGGGAGGTGCAAGGGGAGAGCATTATTGGCATTTTAAAATAAAGCAGTCAGGAGACTAGGTTTTTAAAAGGATGAAGGCTTTGGTGCTGCACAAAAGGCTGCTTGGCTTCTTCTCTCCCTGGTGAAGTGTGGGTTTCCCAGGGAAGGAGGGAGCAACAAAAAACTTCAAGCCTGGAGTGACCCTTCAGGGACCTCTTCCAGCCTCCGGAGGACAGAAATCCCCTCCAGTCCAATCCCAGTATTGTCCTCCCTAAGCGCCGGGCCTCACCCTGTCTCCCTTCTCCTCTGGGGCTCCAATCATCATCAAAGGGACGCTGGCTCCCACGCCACTTCTTCAAACTGTTTACTAACACACCCACGTGCCAGACAGACACCGCTGGGGGCTACACCGGCAGCTTCAGCTGGAGAAAGGGGGAGGTGGCCAAAGGGCTTGCGAAGACCCATTGCCTGACCTCAGACAGCGGCAGAGCTTTGGACACCCATGGTGTGCCCCCTTCTTGGATGGCCCGGAGCGGTCCTTACCCGAGTCACTTGGGCTCTCGGACCCCGAACAGGCCTGGGTCTTGGGCTCGCCCAGCACACAGGGGGCAGCGGGCGCCGGGTTGCCGGTTTCGAGGCTGGGAGCGCAGTCCGGGGCGGCGGGCGTCTTGGGCGGGTTCCCCCGGGGCGCGCCAGCGGCGAGCCGGTCGCTCACCGCTCTCTCCAGCCGTTCCCGGGCGGAGAAGCCGCTCCACATGCAGTCACGGCGGATGATGGAGGCGTAATTCCTGCCCCAAGCTTTCGAGTGACCCCGGGATTCTACCTCGTCCCCAGCGCCCCCTCCGGGCCACGGCTCCGGGGAACCAATTCCAGGGACCAGGTCCCCGGCGCCGGGAACCAAGCCCCAGGGCGGCGACGTGGGGGGCGACGGCACCAGCTCGAATTTCTTCCAGATGTCCTCGCTGGGCGCCGTGGAGCGGTAGAAATCCTCCCCGCAGTCATAGTCGTAGAAATAGTGCTGGTACGAGTCGAAGTCCATGTCTGCTCCCTGCGGGAGCGAAGGGGGACATGCTGACTGAGGTGCAGGCCCAGGGAGGGGGGCGCCCCCGGGTCCCCCAGCACAGCCGGCTGCCAGGCTCTCGTCCCTCCCCAACCTCTCGGCTTGGAGCCCGCGCCCTGCCCTCGCGTCCCGAGAAGCCAGATCCTGGGTCAGCGTGCCCAGGGAAGCGGCTCACAGCGCGCAAACTGGGCTGCGGGGAGCGAGTTCAAAGCAAACTTTGCCAGCGCCGCCTGGAGCGCAGCTCCCAGGGCCCGGCCGGCCGAGCGGGGGCGCGCTGTGCCCAGAAGGCAGCCTGCAGCCCACCCCCGGACCCGCACCCGGCCCCTGGCCGCCCACAGCCTCACCTCGCTCCGGCCGCCCGCCACCTGGAGCGGACCGGCTCCCGGCCAGCTCGGGGCAGCCCGGTAGCCCGCACACACGCACATGCGCGCCACCGAGCGCGCGGCCCGCACCCAAGAGCGCGCCCTCCCACACGCGCGCTCCCTCCCTTGCTCGCGCACGGCGACCCGGACGCTCCCGGGATCGGCGCGGGAGCGCGAGATGCAGGCGCATTGTTTCCCGACTGCCTTATATCTCATCGCGCGCCCAGGGCTCCGGGATCGGGGGCGGGCCCTATGGGACAAGCCCCACCCCCGCCCCGCCCCCTCCCGGCCGCCGACAGGTGGGGGTGGTGGAGTCTCTGCCCCTCGCCTCCTGGCTGCTCTCTCCGGCTCTATTTTATTCCCTGTGCCCCCCAAAACGAATTGCACCCCGGGGAGCGCAGGGCAGGCGGCAAGCTGATGCAGCCTGGCAGTCGCCTGGTAGGGGCGTGACTCTAGCGAGTTCCGGGCCATCCCCAACAGGCCGAACTGACTCCGCGCTCTTTGCCCACTCTGAGCTGAGAAATAGGGCTACTCCCCGCCTTGTCCCGCGAGCCTACTTCCCCGGGCTCGCCCGGCTCAGTTCAGGTGCGTCGGGCCCGCGGGGCATCCGCACCTCCACCGCGCCACCTGGTGGCCCTCAGCCCTGAACTGGGGCCGGTCCCCGCCGTGCGCTTCCTCACCCGTTGACCCGTTTCTTGAGCTCGGCGTTCCAAACCTGGACCGCAGCGAAGCGAGGTGGTGAAGATTCCAGACTTTGGAGCCTGAAACTTAACCTTTCTGAGCCTCCGTTTCATCTACAAAACTAAGGGATGGTAATATCTCGCAGGATTATTGTGAGGATTTAAGAAGATAGTGTGCCAGGACGAGAGGCAAGAAGAACAGACTTAGCCCCTGGTGTGGATCATAAGGAGGAGAATTTTTCCCCAGGTCCAGGCCAGGGCTGGCCTCCCTCATACCACACACAAAACATTGTACTAGGAGAGGAAAGAGAATGAGGATTTGGAATCTGGCAACTTTCTCTGCTCTGCCAGCTGTGCTCTGCTACTTGCTAGCTGTGGGGCCAGGTCATCTGAAGCCTCTGTTTGCTTATCTGTAAAATGGGAACATTGCTTGCAGCTGCAACTCTGGCCAAGAGGATGAACATAGAAGCCCTTTGTGTCATCTTCTATGCAGACTACCTTTGGTGGAAGAGGAAAAGGTACACTAGACGGTCATTCTATTTAGACCAGGGACAGTAACTTGGATAGCAGCCAATACATCTAGAATGCTCTACTTGGCATTCAAGGTCTGGTCCCTGTCTGCAATCAGCAGCCTGACTGCCTGCTGTCTGTCTCTTTCTCTCGCACCCTGTGGTCTAAGAACACCAGAATACTCACTGTTGGCATCCCAAGGAGTGGGCAGAGACAAGTGCAAGCAGTTCAGTGTGCTTGGAGCGTGGGATGGAAGGTGTGAGTTGATATATGGGTTTAGAGGGGAAGATAACATCCTCAGTTTTGGATCTATTGGGTCTAAGGTGCATGCGGGACATCTCTGAAAGCAGCAACTAGCTCTTGCTAGCTTTGTAAGCTCAGTACCTAGAACAGCTTCTGGCAGATATTTGTGAACTTAATGAGTGACTCAGCCAACCAGACTTCATTGAGGAAGTCTGTGTGCCCTGCTCTGTGCTGAATGGAAGGCACAGATCAGGAAGGTTTCAGGTTTGCTCGCAGCCCAGAAGAGGGATTGGAACTGCCTTTTGGTGACTTGTTCTCTGGTGCACAGATGTCTGAGATAGTTGCTGTACCAGTCAATGTTCTAGGTTACAAATGAAAGAAACTAACACTAGATAAATTCAAGCAGAAAATCACTTTATTGGAAGGACTTGGGGTATACAATCCATGGGAGGCTGGGAATCTATGCTTGGAAAGTGGGTCTTCCTTCTCTGTATAGATGAGAGCCCTTACTCAGCAGCCCCTCCCATTGTTTACTGTAGTAGGTGATATCTGGGGCCAACCAGGAGGTGACCCCACCTGAAGAACTAGGATAGAGTAAATGAAGTTGTCTTCTGAGAGGCTGTTCCTTCACTTTCCACACTTTGTTTAATGTCTATCTTCCTCACCAGACTGCAAGCCTAATGAGGCTACAAATGTTAATCTTGTCGACCACTGTAACCTCAGAGCTTAGAACAGAGCCTGGCGTGACACATCATGGGTGCTTCATACATGTGTTGCTTGACACAAGCCTCTAATGCTTTAAAGTAGAGATAGGCCAATCAACCTAGTGGAGACAGAATAACTGGCAGGCCCAGTCTAGACGATAATCTGAATAAAGTATTAATGCAGGAGAGTTGTTGATACAATCACCAGAGTGTCCATCCTAGTACTGTCTGGGGACAAAGATGCTGGTCCAGGAACAAGGGAGACGGAAGCGTCATTTTTTGAAACCACCCAATTTACCACGCCCCCCCCCCACCCCCCACTTGTGCTCTGGATCACCAAGCAACCCACTGAAACCACTCTGTTCCCTGTGTAGATCCGCCCACAGGGAGAGAATGCACGCATCAGCCAACAAGAAGATTCAGTCTGCTCTGAAGCGCTGCTTCCCCTTATAAATTAATGAATTGCATCTGATTTGAAACATCAGTCTCATGAGCCTGGTTAACGTGTGTCTGTTCCATAGAGATGCTGCCGCTTTTAGGACTAACAGCTCTGGTTTCTGAGGTGATGTCTGGACCCAGGATGGTGATGAATTTACCAAGGTAACAAATGCTACCCTAGGGACATTCAATTTTTCTGCAATGTTTTATTTCCTTTGTTTCTTTTAAAACATTTTTAATCAAAATAATACAGGTACATAGTTTTTAAAAATCAATTCAGTGTATGATAAGGTTAAAAAAAAAGGCAGTCTTCTGCCCTGCCCTCCCCACCCCCCATTTCCCACTCCCCAAAGGCAACGAGTCTTTCAGCTGTCTTTTGTCTCTAATATTTACTTCCGTATTTTGACCCATATAATCTATTTTTTCCTGATTTTTAAATTATGACATTCTACAATAAAAGAAGAAGACGTAGCTCTTATATTTCCCTTCCCACCCCCACATGCTTGGTCTTCCCTATTCTCCCAATAGAATTAAAGTTCAGTTTTTAAATAAATATTCAATATTTACAATATTTTGACTATCTAACTATGGAGTAATCTGACTACCTTTCCTTTCTTATACAATTTTTTCAGAGTTAAATTATTTCATTTTTTTTTCTTTGGCTTACATTTCTACGTACGTATTATGACTTTAACCCTATACATTCCCACCAGAGCTACAAAGATCATTTCGTATGGACAAACACATCAGGTAATCAATCCATCCGTTCCATTTTTTCTTGGAAACATCCCTTCTTGGAGCCCTTTGTCTTTCTGTTCCAATTTGAACATATTGATCTCTGGCCCACTTCACAGTGGTCACTCTGCGCCTTTCCTTCACCATCATCCTGGAATTTCCCTTTAGTTCTGTTGACTCCCCTGTTTTATGGAGCTCTTCGCTGCTGCTTTCTTGATTTACTCCCTCACCCTCACGTTGGTGGAGCACATTCTCCAGCAGCTGCCTGAGAAAGGGCGCTTGTGGAGTAAAATTTTTGAGACCTTGCATTTCTGAAATTGTCTTGATTATACTCTCACTATTGGTTGATTGTTCAGCTGGGTATAGAATACTGAATGAGAAATAAATCTCCCTCAGAAATTTAAAGGTATTGCTCTCCTCTTTCTTAGTAACCAGGTTGCTTTGGAGAAGATTGATATCGTTTGATCTACAAACCTTTTTACGTGACCTGTTTCTCTCTCTGGAAGCTTTTAGGATGTGCTCTTCGTCTCTGGCATTCTGAATTTTTGCAATGCTGTGTCTTGGTGTGGGTCTGTAGTTTAATCAAGAATTTGAGTGGCCCTTGTCTCTGGTCCCTGGGAGGTAGCCTATAATCCTTGGAATTTCCCAGTGATAGGACTCTCTTTGCTATTCATGGCGGTGCCTGATAGTTTATGCTAATGAGGTTAGTCATCGTGGGCCCCTAGATAGTTTAGGATGACTCAGGAAAGGGGTCGGCCAAGCAAAAAAGGACTGACTTTGTGACTAGAGGGTTGGGGCTTTGTACAATGTGGTATCAGCCTGACCTGTGGGAAGGCAGAGGGGGCTGGAGATTGAGTTCAGTCACGTGGACAATGATTCAGTGAGTCGTGCCTATGTAATGAAATCCCAATAAAAACTGGATCCTGCAGTTCAAGTGAATTTTCCTGGTTCACAATATTCTATGTGGGTTATACATCCTTGTGCTGGGAGGGTGATGCGATCTGACTCCACAGGAAGGGGACACTGGAAGCTTCACATTTAGGACCCGCCAAGGCCTTGCTTTGTGTGCCTCTTCTTTTCACTGGTCCTGATTTGTTTCCTTTTTGCTATAATAAATCTGTAACTGTAAGTATAGCGTTTTCCTGAGGTCTAAGAGTTGTTGTAGTGAATTATCAAACCTGAAGGGGTAGTGGGCACTCCCTGAATTTGTAGACAATTGGTCAGAAGCGTGGGTGACCTGGGAACCCCTGAGCTTGCAGCCGCTGAAGTGAGGACAGTCTCGTACTGCGCCCTTAGCCTGCAAGCTTGCCCGACTCTGGACAGTTAGTGTCAGAACTGCATTGCAGGATCTACTTGCATTCTTTGCCCTAAGCCTTTTAATCTGGGAACCTATTCACTCTGTAATTATATTTTTGAAAAAGTTCTCACCTCCATTTTTTTCTTCTCTCTTTCTGAAACTCCTGCTGGCCTTTTCTTACCTTTTCTTTCATTTCTGCCTCTGCGTGTTTTGTTTGACTTTCTGAGAGAGCCCCTCAATTTCCACTCCTTTTATTGATTTAAATGTTTATTTCTTTTTGTTCTGCTTTTTCTCCCCAAATCCCCCCAGTACATAGTTGTATATTTTTTCAGTTGTGGGTCCTTCTAGTTGTGGCATGTGGGATGCCGCCTCAGCATGGCCTTGTGAGCGGTGCCATGTCCATGCCCAGGATCCGAACCGGAGAAACCCTGGACCACTGAAGAGGAGTGAGCAAACTTAACCACTTGGCCATGGGGCTGGCCCCTAAATGTCTTTTTTTTTACTATCATATTTTTAATTTTTTTTTTTTTCTGGGAGAGACTCACCCTAAGCTAACATCTATTGCCAATCTTCCTCTCTCTTTTTTTTCCCTCCCTAAAACCCCAGTACATAGTGGTACATTCTAGTTGTAGGTCCTTCTAGTTCTTCTGTGTGAGCCACTGCCACAGCATGGCTACTGACAGATGAGTGGTGTGGTTCTGCCTGGGAACCAAACCCAGGCCACTGAAGCAGAGCATGCTGAACTCTAACCACTAGGCCATCAGGGCTGGCTCCATATTTTTTAGTTTTTAAGAGCTCTTTTTTGGTTGTTCCTTAAATGTTCCCTTTTTGTAGCTTCCTATTCTTTTCCCATGGACACAATTTTTTCCCTCCGAGGCTGTTAATAATAGTTTTTATTTGAACTATAAGGTTTCTTCTCCTTGTTTTTCCTATTTCCTCTCTTGTTTGCTTTGCTTTGTTTTTTTTTTTTTTTTTTTTTTTTGGTAGAGGTTTTCATCAAATGTCTGGTGATCCTTACTGTCAGTTTTTACTGATATTAAAGAGTGAGGTGGGGCCGGCCTGGTGGTGCAGCAGTTAAATTTGCACGTTCCGCTTCTTGGCAGCCCGAGGTTTGCCAGTTTGGATCCCCAGTGCGGACATGGCACCACTTGGCATGCCATGCTGTGGCAGGTGTCCCACATATAAAGTAGAGGAAGATGGGCACGGATGTTAGCTCAGGGCCAGTCTTCCTCAGCAAAAAGAGGAGGATTGGCAGCAGATGTTAGCTGAGGGCTAATCTTCCTCACAAAAAAAAAAAGTGAGGTATTAAAAGTTGATTGAAAGCTCTATGTGTGTGGGGTGGGGAGGGATCTGAGCTTCACTAAGAGTTATTAGGCAGGTACCCAGCAGCTTTACCTGGGGCTCCTCAACTGTCAGCTCCTGTGGGTCGTTTAATTTTCACATAGAGAAGTCCCCTAATCTTCTTCCAGGGGCAAGCTTATAAGCCTGCTTGCCAGTGTTATGAGAACCAAGAGGGGACGGGGGTGAGAGGGTCTTACGGTTCAGCAAATCCCCCCTGATTACAGTAGAGTCTGTCACTCCTCTTCTCAGCTGTGCCTGGTGTTCCCAAATCCAGAGCCTCTTCATTCGATCCCCTGCCAAACCAAAGAGGGTGGCCACCTGGCTGCAGAGGTTGGGGGAGGAGATTTAGGAGGCCAACTGCTTATGCTTTCTTCATCCAAGCCTCCTCTTTTCAGCCCCATCCTACACCCTGCCTTCAGAGGTATCCAATGCCTCCAATTCCTGAGCTGTTCTTGGGTTCTGATGCACTAACAGACATTATTGACTTTTTTTTTTTTGAGGAATATTAGCCCTGAGCTAACTACTGCCAATCCTCCTCTTTTTGCTGAGGAAGACTGGCTCTGAGCTAACATCCATGCCCATCTTCCTCTACTTTATATGTGGGACTCCTACCACAGCATGGTGTGCCAAGTGACGCCATGTCCACACCCGGGATCTGAACCAGCGAACCTCTAAGCGGAACATGCACACTTAACCACTGCGCCACCGGGCCAGCCCCCGACATTATTGACTCTTAATGACACTTCTCTCTCCTTCTCCCCGCTCCCAGCACAGGTAGTTTCATTTCAGGTTTCTCTGGCCTTCGGTTAAGTCAGCTAGCCCTTATCCATCTGCTTTCCAGCTTCATAAGGTTTTTGACATCTCTCAATTGCTGTTGTCTTCCCTCCTCTTTCTTTCTTTAAATAGAGGTAAAATTCCTATAACATAAAATTCATCATTTTAACCATTTAAACTGTGCAATTGAGTGGTTTCTGATCTATTTACAAGGTTGTGAAACCATCGCCACTAATTCCAGAACATTTTCATCACCCCCAAAAGAGACCCCATATCCAGTAAGCAGTCACTCCTTCCCTCCTACACCCTGGCGACTAATAATCTGTTTTCTGTCTCTATGGATTTCCTTATTCTGGACATTTCATATAAATGGGATTATACCATATGTGGCTTTTTGCATCTGGCTTCTTTCGCTTAGTGTTTTCACGGTTCAGCCCTGTTGCAGCACATATCAGTACTTCATTCCTTTTTATGGCTGAATAATATTTCGTTGTACTGCAGATATACCACATTTCAAAAAGCATTTTATTGCAGTCATAATGGCTTATAACATTGTGTAAATTTCAGTTGTACATTATTGGTTGATTCTTTTTTTTTTTTTTTTTGAGGGAGATTAGCCCTGAGCTAACTGCTGCCAACCCTCCTCTTTTTGCTGAGGAAGACTGGCCCTGAGCTAACATCCGTGCCCATCTTCCTCTGCTTTCTACGTGGGACGCCTACCACAGGATGGCTTTTGCCAAGCGGTGCCGTGTCCACCCCCAGGATCCGAACTGGCAAACCCTGGGCCGCCAAGAAGCAGAACGTGTGAACTTAACCGCTGCGCCACTGGGCCGGCCCCTCAGTTGTACATCATTATATACCAGTTTCTATATAGACTGTACCCTATTCACTACCACATTTTGTTCTTTCACCAGTTGATGGATATTTGGGTTATTTCCACTTTTTGGTTATTACGAATAATGTTACTATCTATATTCATGTACAAGTTTTTGTTTGAATATGTGTCTTCAATTTTCTTGGGTATATACCTAATAGTGGAATTGCCATGTCAAATGGCAACTCTATGTTTAACTTTTTGAGGAACTACCAAGCTGTTTTCCACAGTGGCTGTACCATTTTACATTCCCACCAGTAACGTATAAGCTTTCTGATTTTTTCACACCTTTCCCACTACTTGTTTTTTTCAGTTTTTAATAATAATAATAATTATTATTATCAATAATATAATTGTATAATAACATAATATATTATATTATTTATTATAATATATAATAATATAATTATATTATTATTATTATTGCAATCTTAGTGGTTGTTAAATGATGTTTCCTTGTGGTTTTGATTTGCATTTCTCCAACTAATAGTATTGAGCATCTTTTCATGTGTTTATTGGTCATTAGTATATCTTCTTTGGAGAATGTCTATTCAAATCCTTTGCCCATTATTTATTTATTTATTTATTTTCAGTGAGGAAGATTGGCCCAGAGCTAACATTTGTAGCCAATCTTCCTCTTTTTGCTTGAAGAAGAGTGGCCCTGAGCTAACATCTGTGCCAGTGTTCCTCTATTTTTGTATGTGGGACACCAACACAGTATGGCTTGATGAGTGGTGTGTAGGTCCATACACGGGATCCAAACCTGGGAACCCCAGGCCGCCAAAGCAGAGTGCGTCAACTTAACCACTACACCATTGGGCCAGCCCCGTCCCATTTTTTAATTGGGTTGTTTGTCTTCTTGTTGTTGAGTTGTAAGAAGTCTTTATATAGTCTGGATACTAGACCTTTATCAGACATATGATTTGAAAACATCTTCTCCCATTCTATGGATTGTCTTTTCACTTTCTTCGTAGTGTCTTTTAATGAACAAAAGTTTTTAATTTTGATGAAATCCAATTAATCTGTTTTCTCTTTTGTTCCTTGTGCTTTTTGGCATCATATCTTAGAATCCATTGCCAAATCCAAGTTCATGTAGATTTACCCCTATGTTTTCTTCCAAGAGTTTTATAGTTTTAGTTCTTACATTTAGGTCTTTAATCCATTTGAGTTCATTTTTGTATACGGTGTAAGGTAGTGGCCCAGCTGCTTCCATTTCTTTCTTGTGTGTGTGTGTGCGTGTGCGCGTGCATGCACGCGCACATGTATGTGTGTGTAACCATCACCCCTAATCCCAGAACATTTCCATGACCCCCCAAAGAAACCCCATATCCATTAAAGTCATTCCTTTCCCTTGTGAGCTTTTACTTTTTTCCTAATCCATTTACTGTCATTTTAATGAAATTTCAGGAGTGAGCTGAGATAAACACATGTGATCAATCCTCATATTTGGCCAAAAATCTGCTCTTCCTCTCAAACTACAACAAACCTCACTTTCGTTAGGCAGATTCCTGAGCCAGGTGGTCTGAGAGGGCTTTCTGGAAGAAGGAAATTTGATCTGAGCCTTAAAGATGTCTGGGATGCCATGGAGGTTAAGGAGATGGAGGTAGGAGAGGATGAGAAGGGAGACTTAGGGAGAAGGAAGGGGGAAAGAAGAGAGAGGAAGGACTCTGGTGCCAGCACCGGAAGAATTTAATCAGATTAAAATCTCATTTCTTATCTCACGTGTGTGGCTCTGTTACCTCTGCTTGAGTTTCACTGAAAAACAGTCCTTTCCTTAGCACCCTAAGGAATGTGGCCTTGCCTTGAGTGCAGTGAGGAAGGGATTCTGGAGACTTTGCACCTCACTCTGCAGCCAACTTGGGGAAGGGGCCAGGCCTAGAGAGACAGGGGCAGCTTTCAAGAACGAAGAGAAGTATGCTGAACAAAAACTTCCCTGTTTGCAAGCAGTGTCGCAGTGAGCCAGCTTGTCCTGATTGTCAGTTTTCTCATCTGTAAAGTGGTTATCCCTCTCTAGCAGCATTAGTGGAGAATTAAACAAGATACTGTTTGCAAAGCATTTAGCACAGTACCTGGCCCGGAGGAGAATTTCAAAAATGTCAGTTTTCTTCTCTTTCTTTCTTTGGAGATTCAAGGTAAACAGTATGGAGTGGGGGCCTCCATCAAGGCCGTGAATGCCTTGACTAAGGAACTTGGACTGAAGCTGAAAGCAATGGAGAATTATAGGAGGTTTGTGAGGAGAGGAAAGACACAGATATATCTTACTTGGCAAAGATAACTTCTAGAAGAAGAGAGTCCAAGCCTAATGCAGGAAGGGGAGTCCCAGGCCCCAGCTCTGCATCTAATTGACTCATTTTCTCATATGTGTCCAACACATATGAATGGTCCTCATCAGTGTTTCCCCAGTGGGCTGTGAGTTATGTGAAAACTTAATCCCTAACACGAACAAGGTTTCTTGGTTTGCCTTCCTAGAGATGGAGCTGATGGGGGGGGGGCATTCCCCCATATTTGAAGGGCTGATGTAGCCAGCCCAAGCTGCCACATGAAGGGTGAGGTGGGAATTTTGAGCCGCTCTGGAGATTGTGATAACGGCTGAAGCCCAGGGGGCCCTCCAGGCACTACCCCTCAGAGAAGCAGAACACCAAATGCAATTGTGAAACCAGATGGACCTTCCTTAAGAAACTTTTCCCACGAGGGATGACAAACTTCATCCACAGCCTGCTCTGGATGCTGAGCTCTGGGCACAGGTGGAACAAGAGAAGCACCTGGAGTGACTCTTCTGTCCACTAGAGGGAAACCCAGGCTAGAGAGATGGTGAATCCTGTGCATAGGAGCCCTGAGGCCGGAGGAAGCAGAAGTAGCCGCCAGCCCCGGGACCTGAGTGCCCCAGGCTCAGTGCTGTGCTGGGGTTGCTTGTACTAACTCAGTGAGAGCCGGTTGTTGCATTTTCAGGAATCATGGGAGCTGGTTGTTAAACAGTCATTAAAAATTAAGTTATATACATTTACGTTTAAATATTAAAAACAAAGATAGTAAAGACTCCAAACCTATCACTCCCTACTTATTTTTACTATAGTTGACTCTTATCTATTGTATCTGTTATGGTGGAAATACCATATGATGTGCTACCGTCCAACTCCAACTTTGGAAGCTTGATGTTGGCCATAGTGGAATATTAACTCCGTGGAAACCTGCAAATACGACAAATCAGGGTTTCCCCTATCCCATGCCAGTTGTTAAATATTTACCAGGACACCACTGCCTATGCCTTTCCCACATCAGGTCTTGTAGGGAGGAGATGAGCTTTTCCAGAGGTCTTGCCAACACAGACGTACTCAAAGATGTCCCCATGGATGGAGCCCCCAATTTCAGCATGCAGAGGCTGTTGGGGGACACAGTGCGGGGAGCATTGTTGTGTTGTCGCAGGAGCTTGGCCCAGAGGTCCTCCCTCAGTCTCAGGCTTTGCTCAAGCTACTCCTTCCACCTGAAATCTTTGTGCTTCAGTGCTCAGGCATGCCTTTCCGTCTGCCTAGCAATGAAGTGAATTCTTAGTTCATCCAGCTCTAGAAAGTTTTCCCCCATCAAAAGTGGTGCTTCCCTGAGGGCTCGGGAAGCGCCCATCTGGGTGTGTCCCCAGGTCTGGCTCAAGTCCCTAGGCTGAAATATTGGAGCAGCTACACCCAAGCCAGGGGCAGGAACAAGTGCTGGAGTCAGCCAGATCTGGGGTCTGCCACCCCCTAGCTGCATGACCTCAGAAAGGCACTTAATCAACCTGATTTTCGGTCTCCTAACCTGCCAAATAGGGATAAGAATAGTCGTCATGCATGGCTGTTGTGAAGATTAAATGAGGTTATCCAGCAAAGCTCTCAGCGCGGCGTGCCCATCACCCAGGTGTTCCATGTTGTAGAAGCTACTATTGTTATGGTATTCGTGGAGGGGTGGGGTGGGTGCTGAATTTAAATTGGCTCTGAGTGCCTGACCACCCTGACGCTGTGTGTCAAGGGGGTGGGGAGAGGGGGACGGGCAGGGGAAGAACCAGGAGGCAACAAATCCTTGGTGGCACCGCAGGCAGGCGTGCCCCAAGCACACAGCCGGGATGTGGACTCAGGACTGGAAACCAGCCCTCTGGCCAGGACTCAGCCAAACGCTGGGTCCTGGGCAAGGGGCGCCTCCGCGGTACCCCTCCCTCCCCAACTCCAGGGCTGGGGCTTCGGGGCCAGAGGGTGGGCAGCCGGACGTGGCAGGCCCGGGGCTGTGCGCAGGAAGCGGCGGCCGGGCTGTCCCGGAGCCTCAAAGCTGCGGAAGGGAGGGAGCGGCCGGCACCTGCATTGTGCGAGCCAGCGCCCCGCTGAGTCGCCCCGACTTCTGGCGCGCGTTTTTGGCCTCCGCTGCTGGGGCGGGGCCGGTGGCTTTCAGGCAGGTAGTAACTGGGCAGAGAAGACTAGATCTGCGCTTTGATTCGCTTATTCATGCATTCACTCCTTCATCGGTTATTGAGCTGTGGCTGGAGCTGGTGAGCAGAAACAATCCCTGATCCCAAGGACCTTCACAGTTCGTGGTTCCGTGGTCAGATGGCTGTGTTGGAATCCTGGCTCTTCCACTCACTAGCTGTGTAATTTGGGCAAATTACTTAAACTCTCTGGGCCTCAGCAGGCGAAGTGTTGGATTACGTGAATGGAAATCTCTCCACTGCTTCGTGGAGTACTGGATTAAGTGAATTCCGTGTGAAGCACTTAGAACCATGTCTGCAGCCCGTGAGCATTCATTAAATGAAGGATTAAAAAAATAATAATTTTTATGCTTGCAAAAGACCACTTCAAGAGTGGTGTGGAGGATGCACTAGCGGGGCCCAAAATTGCATACTGGAGGCCTGAACAATGGTTTTAAAGATTTTTTAAACTGATTGCCAACATTTTAAAATTGTGAAATTTCATCTAAAACTCGGATTTTGGCTTCTTTTAAAAAGATCAAAGGTCTGGAAACCTTGTGTTTCATATAAGCTGCTGCTGGGTATTATGCTAGAGGCAATTTCTTATTTTTATGGCGTATTTTTGTATGCTTTTTACAAAGGGGTGTTAATTATTGTACCAGAAAAAGACTCTTGGGCAATTCCTCTGTTGCAAGGGTCTGCAAGGCGAGTTTATTTTGAAAGGCAGATATTGTTTTTAACTTGTGATTATTGGTTGCCTAATTTAAAAATGTTGCCTTCTGGGATATCTTCTTCTAATAAAAGATTTCTCAAGCATGTCAGAATGGGAGAGTTCATACCATTCAAGTCCCCTGAACCAAAGAAAAGATCTGTAGGACTTTGAATTTTCACAGCTGGGTTAGAGGCCAGAAGTTAGTGATTGGGTGGAAGATGTACAGACCTTACCAGGAAGTGGAGTGGCAACAGAGAGAGCAGACTGGTGACAGGTATTTAGAAAGGAGAATTGACAGGGCGTGGGGTATGGGGAGAGAGAGGAGACAAGGTGGATTCTCAGGTTTCTGACCCGGGAGAATGGGTGGAAGGTAGACCCATTCACTGATGCGAGGTTCAGAGGAGGAGAATGAGTTTGCTTTTGGCCGTATGGAGTCTGAGAGTCTGGGGCAATGGTGAGGAGAGCAGTGGGATATCAAGGATCGGGTGCTTGGGAGAGAGAGCTGGGCTTAAGATGCCCCATTGTTGAATACTACTCAGCCATAAAAAAAAGACAAAATCGTGCCATTTGCAACAACATGGATGGACCTTGAGGGTATTACATTAAGCGAAATAAGCTGGACAGAGAAAGACAAACACCATATGATTTCACTCATATGTGGAAGATAAACAAACACATGGATAAAGAGAACAGATTAGTGGTTACCAGAGGGGAAGAGGGGGAGGGGGAGGGTAAAAGGGGTAAAGGGGACAAAAACTAGACTATTGGTGGTGAGCGCGATGCAGTCTACACAGAAACTGATATATAAAAATATACACCTGTAATTAAACAATGTTATAAACCAATATGATCTCACTAAAATAATTTTTTTATTGAGTTAGTGATAAATTATAATCTTGTGAAATTTCAGTTGTACATTAATGTTTGTCAGTCGTGTTGTAGGTGCACCACTCTACCCTTTGTGCCCACCCCCGACCCCACCTTTCCCCTGGTATCCACTAAACTGTTCTCTTAGTCCACATTTTTAAATTCCTCATATGAGTGGAGTCATACACAGATTATCCTTCTCTCGCTGGCTTATTTCACTTAACATAATTTCCTCAAGGTCCATCCATATTATTGCAAATGGAATGATTTTGTTCTGTTTTGCAGCTGAGTAGTATTCCATTGTATATATGTACCACATCTTCTTTATCCATTCATCTGTTGATGGGCACTTAGGTTGCTTCCACGTCTTGGCTACTAAAATAATTTTTAGCAAAAGATGCACCATTGGTGAGACGGGAGGCCGCGAGAGTGGGTAAAATCACTCCAGGGTGTGTGGGAAGAGCAGGAGGCCCAGGATGGACCCTGAAGACCCATTCACATAAGGGATTAAGGAAGTCTAAGGGCCTGGAAGGATATTGAAGGAGGAGGAGAGGAGCCTGCAAGACTCTGTGGGGGTCCAGCTGCCTCCCCAGGTGGCCTGAGCCTCCATCTTGCAGGACTGGACCCCTCCCCAAAACCTCATTGCAGAGGTGGACTGAGGAATACGGGGGAGGGAGGGATTCTGACCGGAGCCTGCTGAAGCCTGATTAAGGATGAGGTGGGGCAAGACCCCAGTCAAGTTCAGGACACCTTCGTGCCCTTCAGAAGCTCCTTCCTGCCCCCCAGCTTCATTTAGTGAGCCTCTGGGACATTATCGGGAAGGGGAGCTCAGAGGATGGGCCCAGCTGGGCCCCACTGGCTGGAGAATGGGCAAACAGGGCACCCAGGATGTTCTTCTCAGCTGTGGGGAAGTTGGGAGGTCAAAGGTGCTTGGAGCTGTCACATGGTAGGATACCTGCAGGTCAGGCTAGAAAGCCCCACCCCTTGTGACAAGAAGGTATTACAATTGTCACCAATAGAGGCCAGCAATCTTGCTTGGGAGCCAGAGATCCAGGCTGGCGCAGGGCTAAGCTTTGAAACATGCTTCAACTCTTCCCATGTGCCAGACACCATCATACATGTTTTGTCTGATCTTCATGAAAACTCTGTGGAGGAAGTAAAATTTTCCCCATTTTACAGAAGAGGAAACTGAGGCTCAGAGAGCTTAGATAACATGCCAAGACATGCAGCTTGTGAGAGAGCGGCAGAGTTTGGAGGACAAGGCTGGAACTCAGGCTCTGTCCCTGTGGTTTCTCCTGAGGTGGCCTCACTTCTGCAGTGGCCTCGCGGCCTCCCTGACACATTGGCTCTATCCTGGATGTCCTCTTAGCCTTCATCCTCTCCCTCATACTCAACCAAAAAATGATCACCGAATTCCTACGCCCTCTCCAGATCACGCCTCTGCCCCGTCCCGCAGTCCTGGAGTCACTGCCCCAGTTTGGGCCTCATGGTCTCCTGCCCTGGCCATTGCATCCGCCTCCTTCTGGGCTTCCTTGCCTTCCCGTTCTCCCACCCCCACCTCTAGTCTCTCCTCCACATCAGAGGCCAGAGGGCTTTTCTAAACAAAAGCCTTACCACATCATTATCCTTCTTAACACCTGCCAACGATGTCTGTGCCATTACTCTCTGGATAAAGTCCAAACTCCTGAGCATTTCACCAGGTCCTCTGGGCTCTGGTCCCCAGCCTCAGCAGCTTCGTGTTCGCTGCTCCCCTGGCCTGCTCCAGCCAAATAAGGTGCTAGCTCACCCTCCTCTGAATAGACCCCGGGCTGGACTTTCTCACCTCTGGGCCCTTGCCCCCACTGCCAACTCAGCCTACCATAATCTCCCTCATCCATCTCTGCCAACTGATGTTCTGGCTACCTTTGAAAGCCCAGCTTCATCAAGGGCCCTTTTGCCAGAGCCGAGTGTGCCTTGGATTAAAGTCCCTTGTGTTCCTGTCTCTCTCCCCTACTGAGCTGCGTGGGCTCCTGTGTGGCCGTCCCTCTGTGCCCAGCATAGTACCTGACATACTGGGGGTGGGGGGTTCTGTAAGTGTAGGGTGGGAGGACCTTGGTCTCTATCTCCCATCCCTTCCATCCTGGCTCTGGCTCCGGGTTCAGCCCCTTGCCCTTGCCTGGATTCCCTCCAGTGCCAGCAGCAGCTCTAGTCCAGTCTCTGGCTCAGCACCAACTCTGTGATTCTAGCCCTGACCTGCTTCAAGCTGTAGCTCCAGCCCCTGGCCTAGCACCAGCTTTGGCTCAATATCCAGAACTAATATGGGCTTCATCTATGGCTTTGGGTCCAAACTCACAACCCATCCAACTGTTTCCCATCCTCCCAATCCCCAGCTCCACTTTCCTGGGCTGAAGTTTCCTGGCTCAGTACTCCCCACTTAGAAGGAGGGAGAGAGAATGGGAGAAGACTAAACAGAGTCCCCTGCAGCCTGTCCACTTCTGGGATTACCCGTGCTCTGGAGCCACCTTGCTGCAGGCTCCTAGCCCAATGTCAGGGCCCTGGCCAGTGCTACGGGGATAAGTAGTCCCAGGTTCAAAGCAAGACCCTGCCGTTAACTGGCTGCGAGGTTTTGAGCAGCTCCATGGACCCCAATTCTCTTGTCTATAAAATGAGATAACAGTCGATGTGAGAATGACAGGAGACAATGCTCTGGAGGTCTGGGCATGGTGCCTGGCATAGAGTAGATGTCAATAACTCTGAGGGTCTTTCCTCTTCACCCTTTCCCCAGGTCCAGTGGGCCAGCTCCTGTAGGTGCCCTGCACATTCCACACTGCCCACTGCTTGAGGACTCTCCTGCTGCTATGACAATAGTGGATCTAGCACAGTCTTGCTTCCAGGCTTCTGGCTGGGACTGTTGTCCCTAGGGCATTTTGGGAAGTGGGGACAGAGCCAAGATCATACTGGATCCTTTGCCCAGAACTTCATGTTCCTGACATCAGGGGCAAACATGGGTCCATAGGTTACTGGGGGAAAGGCCTTCTCCCCTCTGACTGCCTTTCTGAGTCTCTGTCCCATCGAAGCTCAGAAGGCAGTGGTTCCTATGGCTAAGGGAACTTGGGGACCCTGTCCCCCAAACACAGGAAGCAACATCAATGGGGATCTGGGTGTGATGTGCATGTGTAGGTATGGATGTGTGTGTGGCATGGTGTGCGGTAAGTAGAGACATGTCAGAATATAACGTGTAGCGTGTATATGTCTGTATGCAATATGTGTGTGTCTATAAATGATGTGGGTAGTTGGAAGGCTGTGCCTGTATGTAGCACATGTGTGGTGTGTGTATGTGACTTTTGTGTGTGAGTAACTGTGTATGTGGAGACAGACATGGACCAGGGTATGCGGTCTAAGCCATGTGTGTTGGTGTGTCTGTATGTGATGTGTGTGTCTTGTATGAGGTAGAACGGGGAGGAGTGTGAGCTGGAGAACTCCGTTAGGCAGTGGAGAGGTGTCAGTGTATTTGAGATTCCCTATTGAACTCTCTGAGGTGACCTGGGCCAAGGTCATTGACCACTTACCGCAAGAAGAGCAATAGGGTCAGAATCAAGGGGGTTGGGTCTATTCTCCAGAGAGCCAACCGCTCTGGGCCCAGCTGACTGCCCTGTGCTGATGTCTGCAAACACCCTGGGGAAATAAACACAACCTTTGGAAGTCCTGATGATGTGTCTAGAGACAATGCAAGAACTAATAGTTCATGTGGGCACTGCCCTGCCTTGGAGGATCAGCCGAGGCTGGTGAGGCCAATGGCCTTGCTGCCACTGACTGGTCCTAGATGATTACCTCAGGCCTGCAGCCCTGCTCCAGAGCTTCCACAGCCTCTCTCCTGAGGGGACTTAGCCCAATTGCAAACTGGCGTCTCTTAGAACTCCAGGCCCGAGACAGAAAGTTGAGGGACTTCTAAGGCCAGCCTACACGCAGGCTGCTGCTCTCTGCGGGAGTGTGATTTTAACCCAGGCTCCTGCTCCAACCCTAGGTGTGCTTCTTCCCTAGGAATGGACCACAACTGCCCCCTCAGAATGACTCCTTTGATACTGTGATCCTGTCTGTGTCTTCCGTCACTCCCCGATATGCGCTCCATGCTGGAGACACCCCAAACCACTCGCATTCCCATGAACACACTCTGCAGCCCGCTGCCTAAAACCCTCTACTCTGCCTGGCTAACTCTGACTCATCCCTCAGAGTCCAGGCTAATCATCAGCTCATCAGAATGCTTCCTGAGGCTGAAACTACTAGTTTTCCTCTCATATCCATCATCTGGCTTGTCCTTTGACATTGAACTCTGATTTTTAGCTGGACAAATGGTTGGCCAGGAGTAAAAACCGTATTTCCCGGAATTCCTGGCAGCTGGATGTGGCTCCGTGACTAAGTGCTGGTAAATGGCCTGTGGGCAGAAGTGCTTTGTGCAATTTTCAGGAACTGTGTTTAAAGAGAGAGTGTGCTCTTTGTCACACCTCCCTCCTTTAGACTGACTGGAATGCAGATGTGACAACTAGAGCTTCAGCAGCCATACTGGACAATGAGACAGAAGCATCGTGTTAAGGATGGCAGAAGGTGGCAGAACGATAAAACAGAAAGCACCAGGGCTCTGATGATCATGGATCCACCATACCAGCTCTGGACTAGTTGTTTCCAGACTTCTAACTGGTCGTAATGACTGGGATATGGGGTTTTCTGTCACCCACAGTCACATCCAAGTCTAATTGACACATTTTCCTTGGATCAGCTGTCTCTTGTGCTCTCAGCTCTCTCTGCCAACACACTCCATTCTAATTGCCTCTCCTATCTGCTCACCAGACTGTGAGCTCACGAGGGCAGAGTCCACGTCATCTACCAAGCCCAGTGTCTAACTAATCAAAAAGTGCTAGTTGTATTAAAAATCCTGTGAAATACAGATTCAGGCATCCAGATTTGGGTGAAGCTGTAGATTGGGGAGTGATTAGTACAAATATGGTCACTAAAGGGGTGGGAGAGGATACGGTAAAGAGAAAAGAGGCTTAAAGGAAGAAGTCCGTAGAGCTCTAACATTTAAGGTCGTGTTGAGGAGGAAAGGCCCTAGAACAAGGCTGGCAAAAGCCACTGAGCTGGCCAGGACCAGGCAGAGGGCTGCGGAACAGGCGAACTCAGAGACCGCTAGTGATCACATGGTTTCCCCAGCAGCTTGCAACAGCCTGGGGTAGTAGCAGAGAAAGAAATCGGTCAGATCTGACCCAGAATGAGGGCAAAGGAAGGTGTTGGCAAGAGAAATGCCAGCCCTGTGGGGTGAAAGACGAAGTAAAAGTAGGCAGGGCTGCTAGGTTGGGGGAGGATGGGGGCGGGAGGATGGGGGGGAGGATGGGAGGTCCTGATGGGGTTGAAAAACAGGTAACATGGATGTGCCGACATGAGAGAGCTGAAGAGAATGTGACATTTTTTTCAAGGTTTAACCAGACCACTCTATGCCTAGGATAAAAACGAAGTCACCAAATAGTGTTTTTCTGGTTCTGCAGGACCCCAGCCTCCTTCAAAGTCCTCCTAGAGAGCTCCGGGAATCCCAGGGGCTTCCCACATATGCCCAGAGAATTTGCTCATGAGGCTCCTTCCCCATTTTGCCCTTCTCCGGCTCGAGAGAAGCCAACTCTTGTGAATGCCATTGCCCAGTGAAGGCACTGCAGCTGGTGAAGCTCAAAGCGGGGGCTGACATGACTGCTGGTGCCCACTTGGGTCTGCCCTGAGGCCACCCCTGCCAAAGTTAAGGGCACTAGTGTTGAGGGAAGCAGTGGTCAAGGGCTCGGGGTTCCAGAGTCCAGGACATCTAGGTTTCCATCCTGGCTGTGGCAGTCACCAGCTCTGTGACCTTGAGCTAATAAAGAATCTACCTCATGGAGTTGTTGTGAAGTTAAGAATATTCACGTAAACCACTTGCAAAGTGCCTGGCACAGGGGGAGTGGCTAACAAATGCTGGCGACTATGATTTTTGTTATTACGATCCTTCTTGCATTCATTAACTCGTTTAACAAACAAGCTCTAGGCATTTCTCCGCATGTGCCCAACGCTTCAGCCAAAATGTTTTTCCTGATATTTCCCAACACTTGGCATGTTCCCTCACCCCGCTGTGGCTTCGCCCATGCTGTTTGCTCTGCTTGCATTGCCCTTCACTCCTCATCTGCCTGGCAAACTTGCCCTTCAACCCTCAGCTAATACCTGGTATTCTTAAGGGACTTGCCTAGACTTCCCAGCCTGGCTCAGATGCCTCCTCTGGGCTTGCACATGACCTGGGTTGTCTCGTTGCATGACGCTGTAGGGGACCTGTCATATAGAACCCCCAGGGTTGTGCAATATGGCAACTTTGCCCATATATCTCCTTTGCTTCCTTCTACCATCATTTTTATCAGACTCTTATGGTAATGATTTATTCACCTGTTGGTCTCTCCCTCTAGACTCTGAACTCCTCAAGGACTCTGCCTGACACAGAGTCAGGGGTCAGTGAGTGCTCACCTGAATGAAGGGATCCTGGCTTGGTCCCTGCATCTTGGGGCTCTCAGTCTGGCTAGGCAGACAGAGTGAACGAACATGCAACATGGAGAACTGAGCAGGACCAGGAGGTTCACAGCCCTGTGTGTTTCAGACTGAGGCTTTTCCAGGACAAAAAGAGCTGTAAGGGAGGATGCACTGGTCAAAGTAGGGGGTGCAGCTGGATGAAAGGAATGAGTACGTACCTGGGAAACCCAGTGGCCCATGCTGCTGCTGCTGCTTCTTTTTTTTTTTTTTTTTTTTAAGATTTTTTATTGTTTTTATTTTTTCCTTCTTCTTCCCAAAGCCCCCCAGTACATAGCTGTATATTTTAGTTGTGGGTCTTTCTAGTTGTGGCATGTGGGATGCCACCTCAGCATGGCCTGACAGGAGGTGCCATGTCTGTGCCCAGGATCCCAACCGACGAAACCCTGGGTTCCAGAAGCAGAGTGTGTAAATTTAACCACTCGGCCATGCTGGCCCCTGCCCATGCTTCTTGATTGCTCTGCTCAAGGATCGGAATAAATTCCAGCCCTCCACATCCCATGATTTTCATCTTGTCTGAAGTGAAGGAAATAATTGTTTCAAAGCTCTCACAAGGATTTTATGTATCCAAGAGGGACCATCATGACTTGATGCTCTTTGCCAGGCCCATTTTTCACGCATGGTAGGCTGGACACAGCCTGAAGCAAGAGGATATATCCAGAGCAACTGACATTGCTCTAAAAAATAATTTATGTTATCCCCACTATGGGCAGGGACCAGATTAGGGGCTCTTAGGAAAATTTCTCTTCCTCAATGTGGATTTAGACTATACAGATTTCCCTTGCTATTTGAAAGTTCGCTTTATGCTACTCTGCTTTTACGAAAGATCTATGTTAGTGTCTGTTCTCGCTAACTGAAAGAAATCCGAAGAAGATTTTTGCTTTTGCAAAAACAACGTTCAGCGTTTCCTTTTATAGCGAGCCCTGAGAGAGGCAGCGCACTCTGAGCAGAGAGCGGCGCCGCCAAGCCCCTTCCCCGGGAACTACACTCAGCATCTCAGCATCAAGCCCCATGGCTTCGAACTGTGTCTCTGAGCATCTGTGCTTTATCTCGATTTATTTTGGCAGATTATTTTTTGGGTCTGGGAACGCTCGGAAGTTTTTCCTGTATAAATTAATGGCAATTGCTTCTTCGCTTTACACCATTTCGGCTCACGAAAGGTTTCATAAGAACGCTGTCCTTTCGAATAGCGGGGGAAACCTGTATTGTTGCTGAGAATAAACACTTGTTTTTTGTAGGTGTGTGTGCGTGTGTGTATTTGATCTGCATTTAACCACCCCTGTGTCATCCCCACTCGCCCCAAAAGGCCAAGTCTGAGCAGTGAGGAAGCATAGCTTCTCCCTTCTCATTGGTGGGAAAACTTTAAAGGGATAGGACATTGAGAGTCAAAATTGCTAAGCCCACCCTGGGCTGTTTGGCTGAAGGCCATTAGCTGCACCCCTCCATCCTCCTGCTGAGATCCTTCCAGAATGAATAATTCAGCCTTTGGGAAGTGTTCTGCTAAGTGTTTCTTATCCTGTTGATCCTGTCCCATGTGGCTTAGGGGGTGAGGTTTCCTGCACAGAGCATGATGGAGATTTTGCCTGGGGAACCGAACTGGTCTCCTTCTGTGGGTGTGAGGGAAAGAAGATCTGAGACAGGAGAATAAAGTTAGGAACTGAGTGTACTCATGAGGGGACATCCTGTTAACAGGTTTTAGTTGTTTTTCCCTTGGGCGGTCACGTGACATGAACAATTTAAAATGATTTTTTCTAGTTGTATTTCCCTACAGGAATTCCTGCCCTTTCAGTGAAGTCTATGTGTGCATATGGGCCAAGTGTTCCTGGTGTCGGAGGGGGCGAGGCAGGAGGTGGAGCAAATAAAGGAAGTATAGCCGCTCCCGGGGGGAATCTTCTGCGAAGGTCTATGTCGAGGGAGCAGCAGCGTGGAGTGAGCGTGTCCAGCAGTGGGGCTGGGGAGGAATCCTGCTGGGTAGAAGGCTCCAGAGCAGATGCAGGAGGAAGGAGACTTTCCTTGAAGGGGAATAAAATGTGGGGCAGTCCGTTGTAAGGGAGAAGGCAGGCAAGGTAAAGATCAGGGCTTGAGCAAAGGCATAGGTGAACCCTGGCTGGGAATTACCTCTTCTGGGGACCGAGAGCTTCAAGCCCAACTCTCAGCTGTAACAGAAGGTGGGGTAAAGTCTCGGGGAATGAGCCGGGGGTTGGGAGGGAGCCCCTCTGTCTCAGTCCCAGGCCCCGGTTACTGCCTGCCTCCCGTGCCTTCCCACAGGGAACCAGGCTGTGGGCTGTGCCTGTACTCCCTCACTGCTCTCTGCTCTGTGGGAGGCCCTTGATAACAAGCAGGATGGAACCTGGCCACCTGAGGACACCTCCACATGCCGCCTACCCTACCCTTCACCTCTCGTTTCTTCCTGGTGGTCAGGGAAGTCCCCGGGCTGCTCAAGGAAGTTTCCTACCACCCTCGCTTTGGCCCTCTCTACTAGGAGGAGGGAGCAAAGGTGAAAGTCTCCAGGAAGAGGAGTCGGGTGGAGGGGAGAAGCTCAAGAATTTACCCGTATCCCTTCTGTGCTTCCTCCCACTCGACATACGCCCAGAGTTTAGAGGACAGAGACCACAGCTTACTGCCTAAGGTCTAGAACTCAGCCCAGAGCCTAGAACCCAGAACCCAAAGAAGCCCAGCCCTGGTCCAAAGTCCAGCTTGGAATCCAGAACCCAGGCCACAGGGTGCAGAGCACAGCTCAGTCCAGGCCCAAAGTCCAGTCAGGGCCAAACATCAGAGCTCAGAACTTAGAGTTGAGCCCCGGGCCTAGAGCCCAGCTCACAGCCCAGAACCCGGAATTCATACCAAAGCTAAGTACAAAATCCAGAGCCCAGAGTCCATCTCAGAAACTGCCCCAAAGCCTATAAGCCAGCACAGATCCATCTTAGCTCCAGAACTTAGAGTCCAGCCTAATAGGGTGGCCTAGAACCCCACACCCAGCTCAGAGCCTAGCAGTTCCTTGATGCTCCTCCTAGAGGCAGCCCCAAGGCGGGGAGGTCAAGGCTACAAGCTGAGGAGGAGGAGAAATTCCAGATCTCAACCCTACTCCTGGCCAGAGGCGACAAGGAGCTGATGTTTTTGGGGGGGGGGGGGGCGGGGGGGGAATGTTCTGTGGTCCTCCTAGCCCTCATCTGGAGGGTCCATCTTTGGGACTCAGATACTGGGCAAAACATGGCCTGATGCTTTCTCTGCAAGGGCTGTCCCTCAGAATCCCAATGGGATGGGAAGCAGAGTCCCACTGCTTCTTTGACTTGCTATGTGACCTTGAGCAAGTCCCTTCCTTTCTCTGGTCTCACTTCTCCCAGAAAGGAAATCAGGAAGTGCTTGATTTAGACCCGCAGACCCAGAAACATAGAGGAAGAGGCTATTACAGATAGCCCCTTCGTTCATCCAGTCTCTCACTCATCAAACATTTATTGAACACATATAATAGGGAGATTTTAAACAGGGGGGCGAAATGGTCAAATTTTTTTTTTTTTTTAATTTGTCTGTTGTTGGAGATTGGAGCAGAGGGGCGAGTTAGGGCATTGCTGCCACAGTTCAGGAACAATGAGATGAGGGTCTGAGGGTGGCAAATGGCAGTGTCATCTTTATACAGTACAGATGTGGTCATTTTACTCGTCTGCTCAGACTCCGTTTAACGGCTCCCCACTGTCTTCAGGATGAGGAGGAAGCAAGGCCTCCTTCCATCTCAGCCTCAGGGCTTACCAATTTCCCAACCAGCAAATGTCGAAATCAGCCCAAGCTGCTCATTGTTTCTGCACCTGCCATCCTCCCTCACACTTCCATGTCTGTCGTGTTCCCTTTGTCTGGCATGCCTTTCCCTGTCTCAGGAACTCTCCAGGGTTCAGGGCTATCATCACCTCCTCTGTGAAGCCCTCCCACACTTCCACCCTTCAAACATAAGCAGGTGTTCTCAAATCCGTGCACTCAGACAGATCACCATTAGGCCTTTGCCACATCATTTTATAACTTAATCTGCTTATCTTTGTCTCCATGGTTAGATGAGACCTCCTCAAAGGACGAGATCATCCATGCCTGATTCATCTGTGTTGCTGGGGGGGCCAAGGATAGGTTCAACGAATGCGCTGACAAGGCCCCTTTTATACCTCCTCCAAATATCCTTTTTTTTTTAAGGCCCTCGTGTTTTAAGTTTTTATTCCCAGAATAGAAATTTGTTTTTCTATTGTCTAGTAATCAAAGACATCCTGCCAATCAGAGGGACAAAGGAAAGAAATTAACATTTGTTGCGAGCCAACTACAAGGTTTGTTTGTACACATGCGTTCTCTCACCCAATCCTCAGGATAACACCACGAGGTATTATTGCAGAGCAGATGAACGAGGCTGAGCGGAACCTGCCCACGTTACAGAGCTAGCTGAAGACAGAACTAGATTCAAACTCTTGAAGGGCTATGCCAGTACTCTCTTGCCTCTAATCAGCATGAAATCACAGGGTTACCACGAGTCTGAAGGCAGCTACCAAAAGCCGGAGGTCTCAGGTTCACCATAGTGGAAGCAGAAGCAGCCATTACGTGGTGCTGCATTGTCCAACACGCTTTTTGTGCTCATGGATAAAAGGAGGCCCAGAAGGGGAGGGGACTTCAGGGCGTCCCAAGGCAGGTTCCACTTCTGCCACGCTGGAAAAGGGCAGAATTAAACACACATTGTCTATCATATCAGTAGAAAGAGTGGACGTAGGAAGTAGAATCTGAGAGAGGTGAGGAAGGTGACCCCGTGGAGTGGAGGACCTATGGTGAGTTAGAGCTTAAGCAGAGAGAAGAGAACGTAAGCACCTTTGGAGGGGTAGAAAGACAGACTTTATTAATTATATCAAGGCAAAACCTCAGTTATTGCTGGGCTCAGAGGGATTAAACAGAGAGGTAAAGAAAACCAATTTCAAATAAATAAGAAAATAACTAAAGAATAAATAACCGAGAGAGAGTAAGCAAGTTGCTTACTCTAAAAGATTCTCCAGCTCTGAGAGGGTCAAGGCCAGCAGAACAAGCGAAGGCCTCCATTCAGGAACATGGTGTGAGTGTGAGGAGAGCCAGGGCAGAGTCCTGGACAGCCACGAAGGCAGAGGTATTGCTCAGGCATTAGTCCCCTCCCCTTCCTGTGAGGCCAGGCTCTTGCTCTTGTCCAGAGAGTACTTCACCTGATTTGTGGACCCTGAGGCTACTTGGTAGGTTAGTCCAACAACTGGGGCTCCCTCAGAGCTGCACTCTGGCCTCAGATGGCATGACGCTCTGAGCCAAGCTGACCTACCCAGCTTCTTCCACTCTGTCACTCTTACGTCTCCTCAGCAGTCAGAGTCTTCCTGGGGAGTAGGTCTATCTCTCTCTTCTGGGGAGGACCTTGAACTTGGGGAAGTCCAAGATGAGAAGATGCAAGGATATTGGTGGGAGGGGAGGGACCAGGTGTCCCAAGGAATCTCTGGGCACTCTCCATGCTCCTCAGCCCCCTGACGACTGAAGCTTAGAAGCCAGACCCCTCACCAGCCCAGTCCTGAAGCCCAGGATAGGGGGCTTCCTATGGAGTGGTCCCCAGCCTCATGGGATCAGACGGATCAGCCTTCAGGCCTGCCCCCAAATTGCCCAACCAACATCCAAGTGGGCACTGGCAGCCTCAGGTGACTTCAAGGGCCCTCAGCTACTTCCTCCCCAAAGAGCCTCTCTTGGGACCCTCAGGAGTCCTTCTGTCCTACTTTCTGCTCTGCCTCCTCCCCAAAGGCAAACAAAGAGACTCTATGGGGACAGGCTGAGGCATCTTCATCACAGCAGCTGTTCCGGGAAGCCCTTGCTCCAGGGCCTGCCCAGCTCTTACCTCTTCAACCCAGCCATACCCTGGCCTCAGGCCTTAGAGCACCACCACCCCAATACCAATAGCTGTGGAGCTAAGCATGTTTTAAGGCGTGGCTGTGCTCCTTTTCTCCAGAAGTCAAGGTGGGGGGGGGGGGCGGGTCTGCCAGTTAGAGACTAAAGAGATCTTGCCATTGGTTGACAGACTGCAAGCTATCCCACTTGGCAACACTGGCACCTGACAACACCTTCACTTAGCAACAATCTCCTAGCACCAACACCCCAACAGCTCCACCTGGTTATCCTGCCCTGACAGCATCCCACTGTGCTGGAAATACCACCTTGAGTTACCAGACATAAATCTAGCCTTTAGCCATTTACATCCAATTTTCTCCCCTCTGACTTAAGTGGCCTTACTTGGTGTGGTTTTGCCCAGGGTACTAATAGTGATAATCTTGATAATAATAGTAATGAACCTTTTTTAAGTGCTTACTATGTGCCAATCACTATTCTAAGCACCCCCACTTAATCCTCATACCAACCCTATGAGATAGGTACAATTACTATCCCCATTTGACAGGTGGGGAAACTGAGGATCAAAGAGATTCAGTAATACCCAAGGGTAAACTGTAATGGTACAGATGGGCTATGAAGCCAGGTAATCTGTCTCTGGGATCTTTGCACTTAACTCCACTGCTCTGCCTCCTAAGAAGCTGAGGGTACCCAGTGGCCTCCCCCAAAGGCCCTCAAGGCAGTATGCTACAGCGCACAAAGAAGCCCACCGGGTTGGGCATGGTGACTTGTGAGGGCACAGACAGGTGGAGAGCAACAAGGGGAGGTCTTAATTTCATTGTCCTAGGCTGTGAGCCTGGGCTAGACCTAGAAAGGGTCAAGGATGGCCGGGAGGTTGGTCCCACCACGGAGTGGGGTGAGCTGTCCATCTGCTCCTCAAGGAGAAGCCCTTGTCCTCACTGCTGTCCTAGATGCAAAGAATGTTGCTATGAAGGTTGGGCCCAGGTCTCTGCTCCAGGCTCCTGAGGCGAATAGATCTGGTGAGGTTGCCCTCTGCCCACAGTGGACTGGAGCCTCAGCAAAGCCCCTTGGGTCTCAGGCCTGGTGGTGGGGGTGGTGAGCAGGTAGGAAGGGCCAAGAGAGCCAATGGAGACATACGGTCAGGACTGTATGCACCTCGAGGACAACATCTCTAAGTGACAAATCTACAACCAAACTCATCATCAGAAAAAGGGGCTTGACTCTGCCTTTATAAAACTAGTCCCTGCTTTCCCTTTCTGAGCCCCCGGTCCATCATCTATAAAACCGGGGTGATAAAAACTACCCTCCCCATAGTGTTGTGAGGAGTAAGTGAGATGGCGTATATAAAGCCCTTACAGTGCTTCCCTGGCATACAGTGGGTGCCCTGATTCGGTTAATAGTGAATAAGGGTCTCTAGCGGTGTGTTATGGGGCTCTGTCCTGACCAACAGTCTGGATGGTGGAGCTGAAGTGGCAAGGAGCAGCCTGGATCTAAACTTAGAGAGGGAGAGAAAACAGTGGGCAATATTGTTTGGAATCAGCCTTCAGAACAATTTCGACAGGCTGGACTAAGCAAGATGACATTGTCCTTCTGTGAGGTTCAAGACATTTTACACAGCAGAGGATGAGGGAGAGACCTGACTCGACCCCAGCTCCGGTGAAAAGGATCTGAATGATTTAGTTGACCACAACCTGATGGGAACTAATCATGGGAGAGAAAGGCTCTGAAGCCCAGCAGTCTTAGGCTGCATTAACAATGTGTCGTGTCCAGACTGGGGGAAATAATGGGCCTATTGTGCTGGCTTGGTCAGGCCATATCTGGAATCTTGCTACACTGACAGACTGGAATCCGGCCAGGAGAGGGACAAGGCCAGCTTCAGCTCCCAGGCCCTTGTGCTAAGCACTTCCTGTGCATTTTCTTGTTTCATATCCAAAAAACACTATCAGGTAGTCACTATTAATATCCCCACTTTACACACAACGAGGTTAACTGAGTTGCCCATGGTTAACCACACAGCTAGGAAGTGGAGGAGCCTGGAGCTTTTCTGAATGGGCTGCTCTTATGCTTGTACCTGAGAAAGACTGAGCATGCATCATCGGACACATATTTACGAAGTTCCTACTGAGTCAGGCCTCAAGCTAGTCAGTGGGGATGTGGCAGTGACAAAGATATGGTTCCTACTTCCCGGAGCTCCTGTTCTGGTGGGGATCTATATCACTTGGGATACAGTGTGATGCTATAGGAGCAAAGATTTTAGGGCTGGAAGGCATTGTAGTGTCTACCTCAGTTGACTCAAGCCCAGAGAGGGAAGGAGACAGAGCAATGTCACACAGCTCATGACGGAGCCATGGGGCCCATGCCCTTTTCACAGTATTCAACTGTCTCACTTTGGCTCTCTTCTGCTCAGCAGTAGCCAAGAGCTGGGTGCCAAGATGGGATCTGCTAAGGCATATGAGGAAGCTTGGTGTGGCCATCTTGGGGCAGCCACGTCTCATCTCTCCTCCTGGCAATCAGAGACTTTTTTTTTTTAAAGGAACCTGACGCTGAGCAACCACAGGAACAGGGGTGAGTGGCCTTCGAGAATCCCAGCAGCCCCTTCACTGAGCAGAGCGAACTGGTCCCCATCAGCCTCTTGGATGTCTGGGAAGCCTGGGGTGGCATTGGCATAAGGGACCCAGAGTTGGTCGAAATGACTGTTTTCTGGCATTGTGTCTAGCCTCTGTTCTAGACTAATGTCCTCCCATCTTTTTTTTTTTTCCTTTTTCTCCCCAAAGCCCCCCGGTACATAGTTGTATATTCTTCGTTGTGGGTCCTTCTAGTTGTGGCATGTGGGACGCTGCCTCAGCGTGGTTTGATGAGCAGTGCCATGTCCGCACCCAGGATTCGAACTGACGAAACACTGGGCCGCCTGCAGCGGAGCGCATGCACTTAACCACTCGGCCACGGGGCCAGCCCCTCCTCCCATCTTCTTTTAAGTACAGATTACTCAGTACTCTTTTTCAAACCTTTCCTTGATTGCTTCAACGCAGAGAGCCCCTGCAGCTTTGTATCTCCCCGGACTCTTTGTTGGGGAGACACATGTACCCCATTCAGCCTTCCAGAAATTTTTGCTGAGAGGCACAGAGCAGGGATGTTAAGAGGAAAGGCTTTGGAAAGGGACAAAACCTTCCAGGCCTGGCGCTGCCATGTAACAGCTGTGTCACTTCTGTGAGTCTCCCTTCCCTCAGCTGTAAAATGGGGATGATAAAAGTACCACCCTCATCCGGCGGTTGTGAAGGCTGAGTAAGATTATGTTAAGTGTGGAGGAAGCTCTCCATAAAACGCTGCTGCTACTATCATAGTGAACTAGTGGCTGTGGTCCCCTCTCGTCTCCACAACTTCCTTCCTGCCCATACGGGCAGCGACTGGGTGGCCTCATCTTTATCCCCTATGGCTGAGGGCCCCAAAGATGCAGGAAGAGGGAATGGTCCTCTTGGGGGATGAGAAAGGGGCAGTGACAGGAAGAGGGCATGGTTGGCCCTTGGGGGACGAGAGAGGGGCATCGGTACGCAAAGGACGGGCGCTGCATCCTCCAGGGTTGGAGGACAGAGAAACTCGACCTGACTCCAGATTTTAAAGAGGACGGTGGGCTTCGGGGTCCCCACCTTTCCTAGGCCTGGAGGTCGGAAATCGTGGGGTGTAGGCTTGACTCAGGGAGAACTCAGTCTGGGGGACCTCGGGCAGGTCACTTTCAGCCTTGGGCCTCAGTTTCCTCGTGCGTGTCAGGTGGCTCTCGCGGCTTTCTCCCCGGGTTGCGAGGAGCACGCGCAGGCGGATGCCGGTTCCGCGAAACTGGTGAACGTGGCTCAGTGGCACTGAGCGGACAGGCGTGTTGGGCAGGAGGGAGGGCCAGCGGGCGAGGGGATTGGCTGGAGGCGGGGGCAGCCGGGCTCGGGATTGGCCGGATCGGAGAGGGCAGGGCGAACCTTTAAGAGGCGCGAGGGGGCGTGCAGGAGTGTGTTCCTCTCTGGCCTGCCTGCCGGGTTTATTAGTACGCGGTGACCGTGGCGGCGGCGGCGGCAGCAGCTACTGCTACGACGGGATCCCGGACGGAGCGGCGGCCCGCGGAGCAGAGTTGTATCCCGGGGTCCCGATCGCAGGCGGCGTGGCCCACGGGTCATGGCCAAAGGAGAGGGCGCCGAGAGCGGCTCCGCGGCGGGGCTGCTGCCCGCGGGCATTATACAAGCGGGTGAACGTCCGGCCCAGGTGAAGGTGAGGGCCTGGCACCCCGAGTGGAGGGCAAGGGGTAGGGGGCAGGCTGAGATGGGGGCGTCGAGGGATAGGCCTGGTTCTGGGACGGCTTGGACTACCCGGGGACAGGCGGCTCCAGGGAGCGGAGAGGGTCCAGGGGTTCCCTTGGGGGCAGGGGGTGATGGAGAAGGTTTGGAGGCGCCGGCCGCCCCCTTTTGTCCATCCGCACTCGGCACCTCTGCGGCCCCGCCGGCAGCTCCACGTGGTGCCGGGCTCTGCCGAGCCGGGTTCCGTTCTTGTGTGTCGAGCGGCTTAGGTTTGCCGCCCTAGACTAAGCCAGAGAGACGCCAGCAATCTGGGAAAACCCCCTTGGTTCCCCAACTCTCACCTTCTCCCCACCCCCACATGCCTACGCTTGAGCCTCAATTCTACAGTGCGGGCCGCTCAAGTTCATTCATAAGAACAAGGGCTCTGCTCTTAAAGGAGCCGCGTTCCTGAGTCGTTCGTGTGAGTGTGGGTGTCGGCGCTCCAGCGCGCGGTGCTTTGCGCGTCTTGCGGTGCTTCGCGCCTTTTGACCTTTGGCCCTATCCCCAGCTCTCTGGACGTAATGAAGGACCGAATGAAATCAGGCGACCCAAGGGAGAGATCTCAGGCAATAGATATCTGCCAGGGAAGTGACTGCCTTTTCCTTTTAATTTCATTAACTGACCCTTGGAAGGAGCTGGGGTGAGCAATTACGCTGCTACCATGCATGAGTAATCTCTACTCTCCCTGGGCAACCTCAACCTCCCTAATGCCCCACCCAGAGAGAGCCCAGCCCTGCACTTAGAGGACTTCCCTCCCCACTCTAAGGTCCCCTAGGAGCTGAGGGAGGGAGGGCAGGGAGAAGGAGGGTAGGACAGCTCCTGGGTTTGCCTGAAGCTCTGGCCGCCTGCAGAGGCCGGGGACGCCCTGGGACAGATGGAGGGAACAGCTGTCCCTGCAGCCAGCTGGGCTTGGCCCCTACAGCTCTGGAGAGCCCTCAGGTTCAGAGGCAGGTGGGTCCTGGCCTCTGAACCTGAACCAGGGTGGGACTGGAGCTGGGCTTAGGCAGCTCTTGGGAGCAAGAGGATTTTCATGTTGTGGCAGCTGGTGCCAGGGCGGGACAGGTCCCGCAGCTGGAGCATGCTCTCCCTCTAACTTGGAAAGAAGTATGGCTTGAGGCCTTGGGGGGAGTTTTTAGGGATAGCAAGCTGACATTTCCTCAGAATCAGGGTGGAGGGGCAGCCTTCTAGGGGCAACTTCCTCAGTATGTATTCCCCTTTTCCAGATTCCTAAGAACACAGAATGCCTTTCCTTTCTTGTGGGAGATGGGATCTCCCTGGGTAGGAACAGGGCAAGGCAGATTTGTTCCTCCTGGCAGAGTTGGCTGGAGGGATGATCCTGCCTGTGGAACCACCTACGATGGAGGCTAGGATCTTAGGCCTCTTTTCATCCTTTCCTCTTCTTCCCAGAAGGAACCGAAGAAGAAACAACAGTTGTCCGTTTGCAGCAAGCTTTGCTATGCAGTTGGAGGGGCCCCCTACCAGGTGACAGGCTGTGCCCTGGGGTTCTTCCTGCAGATCTACCTGTTGGATGTGGCTCAGGTGAGTAGGCTGAGCCCGCCAGGGCTCTTCTAGCATCCCGAGGTGGGAAAGACTGGAGATTCCCTGGTGGGTTCATTCAGTTCTCTCCGTCTGTGAAAAGGCGCTGGGAATCTCTACTTTTCTGCTTCTCAGAGTCACAGTTTGAAAAGTATCCAGAAGGAGAGTCTATCTGCCCCAGGAATCTTAGCTGGCAAGGTCAGGCAACTCCTGCTTGCCTGGCAAGAGCAACAGAGCCTGGAGGGTAGGCGGTAGTGTGAGGGAGAATGGAGCCCGCTGGTGACGCACTATTCTTGGAAGAAAGTGGCACACCATGTTCCCGGCTGGACAGTAGTCAGCTGGCTTGCCTCAGAGGTTGGTGGATGTTGGCAGGCTTGTGGACGAGGTGCATCCGAACTTCACCTGAGGAGCAGAGGCATGTCAGTGGGCACAGGGGCCCTCAAGTGCTGGCCTAAGTTAGAGTGCCCCAATACACAGGGTCTTTGACTGGGAGGGTTACTTGGGGTGCCTCAGGGTGTCTCGCTGCTTTGAGAGATCTTGGCCAGCAGCCTGGCATCCTGAGAATTCACCTTGTCTGGGTGGGAGAGTGCGAGGCTGAACAGCTCTGGCTCTCAGGGGTCATGCACTGGCCACTTTTCTATGTAGCATCTGATTTTGCAAGCAAGGCCTCTTAGTTGTATCCATTTATAGGTGGAGAACAGAGACCCAGAAAGGATAAATGACTTCATTCAGCTAGTTTTTGAGCAACTCCCATGGGCTGGGCCCTGAACATGGTGCAAATATGAGGAACCTGCAGTCGGTGTAAAACTGTGCTGTCATGGGTGTTTGGGTTGGGCAAGTCAGATAGAGGAGACTGCAGTGAGAGAGACGCTGCTAGCTTCCCAGCTTCCTGCAGCAATAACAATAGTAAGATGGATAGGAAGAGTCCAGAGAAGCTGCCTATTTAGGCCTAGAAGATGTGGGGGGAGAGGGATAGCTTGAGCAGGTAGTGACAGGCCACTTTTTAAAAGTATCTATAGGTTCCTTTTTCCACATCAGAGATAAAGCTTGACCCTGTAAGATGGGGATCATAACTTCCATTATACAGATGGGGAAATTGAGGCCCCCTGTGGTCACCCAGCAAATGCTAAGTCTGATACCAGGTGGTTGGGGGCTCAGGGCTGTGAGAGGGAGGCAAGGAAATGGCTCTGGATTCATTCTAATTGATGGAATGGAGGGGAGGATATAAGGGGACAGAGCTGGGAAAGTTTCTAAGGAGGCACACAGTGCTACTGCTGTCACAGAACTGTTATTGTCGTTATTAACATGACAAGTGAAGTTGCTTAAGGCCTGGGTGGGAGCAGCCCAGGGCCTGGCTGAGGCAGGGAGGGAACCCCTGCTTTTGCCTACCTTTGAAGGTCGAGGTGGGTGGAAGGATGAAGGCTTGTCTTTTGGCTCTTCCCCATTCCAGGTGGACCCTTTCTCTGCCTCCATCATCCTATTTGTGGGCCGGGCTTGGGATGCCATCACAGATCCCCTGGTGGGTTTCTTCATTAGCAAGTCTTCGTGGACCCGCCTGGGCCGCCTCATGCCCTGGTGAGTAGAGGAGGCTCCATCGAAGTGGCAGAAGGCAGGGCTTCCAAAACGTCTACCCTTAAGGGTCCCTCATCTGCTTGTCACAGGCTGGGGGATGAGGAGAAGGAATGATGCTAAAACCTGGATGTCAAAACCCCAGCTGAGGCCTCAGCTGCCCCAAGCGTGGGCACTGGGACACCCTGCCAATTCATTCCCAGACTGCGCATATTTCTAGATGGGGCAGCTTTCCCTAGCCCAGGCCCTTTTGCTCCCTAAGGTCCATTCCCTTCAGTGAAGCTGGAATTCTAGCTTCTCCCACTGAGTGCCTTCCCATCGTGGCAGAGGTAGTCCGCATAGTGGTTGAGAGGTTACACTCTGGAGCCAGCCTGATCCGTTTGAATCTCAGCTTCACCACTGACAGCTGTGCAACCTTGGGCGAGTCACTTAACATCTCTAAGCCTCAAATTTCTTTATCTGCAAAATGGGGATAATAATTAGGCCTGCCTCAGAGGGTTGTGGTAAGGATTAAATGTTTTTTTATATGTAGAGTACTTAGAACTGTGCCTGGCACGCACTGAGTCATATATAATTTGGCACCCCTTCAGAGTGGCTCCTGGTAGGGCAAGGATGGAAGGTGATGCCAAGAGTGGAATAGCAGGGGCCACAACCTCTGGCCCCTTGGATAAGGCAAACTTTTTCTTCAGTACAAAGCGAACACTACCCAGCCTCAGGCTCTGGGGCAAAATGGGAGGAGGTGGTGCCAGATCAGACAGTAAAGGGAGGCACACAGGACAGGCTGACAGGCCGGGGCTCTGGTTCCCTCCAGGACATCCTGCTTGGTGAGGGGGGGACATACCCCTTTCATCTCCAGCCCATCCAGGCTCAAGTGGGCGCCTTCCTGCCCCAGGGGCGCCCATACCTGGTCTCCGGCCTTCAAGGCCTTCAAAGCTCTTCCCACAGCCCCCGCCCCCCCTGCAAGCTTCCTTTCTCACGATGCCCTCCCTCCCATTCGAGTCCCGAATCCCGCATCCCGCCAGCCCCTGGCTAGGGCCCAGATTGGAGCCTTTGATCCTGGCTTCAGTGAGGAAGAGAGGCAAGGCAACCTGCTTTACCTGGGCAGGCTGCTCAGGCTGGTGATCCCAGAGAGCCAGCCCATGAGGTACTCGCCTCCCTGGTAACCAGTGGGAGGCGGGACTCTGCTGCCACATCTCCTCATGAGGCCCAGCCAATGGGAGGCAGCTGCTCTGGCCAGCCCAGGGCGGCAGCAGCCAGGGTTACTCCCAGTTACATTCCTCTGGGAGAGGATGGAGTGTTTGAGTATTTGACGAAGGCTGACGAGGAGCCCTTGTTCTACGGGCATTCGGGAGGGGTGGAGGAGGGCAGGGAGGGAGAGCAGAGGAGGCCCTGTCTGTGGGAGGTAGGATCTGAGGGCCTCTCGCTGAGCAGGTGTGGCAGCTGGCTTGGTGACGTTGGTGAGGGCCCTTCAGGCCGGTTTCTGAATTAGCAGGATGTCTGTGTACGTGTCCTCACCTGTCTGGGTGGTGACTCCTGGTGATGCCTCTTGAGTGGTATGCCCACCCCTATGTCTGAGTGCACGCTGGATCCCTCATGAACTGAGGCTTTGCCATGTAGTGTATGTGACATCCTTCCTGTCCACACCACCATTGGGACCCAGGCCCTGCCTCAGGCCTGGGATCCAGCACCCCTACTCCTTTCAGGGTAGGAAGAGGCTGGGCCCTGTGGGGTTCATGAGCCCTGTGGACCACTTTCCTGCCGGGCCTCAGCCCAGCCCCTGCCCTCAACCAGCATTTAAATGCCCCCTTCGGACCAGGAAGACTTTGACAGACACTTTCCCTGGAGTTCCCAAGGCTGCCCCGTGAGAGGTAGGGCATCGGCAGGCTCACGCCGGAGGCCGAGATGCAGCAGGGCTGGGCCTGAGCTCGGATTCCCAGCCCAGTGCTCTCCGCAGTCCCTGGCTGTGGGCCTGTGCCCTCCGGCTGAGCTTTCCTGTTGTGATCATCACAGCAGACACTTACCGTGCCCCAAGCAGTATCCCACGTTTTAATATCAACTTACTTAAGTCTTATGAAAACTACTTCAACCCTGTGAAATAGAACCAAAGTGCTTTCACTGGCCTGTAAGACTCGACCTGAGCTGGTACCCCATTTCCTCTTCAACTTCATCTAATTCCATCTCCCATGCTTGCTCCACTCCAGCCCCAATGGCCTCCTTGCCCTCCCTCAGAACTGCCAGGCACATCTCCCGCTTGAGGACCTTTGCAATGACTTTCCCTTGCCTGGCATACTCTTGCCTCAGATGTCTGCAAGGCCCACTCCCTCCTGTCATTCAAGTCTTGGCAGAGATGTCACTTTCTCGATGAGGGCTACCCTGTCCACTCGGTTGTGAATTGCACCCCCATACTCCTAATCCCCGTTAGCCCGAGTCAACGTGTGTGCCTGTCCTCCTCTATTTCATATGTGGGATGCTGCCACAGCATGGCTTGATGAGCAGTATTCGGGTCCGTACCCAGGATCCAAACTGGCAGACCCTAGGCCATCAAAACAGAGCACAAACTTAATCACTACACCAGAAGGCCAGCCCCTATAAATTTTTCATTGTTGTAAAATATTCATAACATAAAGTTTACCATTTTAACCATTTTTAAATGTACAATTCAGTGGCCTTAAGTACATTCACATTGTTGTACAACCATCACCACCGTCCATCTCCTGAACTTTTTCCTCTTCCCAAACCGAAACTCTAAACCCATTAAACAATAACTCCCCATCCTCCCTCCCCCCAGCCTCTGGCACCACCCTTCTACATTCTGTCTCTCCATTTAACTACTCTAGGTGCCTCACGTAAGTGGGATCATACGATATTTGTCCTTTTGAGACTGGCTTATTTCACTTAGCATAATGTCTTCAAGGTTCATCTGTGTTGTGGCATGTGTCAGAATTTCATTCCTTCTTAAGGCTGAATAGTATATATAACTTTTTAATTGTGTTTACTTTTTTGTTTGCCAACTAGAATGTGAGTTCCACCAGGGCAGTGACCTGGCTGCTTGTTCACTGGTGCATTCTAAGTAAATAGAACAGCGCTCGGCACTGACTTGGCACTTGAGTATTTCTTGAGTAAATGTTGAGTGGGAGGTCAGTGCTATTACTATTCTTGTTTTGCAGAAGAGAAAATGAGCCTCAGAGAAGTTAAGTAACTTGCCCAAGACTAAGTTATTTATAGTTCTTGGTAGAGTTAGTATTGGATCCCTGAAGCATGGCTCCAAAGACCGTTTAACCACTGCTCTCTGCTGCCTTTCTATACTCATGCCACGAAGTTAGTCCATCCTGAGGTCTAACCACTTGTGATAGTGTGGGACTCACAAGTGAGGGGCAGACAGTTGCCCCCGGTATAGTTATTTCACTAGGCCCCCCCAGAAGGAAACCCTTCGCCTGGAGTTGGCCTCCCCTACCCCTGTGTGTGCACACATGTGAGAACACCAGTATTGGGGGTCGCTCCTTCTCCCTGCCTCCCTGCCCCACCACCTGCCGTCTTGGCCTCCATTCTCAGCCACCCCATCCCATGGGAAGCCCCTGCCTCTGGAGCCCTCTCCCTTGGGGAGACGTAGGTGAGACTCAGGATCTGACCTCATGCTCAGGATCTCAGTCCGGGGGCCCTGTCTTGGCTATCAGCCTCTTCCCAGAGACCCTGGGGTGGGTGGATTCGGGGGAAGAATTTCCTTCTTGGCAGGCACCTTCTGGGGCTACAGAGCAATCCAGGCTGGGCCCAGCTCCTGGGGTTTTGGCATCCAGCCCCCACTGAGAGCTCGCCTTCCTCAGGATCATCTTCTCCACGCCCCTGGCCGTCGTTGCCTACTTCCTCATCTGGTTCGTGCCTGACTTCCCACAGGGCCAGAGCCTGTGGTACCTGCTTTTCTATTGCCTCTTTGAGACACTGGTCACAGTGAGTGTGGGCACCTCCCCTGGGTGTCTGGGGGCAGGGGTGAGGGCAGTCCCTGGGGCCTCCAGGGTTGGTGGCCGAAGCCACATCTGTCTGTCCATTGTCTGACTGGCCGAGGGCCTCTCTTCCATGCCAGTGTTTCCACGTTCCCTACTCAGCTCTCACCATGTTCATCAGCACAGAGCAGAGTGAGCGGGATTCTGCCACTGCATATCGTAAGTCTCTCCCCAGCCCACTGATTCTACCCACCAGGGACCCTGGGCCGACTGTTCCCTGACCCTCCTGGCACATTTCTTCCCTTGCTGGAAGCAAGTGTGAGACCATCTTAAAAATGACTCAATCCCCTTATTGCTCTGGTGAGACCACAGGGGTACGGGGACTAGCCAGAGGTCACACAGAGCAAGGCCATGAATTTAGGCCAAGGTGCCATCCGCTCGACCACCTTATACCCACCCTGAGCTTCTGCCATCACCTGGGGCTAAGAGCTGGGCTTCTCTCCACTGTACCTTCTTCCCCTGGGGCCCACAAGTCACGAGGCTCCTCCAAAGGACCTCCCTTTCACTGCTCAGGGATGACTGTGGAGGTGCTGGGCACAGTGCTGGGAACAGCGATCCAGGGGCAAATCGTGGGCCAAGCGGATACACCTTGTCTCCAGGACCGCAACATTTCTGCAGTGGCCTTGGAAGGTGCCAATCGCACACACAGCACCACCTCACTCAGAGAAACGGTGAGGCCCCTGGCAGGGCGGAGATTTGGGGAGATAAGGGACAATGGGGTGGTTTGCAGTCATCCTCAAAATAGTCGTAATAGCTAGTGTTCATTACATGTCCAGTATTTGATATACAAGCTGTTAATGTGCCCACTTTGCAGATAAGGAAACTGAAGCATCGAGCAGCTAAACAATTTTCCCAGGGTCACAGAGCCCATGAGTTACAGAAACTGGATTTGGGGAGATTTGAACTGTGGTCTCTCCAACTCCATGGCCTGGCTTCTTAACATTTTGTTCCTCTGGACTTTGCCCAGCCTTAGGAAGCAGCAGCCAGCCCAGGATGACTTTCCCATTTCGCAGATGGAGACAGTGAGGCCCCCGGAGAATGGACTGGTCCGAGGTCATTGAGTGGAGCTACTGGGAGTTGGGAAGAGATCAGACTGACTGTCTCTCTATGTCACCTTTACCCCCTTTCTAGCAAAATGCATACCTGCTGGCAGCAGGGGTCATTGCCACCATCTATATCATCTGTGCTGTCATCCTGATCCTGGGCGTGCGGGAGCAGAGAGGTGAGGGGCCCTGGGGAGGGGTGCAGGCCCCACCACAGGGTGGCTTTGTCCCTCTGCCTGGGCCTCAGGCTTTGGGAGGGGCCTCCACTCCTTCCTCACTGTCCCTTCTGGCCCTCAGAACCCTATGAGACTCAGCAGGCTGAGCCGATGTCCTTCTTTCGGGGCCTCCGGCTGGTCATGAGCCACGGCCCGTACGTCAAGCTTATTGCCGGCTTCCTCTTCACCTCCCTGGCTTTCATGGTGAGTGGGGGAAGCCTGACATGCTCAGCCTGGCAGGTGGCGGGAGGGAGGCCAAGGACTCAGGTTGTGACAAAGCCTGAGGGATAGGTGGGTGGTGGGGGGGGTGTTAAGCAGAGGTCCCTGGAGCACAGGGAATGTCTTGGGGAGGCTTAGCCCCAACATCACCTCTTTCCTTGCGTTTCCTTTTCCCTCCCTTGCCCCATCCCCCAGCTGGTGGAAGGGAACTTCGCCTTGTTTTGCACCTACACCCTGGGCTTCCGCAATGAATTCCAGAATCTGCTCCTGGCCATCATGGTGCGTGCGGGGCCCTGAGGGTGGGTAGGCAGCCTGGGCTGAAGTGGCATAGGCTGCGAGAAGGTTCTTTGGGTAGTCAGAGGATGTTTCCCAGGTTGGCCCAAGGTCATGAAAGGATGAGGGAGGCTTCTCAGAATATTTGGTTGGACCTGACCTACAACTGCTTAGGTAGGACTGTGAAAGAAAGAGTTTGGGTCCATCTTTCAAACCGTTATGTTGTGCACCTTAAACTAATACAATGTTATATGTCAATTGTACCTCAATAAAACTGGGAAAAAAGAAAAGAACAAGTTGGGGGTTGGATGTTCAAGTAGAGAGCATAGCAAAAGCAGAGGTGTGGAGGCCAGGAACTTGGGGACTTTGTGCTCGGCTGTGCTCAGAGAGGCAGGGTACGAAACTGGCCCCAGCTCTTGGCTCCCCGGAGGGCGGTGAGAGTGCCTGTCAGCATCCTCACTGCCCAGAAGATGTCATCTGGCTGCTCTCAGGCAGGGCTGGGAACACCTTTGGGGTCCTGAGAAGGGCAGGAGGGGTTCTGTGGCTCTGACCCCCTTCCCTCACCCACTTTGTCCATCCTCAGCTCTCGGCCACATTCACCATCCCCATCTGGCAATGGTTCCTAACCCGGTTTGGCAAAAAGACGGCTGTATACGTTGGGATCTCTGTGAGTGGCCAAAGGGTAGGGCCTGGGCTGGTTGGGGTTGCCGGTGGGAGCCTCTCAGCTGACTCGTCTTCCTGCACCCATCCCCTCCCATAGTCAGCAGTGCCATTTCTCACCTTGGTGGCCCTCATGGAGCGTAACCTGATCATCACATACGTGGTAGCTGTGGCAGCTGGCATCAGTGTAGCAGCTGCCTTCTTACTACCCTGGCAAGTATATATAGGCCCACCTGGGTGTGTTCCCCAGCCCCCCACTCCCCCAGTTCTGAAGCTCTTTGGGGAGAATTCTGTGGAGGCTTCTCTTCCTATAGGCCATTCTGTGGGTCCAGGTTGGGGGTGGGGCGAGTCTCCCCTGGACAGTTATATAGGTTGTGAACTGTGCAAGAACACCTAATCAGGGTAGGAAATGGGGCTAAAATCTGGTCTGCATTCTACTTGCCACGCTGAGCACCTAGAGAGGGGCTACTTCATCTTGGAGGAAGGGGCCTTTTTTTCTTTTCACAAAAAGTTGCCATCTCCTCACTGAGCTTGTGCCTGTGGGGCTGCAGAGCGGCTGCAGACAGAGGCCCCATACAGGCTAGTGGGGGTCTGGGGTTGCCAGGTGGGTGGCTCCTCATGGCTGCCACCACTCTATACAGGTCCATGCTGCCCGACGTCATTGACGACTTCCACTTGAAGCAGCCCCACTCCCGTGGAACCGAGCCCATCTTCTTCTCCTTCTATGTCTTCTTCACCAAGTTCGCCTCCGGAGTCTCACTGGGCATCTCCACCCTCAGTCTTGAGTGAGTGGGCTGGGGGTCTGGGCCAGTGCTGGGTACGGCGGGCCCCAGGCGCCCCATCCTCATACTCCCCTGCCCACTGGGTCCCACAGCTTTGCCGGCTACCAAACCCGTGGCTGCACCCAGCCGAGGCGCGTCAAGTTTACGCTGAAGATGCTGGTGACCATGACTCCCATAGTCCTCATCCTGCTGGGCCTGCTGCTCTTCAAACTGTACCCCATTGACGAGGAGAAGCGGCGACAGAACAAGAAAGCCCTGCAGGCTCTGCGGTGAGAGCCGGGAGGGCTGGAGAGGTGGAAGAGGGGGCATAATCTGGTCTGTGCCCTCAATTTGGGGCTCCTGTGGCCAAGTCCGGACTTGCCTCCCGTACATCTGTGCTTGCCGGCTCCTGCTTGGCCCCTTCCCATGGCTGATTCACAATCATGGCAGCTGACAGTTCTTGAACACGTAGCTGCATGCCAGGGGCAGGGCTGAGTGGTTTTACATTTATTCATTCAACAAATACTTATTGGAAGCCTACTATGTGCCAGGCATTGCTCTAGTGGATGAAACAAACAAACATCCTGCCTTCAGGGAGTGTGCATGCCTGATCTCCTGTAGTCCTTCAAGGAGCCCAGGTGTCAGAGATGCTACAATTCCCACTCTGCAGATCAAGAAACTGAGGCTTAAGCAGAAGGAAGTGACTGGCCCAGCTGATAAGGGGTAGAGGTGGGCTTTGAGCCCCGGGAGGGCGTTCTGACTCCAGAGCCTGCATTCTTCACAGCTCCCCTGGTGGGCAGGACCTCAGGTGTGGCCTGAGCCCTGCCTTTCAGGAGACAAGCGGGCAGGGTGGAGAGAGTCATGCCAGCCCATCAGCCAGCTCAGGCCAGAGCATCGTCCTGGGGCTTTTGGTGGCCCGTGAGGAGCAAGAGCAGTGAACAGACCAACTGGCAGTTTCCAGGTTGCAAGTGGGATTGAGCAAACTATGGCCTGTGGTTTAGACTTGCCTCAGAGCTGGCTAATATTGCAGGGCCAAGATCCCATGAGCAATGAAGCGGGTCGGGGCAAGGGAGGGGAAGGGTGCTTCCTTCAACCCGTCTCCTCTGGCTGTTGCAGGGAAGAGGCCAGCAGCTCGGGCTGCTCTGACACAGACTCTACAGAGCTGGCCAGCATCCTCTAGGGCCTGTGGTGTTGCCCGAAGCCTCCATGCACAGGGCCTGGATCACCAGGCCACAGGAATCCAGGCCTGCTGGCCCACTCACTGAACATCTGGTCTCCAGATGCCAGGAAGGGAGCCAAAGACTCGAGAATAAGCGGCCCAGGACACCTCCTGTGCCCACTGTGGGGCGAGCCATCCGTATAGCCGCCCGCCTCCCCTCTGCTCACCCACGGGGCCGAGCCCTGGGGCTGCTACTGTGAATATGCCAAGGACTGATCGGGCCTAGCCCGGAACACTAATGTAGAAACGTTTTATACAGAGACTAATTAATAACTTAATGACCGTGTACATAGCAATGTGTGTATGTATATGTCTGTGAGCTATTAATGTTATTAATTTTCATAAAAGCTGGAAAACAGAGCTGCCTGTTTCTGTCTTTGTCCTCGGCCACTCGCTGAACCCTTCTATGCCCTGATGCGGATAGTGAGAGGGAGCACTGAGTTGCAGGTGCCCTGGGCGGGGAGAGTGCGTCTTGAGGTGTGATAACAGCATCACCTAACTTATGAAACACCTCTCTGTACCAGGCATGGGGTGCAGGCGTCGTGGTCACTTTGCTGGTGTTCTCACTTAATCTTTGAAAACATTTGGCTAAGTTCCGACGGTCTCCGTTTTAAAGATGAGGAAGCTGAGCTCTAGTGTAGAGAGGGCCTTGGCTCACGTCTGGAATTCCATCCTGGCTCTGTGAGACTCCAGCACCTTCCCCACAACCCTCCGTTCCCCTGTGTCTGAGAATGACTGACTGACTGGCAGACAGTTGGTTGCTCCGCCCGGGCCCGCGCGCTGTTTCCCGCTCTGTGCATGCCTGAGCGCATGGCGCTGGCTGTGCCGGTGCAGTCTCCGTGTGACTGAGGCCCTGTGGGGTCCTAGAGACCTGCTTCTGCACAACTGTTAATGACAGTGTTGGAGGGTGAGAACAGCCCTGGCTGGGTGTGTGTGTCTGTTGAGGAGGGGGTCTCACCATTGGTGTGTTGGTGAAAAACCACCTCTGGTGGGGAGAAGGGTGGCGGGAAAGGCCTAGTTTATAGCATCGGCCTATTTCCACAGTGTAAATACTCCCACTGTAGCCAATTTCAAGTTACCAACGGTTATACTGTCTTACAACATTCCTGAAAAGAAAATTTTTTTTTTAATCCTGAGGAAGATTCACCCTTCCTCCATAACATGGCCACTGACAGACAAGTGGTGTAGGTCTGTGCCCAGGAACCAAAACTGGGCTGCTAAATGGAGTGCCCTGAACTGAGCCGCTAGGCCACCAGGATTGGCCCCTTTTTTTTTTTTTTCTGAGAAAGATTCACCAGGAGCTAACATCTGTTGCCAATCTTTCTCTTTTTGTATGTGAGCTGCTGCCACAGCATGGCCACTGACAGACGACAGGGGTGGTTCCATACCCGGGAGTTGAACTCGGGCTGCTGAAGCAGAGCATGCTAAACTTAACCACTAGGCCACCAGGGCTGGCCCCGGGAAAACTTAACAGTCTACTCTTGCAAGCCTGTAGGAGCTTGCCCCAGCACGTCACTGGATTTCCCATGCTTAGGCCAAGCTCCAAAAATCAGAAAAGCAAAGCTGGCAGGGTCAGGGGCTACTAGTTCAACCTATTTATTTTATAAATGAGGCCCAGAGAAGAAAAGTGCTTATGCTATTTAGGCTTGGTTTTCACTTTGGGTATGAGGCTCCATTTTTGCTGATAAAGCTCTGCCAAGCCACTTTTATAAATTCACAGCATTGCTAACAGGTACAGTTAGACACACTTAATATCAATTCAATTAGCCTTCATATCGTCCCTCTGAGGTAGGTACTTTCTTATCCCCATTTTACAGATAAGGAAACTGAGGCACTGAAAGGTTAAGTAGCTTGTCCAAGGTCATCAGACAGTGAGAGGAGGAGCTGACATTGGAATCCAGGCTGTCCAGCTATAAGTCCTGGGCTCTTAGCCACTCCTTTAGGCTGTTATGGGAACCAATAGTTTTGCCACTGCCAAACCAGGTCCCACTGCCTTTGGAGCTGCCATCTCAGGGACAGAGGCTGCCCAGGCAGGGCAGGAGCCCTGGGCTCTGGTCTGGCCCCCGTAGCTGGAGCGCGTGGGGACTATGACATAAAGTTTGCTCACACTTCCCCTCTCCCTCCGCTCCAATCATTAACTACCAAATCCTGTCTTTAAACCAGGAAAATTAATTTCCTAAACCACTCAAGCTTGCTTCTTTCTCATCCCTACAATTACTTATCAGGACTTATCTTCTCTCACTTGGATGATTATACCAGCATCCTCACTGGCCTCTGTCTTTGATTTGATCTCCTTGCATTTCTTCTGCAAACTCTTCAAGATAAGCAAGTAGCTCTCTTGTTTAGAAACCCTTCGGGGAGTCCCCATTGCCTTCAGGAGGAAGTCCGAGACCCCTGCGGACCGCCCTAGGTCTAGATGCAGCCCTTTGTGCAGGCACCTGCCCAGCCCTGGAATACACCTCCGGCCCCTGGTTCATCTGGCAGACATTGGTCCAATGTGTCTTGGCTCCAGCCTGCCTCTCTAAAGCCATTCCTGCCCCCTACCCCATGCTTCCTTCATCGTGGTCGCCCACACTGAGCCCAAGGCCAGGCATGGTGGGGTAGGGTGGGACATGTGAAGCTGAATAAACGTGAGCTATGATGAAAGGGTTTTGTGAGCCGTATCCAAATCCCACTGACCCTCTATGATGCTTCTCTCTTGGCCTCAGTTTCCCCAAACTGTACAATGGGGATTTGGAATTGAAAACGCTGGCCTCTCTCCAGTTTCATGCTCACAGAAAATTGATCTCCTCCTCAAATCCTCCTTCTGACATCTTGGGGGATGATTTGGGGGTGGCATAGGTGGGGGGAATGGGAAAGCAATCTGGGATCCCAGAAACCCCTTGGGTCGTTAGCTACTACTTGTCCTTTCTGGACAGCTCGTACCTCCCAATTCTTTGGGAGAAGTGCCATCTTGAATTCCTCTGCACTTAGATCCAGCATTACAGCAAAAAACCCTGCCTCTCCCTTGAGTCTCCTGCTGCCCTCAGCCATGCCAGTCACACGCCCCCAACCCCTGCCCTTGCTAAGGACCAGGTATGGTTTTGGCTCCACCTGCTGGAAGAAAGGGGCAACGCCTGTCCTTCAACATTGCAAAGAAGCAATTCTAGATCCATTGTTGACTGGCTCTATGATCTTGGCTATCCATTCACAGAACAAACATGTATAATGGGCCTACTATGTGTTATGCACCGGCTAGGATATGAGGATAGAGTGGTGAACAAAATAGAGCTTATATTCTTGGCGGGACCACTGACAAATAAATGGACATATAAATAAGATAATTTCAGATTTAATAAGCACCATGAGAGAAAAAAGCAGGGTGATGAAATAGAGGGAGCTGGTATGGAGGCTATAAGTGACTGCTCAGAAAAGAACATTCTGAGAAAGTGTCATTTGACTTGAATCAAAAGGCGGAGAAGTAGCAGACATTCAGAGCTTGGGGGAAAGCATTGCAGGGAGAGGAGACAGCTAGTGCAAAGACCCCGGGGTAGGAAAGAGCTCGGTGTATGAGAAGTACTGGAAGGGAACAGTGCAACCAGAGTATAGTGGCCAAGAGGGCAGGTGGCGTGAGGGGAGTCTGGGGAGGTATACAGGAACTGGACCATCCAGGGCCTTGCAGCCCACAGAGAAAGTTTGGATTTTATTTTGAGAACAGCCAAAAAGCCACTGAAGAGATTTAAACAGAAAAGTGATTTATGTTAAAAAAAAAAAATGAAGGCAGAGGCAGATGGAGCAGGGCTTTGTGGACCATGTTGAGCATGTTGGTCTTCAGCCTAAGAGCAGAGATAAGCCATTGATGAGCTTTAAGGAGGGGAGTCATGTGGTAAACCAAAAGTTTAGAAAGACCATATCATCTGCTTTGTGGGGAAAAGATTGAAGGAAGTGAAAGTGGAAGCAGGATGACTAACACAGAGGCTGCCCTTGTTATGTTCTGAGGCCATGAAAAGTACCAGACTGCGGTGGTGGCAGAGGAAACAGAAAGAAGAAGACAGATTTGGCAGCTGGTTGGCCTGGATTATTGAGAGCGAGGGAGAGAGAGAGAAATACGAAATGGATGCCTAGATTTCTACCTTGGGAAACAGAGTGGTACTTCAACTCAATAACACAGGGAGCACCAGAGGAGGAGCAAGCTTAGAGGACAGAACAATTCATTGTCACTTGTTTGTATCACTTTTACGTAAAAAAAAAAAAGAAGAAATCACACTTAGAAATTCCACTGAGTTGGGAACAGGAACACAAACTTTCACCACTATTACTATGTAACCTTTTATTAGCCAATGCAATTAGACAAGAAAAAGAAATAAAAATTGAAAAGGAGTAGGTAAAATTATCTTTATTTGTCAATATGTTTATATTCCAAGAGAACCCAAGTGAATCAATTGAAAAACTACTATAAGCAAGAAAATTCAGTAGGAAATGGGGTAGAAAAGTAATATACAAAAATAAACACCCTTTATATGTATAAACTGCAATCAGTTAAAGCTGAATTATTCAATATGATATCCACCACCATATGTGGCTATTCGAATTTAAATTTAAAATAATTAAAATTAAATAAAACTTAAAGTTCAGTTTCTCAATCATACTCATTACATTTTAAGTTCTTAACAGCCACAAGTGATCAGCAGCAACTGTGTTAGATAAAAGTTTCAAGTAAAGTCTGGGCCTTCCACCAGGGCCCAGATCCCAGAGCTAGTAGTAGTTAAAGAACACGTCCATCATTGCAGAAAGTTCTATTGTCCAGTGCTGAGTTAGAAGATATAGTGAGAGAGAAGACCACATTTATGAGAGCAACAAAATACCTAGGAATAGGGAAAAAACAGTCCTTTGCCAAACCACACGACTTAATTTTTGGTCACAGGCCCCCTGTCTGGACCTCTCTGTATTTCAAGTCACAACCAGAGTATCATCTTTTTGGGAGTCTTCTCTGACTCTCTTCCAGGTTGAGTCAGAGGTTTCCTCTAGGCTCTCCCCCCACCCAGTACAGCACACAGATGATCCTCATTACTGGCAGATTCCGTATTTGCCAATCTGCCTACTTGCTAAAAATTATTTGTAACCCCAAGAAGGAAGGCAGGAGAGAGAAGGGAGAAGAAAAAAGCAGCAATGACAGAGGAAGTAGAGAGCAACGGAAGGGTCATGACCGGGTGTTCTGGACTAGATCCGGAGCCTCCCCCGCTTCTCCTCCAGGGAAGCTTGGTGGGGCAGGGAGGGGCTCACATCTCCAGGGCAATTAAGGAAGTCCCTGAGTGCTGTGGCCTAAAGCCCTTTCCGGGGTGAGGCCCAGGCCAGAGTGAGCTCTGATTGCTCACTATCTGGAAAATTGCCTTCCGTCTGGCAGAGATCCTGTTGAAATTGGCCTGGGGTGAGTGGACTGGATTTTCACCCCAAGGTGATCCAAAATGGCCTAGATAGCTGGGGAGGAGTCTGGGATGTCCTGGGGTGACCTAGGGTCAGAGAATCAGAAGAGGCAGGACTGTCTGCCCTTCTAATGGTTCATAAGAGATGGGGAATCAGCCTCTCTGTCTCCCACTATTGTCACAACAGTCACTCCTCCCAGCACCTTCCCCTTCAGGACTTCTATGTGGCCTCAAAGGGATATCTGTACCTGGGAAGGCAGGGGAACCACCCTAGCCCCAAGGTTCAGAGAGGGCAAGGGAGTCACACAAGGTCACACGGCCAGCCAGAGGCAGAAGCAGGATGCAATCTAGGTCTCACTCCCAAGCTCAGAGTTATTTTTGTTTTCCCATCAAATTGTCAGTTTCTTCAGGACCAAGACTCTTGTCCTGTGTCCTTTCAACCCCCTTCACTTCCACCAGGGCCCAGACTCCAGAGCTAGTTTCTCAGCAGTCTACACCTGCCAGCAATGGCTTGGTCATCTCTGTTAACACCGAGGGGCAAAGCGGTATGTGGGAGGACCGCCCTGCTATTTCTTTTTTTCCCCTACTTTTCCCTTTTCATTTTTTAAAAATTGAGATAACATTGGTTTATAACATTATATAAATTTCAGATGTACATCATTATATTTTGACTTGTGTATAGACAACATCGTGTTCACCACCAAAAGTCTGGTTGCCATCTGTCACCATACAAGTGTGCCTGTCTCCCCCTCCCTCCATGACCCTACCCCTCTGGTAACCGCCAGTCTATTCTTTGCATCTATGTCTGTGTTTGTTGTTGTTTTTGTCTTCCACATATGAGTAAAATCCTATGGTATTTGTTTTTCTCTGTCTGACTTATTTCACTTAGCGTAATACCCTCAGGGTCCATTCGCGTCATTGCAAATGGTAAGATTTAATCTTTTTATGGCTGAGGAGTAATCCATTGTATATATATGCCACATCTTCTTTATCTGTTCATCTGTCCATGAGCACTTAGGTTGTTTCCAAGTCTTGCCTATTGTAAATAATGCTGCAACGAACATAAGGGTGCATATATCTCTTCAAATTAGTATTTCTGTGTTCCTTGAATAAATATCCAGAAGTGGAATAGCTGGATCACACAGTAGTTCTATTTTTAATTTTCTGAGGAATCTCCACCCTCTTTTCCATACTGGCTGCAACAGTTTGCATTCCCACCAGCAGTGTATGGGGGTTCCCTTTTCTCCACATCTTCTCCAACACTTGTTATTTCTTGTCTTTTTAGTAATGACCATTCTGATGGTCATGAGGTGATATCTCATTGTGGTTTTGCTTTGCACTTCCCTGATAATTAGTGACATTGAATATCTTTTTACGTGCCTGTTGGCCATCTGTATATCTTCTTTGGAAAGACGTCTATTCAGATCCTCTGCCCATTTTTTTGAGTTGTGTTGTTGTTGTTGTTGAGTTGTGTGTGTTCTTTGTATATTTTGGATATTAACTCCTTATCAGATATATGCTTTGCAAATATCTTCTCCCAATTTGTGGGTTGTCTTTTCATTTTGTTGATGGTTTCCTTTGCTGCTCCCTGCTGTTTCTTTTTTTTTTTTAACTTGTTTTTTGTTGTTGTTGTTGTTTGTTTGTTTGTTTGTTTGTTTTGAGGAAGATTAGCCCTGAGCTAACTACTGCCAATCCCCCTCTTTTTGCTGAGGAAGATTGGCCCTGAGCTAACATCCGTGCCCATCTTCCTCTACTTTATATGTGGGACGCCTATCACAGCATCGCATGCCAAGCTGTGCCATGTCCGCACCAGGGATCCGGGCCAGCGAACCCCGGGCAGCCCAGAAGCAGAACGTGCGCACTTAACCGCTGCGCCACCGGGCCGGCCCCTCCCTGCTGTTTCTTAAATGGATCCAGTGGCAAAGGCCACAAGGGAAGAGACCTAGGTTGTCTAATCCAACCCCTACCTGATGCTTGGATGCCCTTTACAACATCCTTGCCTTGTGGCTGGCCGGCAGCCTTCTGCTCAGACATGCCCGCCATTGGCAGATAGCTTGCTATGGTTCGAGCTAGCCTAGTTAATCTCTGGAGAAAGGTGTGAAAATGGTCCTCCTCATCTTGAACGGAAACTATATCCTTGTGACTTGCCCCCACAGATCTTGGATCCACTGTTTGTTGTCTGTACAAAACCCTCCCTCCCTCTGTCATCTCAGACCCATGGGGAGTTGAAGATAGACCCACATCCCCAGAAGTGGATTCAGGGCTTGGTTTTATTCTTCTAGTTATACTTGTTTTAATTTCCTGTAAGAACACAAACTCCTTATTTTAAAAAAAAATTTTTTTTGAGGAAGATTAGCCCTGAGCTAACATCTGCTGCCAGTCCTCCTATTTTTGCTGAGGAAGACTGGCCCTGAGCTAACATCCGTGCCCACCTTCCTCCACTTTACACGTGGGACGCCTGCCACGGCATGGCGTGATGAGCGGTGCCATGTCCGCACCTGGGATCAGAACCGGCCATCACCTGGCCACCAAAGCAGAACGTGCGCACTTAACCACTGCGCCACTGGGCCAACCCCCTAAAAGTTTTTATTAAGGTATAATTTCATATAAGAAAATGTACAAATCCTAACTGTGTATCAATTTTCCCATATGTGTACACGTATAACCTCCACCCAGTTTAAGACATAGAACATTTCCATCTCTCTGGAAGGTTCCTTGTGCCCCATTCAGTCAACAACCAACCCACCAGAGGTAACTGCTATTCTGATTTCTGTCACCGTGGATTAATGTTGCTCATTCTTGAACTTCTTATGAATGGAATCATATAATATGTATTCTTTCGTGTCTGGCTTCTTTCTCTCAGCACAATATTTTTTGAGATACATCTGTATTATTCTGTGTATTAATATTTTCTACATTTTGACTATTACTGGTAATATTTCATTTTTTGAATACTTCAGAAATTATTTTATTCTTCTGTTGGTGAATATTTGGATTCTGTCCAATTTTGGGCTATCATGAATAAAGCTGCTATGAACATTCTTGCAAAAGTCTTCTGAGGGATGTATAAACTAATCTTTCTTGCGTGTATGTCTGGATGCGGAATTGTTGGATCATAGTGTGGGTATGTGTTTGGCTTTATAAGAAACTTTCAAATAATAACATATGAGAGTTCCAGTCATTCCACATCCTCAGCAATCTTTAATAATGACAGTTCTTTTAAAATGCCATTCTGCTGACTATATTAAGTATCTTGTGGTTTTAGTTTGCACTTTTTATTTTTTATTTTATTTATTTTTTTTAAGCTATACATTTTTTTTTAAAGATTTTATTTTTTTCCTTTTTCTCCCCAAAGCCCCCCGGTACATAGTTGTATATTCTTCGTGTGGGTCCTTCTAGTTGTGGCATGTGGGACGCTGCCTCAGCATGGTTTGATGAGCAGTGCTATGTCCACGCCCAGGATTCGAACCAACGAAACACTGGGCCGCCTGCAGTGGAGAGCGCAAACTTAACCACTCAACCTCGGGGCCGGCCCCTGCATTTTTTAATGAGATATTATTTAAAGCACTCTTTCATCAGTTTGTTGGCCATCTGAATGTCCTTTTTTGTGAAATGCTTGCTTAAGTCTTTTGCTCAGTTTTGAATTGAATGTTTGTCTTTTTCTTATTGATTTGTGGGAGTTCTTTATATATTCTGGATATGATTTCTTTATCAGTTTATCTTGCCTATTTGCTTTCTTAATGATATCCTTTGATAATCAGAGTTTTTCATTTAAATTAAGTCCAATTTATCAATTTTTATGGTTTAATGCATTTTGTGATCTGATTAACAAATCTTTACCTGCTCGAATATCAAAAAAATTCTGCTTGTTTTTACTTAGAAGTTTGTTGAAGTTTTTATGTTTTGGTCTATGATCCATCTCAAATTATTTTTTATGTATAGTTTGACTTAAGGGTGAGGGTTCATTTTTCTCCACACGTCTAATTGTCTCAACATCATTTATTAAAAGGTCATCCTTCCCCTACTTAATTACAGTGACTCTTTTGCTGTAAATCAAGAGAGTATAAATGTGTGGCTCAATTTCTGAACTCCTTATTCTATTCCAGGGCTTTATTTGTCTAACATTGATTCAAAAGTTCCCTGTATCAATTATTATAGCTTTATAGTAAATCTTAAAATCTGGTGATGTAAGTCCTCCAACTTTTTTCATCAAGAGTTCTTGGGGGGCCAGCCCGGTGGTGCAGCGGTTAAGTTCACACCTTCTGCTTCTCGGAGGCCCAGGGTTCCCCGGTTGGGATCCCAGGTGCGGACATGGCACCGCTTGACATGCCATGCTATGGTAGGCATCCCACATATAAAGTGGAGGAAGATGGGCATGGATGTTAGCTCAGGGCCAGTCTTCCTTAGCGAAAAGAGGAGGATTGGCAGTAGTTAGCTCAGGGCTAATCTTCCTTCAAAAAAAAAAAAGAGTTCTTGGATATTCTGGGTCCTTTGATTATCATATAAATCTTGGAACCAGCTTATCAATTTACATACACACGCACGCATATACACAGAGCTTGCTGGAATTTTTATTGGGTTGCATTGAGCCCACAGACCAAATTGGAAAAAGTTGATATCTTAACAGTACTGAGTCTTCCAATTCATGAACATGGAATATCTACTGAGGTCACCTTTAATTTCTCTCAGAAATGTTTTGTAGTTTTTAGTATCGCGGTTTTACACACCTTTCAATAGATTTATTCTTAGGTATTTAAGATTTTTCATCCGGTTATAAATGGTATTGTTTTGTAAGTTTCGTTTTCCAATTGTTTCTTGCTAGTATACAGAAATACGTTTGTTTCATATATTGACCTTGTATCCAGTAGTCTTGTTAAATTCACTTACTAATTCTAGGAAACTTCTACATATTTAATTTAAAAAACATTTTCATTCATCTTAAAGTTCAAGCTAGTATTTTGATTATTTTTAAGCATCCCGTTCTTGGACCATCTCTGCTTATCTTTCTGGCTTACTCTCTTTGGTATCCTGAATCCAATAACTTCTCATTTTCCTCTGGACATCCAGCCCAACGACCCTTCCACATTTTTACTGCCCTTCACCTTGCCTACTTACCTACCTTAGGGTCCATGTTCTCATAGTTATTGTTACTTTCTTGCCCCCTTTCCTCTCGATAGATCTTGCCTGGATACACTCCTATTTAAGTCCAAATCTCAGGCTTGAACACGACTGAAAAAAAGACACAATGATATTGACCAGTTTCACTATAAATGGGCCCGTAATGCTACTCATTTCCCTGGTGTGTTTGTTGTCCTACTCTTAACCAACTATTTCACACCCTCTGTCTCCCCAGACCTCTAAAGCTTCCCCTCCATCTTTACTCTCAACTAATGATTTTGCTTCTTATTTCACTATAAAAGCAATTAGAAGAGAACCTCTACATTCTCCTACCACCACATCAACCTACGCACCAGCATCTGCGCCCTCAAGCTCTGCCTTCCTTCTTTCAACAGAGTGAACTGTCCTTGTTCCTATCTAAAGCCAAGCTTTCCACTCTTGAACTGGATCCCATCTCCGCTCCCCTATTTAAGCACATTCCTTCTACAATTATTTTCTCTGTCTCATGTATCTTCTACTTTTCCCTCTCTGCTGATTCGTTTCCGGCAGCTTACAAACACACCATGATATCTCCTATCTTAAAAACAAAATCAGATGAAATCCCTCCTCTGCCAGCGCACTTTTTTCTAGCTATCACCTCATTTCTTTAATCCACTTTATGGCAAAATGTCTTGGAAAATTGATTCTATCCTCTCTCTACTTTCTTTACTCCCATTCTCTCTTGAACCCACTCCAATCCTCTTACCCTAGCCCCAGGGAGTGCTGTAAAAGGCAGCAGAGAAAAGGGACAGTATCTAGAGAGAGGGATGATTGGATTCTAATCCAGTCCGGCTTTGTCCCCACCATTACACCAAAACTGCTCTTGTCAAGATCACCAGTGACCTCCAAGTTGTCAAATCCAGTGGTCAGTTCTCAGATGCCCTCTTACTTGCCCCATCTGCAGCCCAGGTGATCACTTCCTCCCTGAAACTCACTTGACCTCACAGGGCCACTGTTCTCTCTTTGTTCTCTTCTTCCCTGCCCCGGGCTTTTCCTCCCATCTTCCCAACCTCTACCTGGAGTGCCCAGGACCCAGTGTTAGACCTCTTCTCTTGTCTATGCTGCCTGCCTTGGTTGATCATTCTCAACCCTGTCAGATCCAAAGCCCCCTTTTAATTTAACTGATTTTCTAAATGTTTCATCATAAAGAATTTCAAACATATAAACAAAAGTAGAGAGAATAGTACAATGTATTCTCATATAGCTATTACCTAGATTCAAAATTTAACAATATTTCTCCCTATTTGCTTTATCTATCCCTTGTTTTCCTTTTCTTTGCAGAAGTATTTGAAAGCAAATCCCAGACACCATGTCATTTCACTCCTACCTACTTCAGTATGCATTTCTTAAAGACGCGGTTCATTTTCTTGCATAACCACAATGCCACAACCACAGCTAACAAGATTTAAAATCGTTCTTTGGTATCATTTAATATCCACTCCATAATTACATTTTCCCTAATGTCTAAGATTGTCTTGTTACAGTGGACTTGTTCAATTTGGATCCAACAAGGTCTGCACATTACATTTGGTTGTCGAGCCCTTTCAGTCTTTTTAATCTCTAACGGTCCTCCCCCTCCCTTTATTTTTCATAGCATTGATTTAATGCAGAAACCAGCTCAATTGTCTGGTAGAATGTTCCACATTCTGGACTTACTCCCTTTTTAGGACAAATCTTTCGTAATTTGCCCTTTACTGTCTTGAAATGAAATTCAGAAATAATGTAACTACTGTATTAGTGAGGGCCTGGCAGGAAACAGATGGCACACTGAAGCTGAGTCCAATTCAGGGCAGTTTAATGAAGGGATTATTGACAAAGACGTGGGCAAAGTTAAGGGAACCAACAAGGAATAAGGAAACACTGGAGGGAGTGTCTGCCATCCCTAGGCTTGAAGGACCAAGATGAGTGAGTGGTATCTCTGTTTTGGCTGAACCCAACAGGAAGCCACTGAGCAAGGGAGCTGGTTGATGCCATTCACAAAAATCAGCTTCCTGGGGCAGAGAGCGGGGTGCAGAAGAGCAGAGAGTGGATTGGGTCTGGAGGGACAAAAGGAGAATACCCCCCACACCCATCTACACACATAATTTCAAATAATGACTTAAATTCCCTATAATATAAGAAGCAATAAGAGGAAACTAATGCATAAAAATATGATATATTCGAACATGTAACAATTATGTACAACTTCACCAGAAGGCCTAATGTAATCATCAGATGCTTGCAGCCATTCCTAGAACCACTATGCCTGCCAAAGCAGCGTGCGCACACTGCTCCAGGAGAACCAGACTGGCACCTCAAATACAGAGAGCAGGCATGGTGTTGATTTTCGGAACAAGACAAAGCACCCTCTTCCAGCAATAACATGGAATTGGTGTTCCTGGGAAACTCAGTGTATATTAAAACCATACAGAAAATACTCTGTGTTGATGTGAAGAATAGATTTAGGCTCTAGGTTGAGATAAATAATTAACATTTTTCATCGAGTGAATGTCTGATAGGACATTTGAAAATCATGTGCAATGTGGGACAATTCTGTTGTGCAGGATTGTCCTGTGCACTGCAGGATGACGAAGAGCTCTGGCCCCACCCACTAAAGCTTTATAGTGCTCCTCGCTAGTCATCATGATACACCCCCTCAAATGCTCTGGCAATTTTCCAAAATTTTCTCTACTGGGAGGATCATCCTGGCAGAGAGTCATTAATCTGGGTGAAGTCCCCTGGACTCATGGATTTAAATACACTGATGCCTTCCAAATTAGTCATTCAGCCTCATCCTCTCTCCTGAATACACACCTTAGGTTCCATTTCTACTTGACGTCTCTATTTACGTCACTAACTGGCACCCCAAAATTTACAAGTCAAAACCAAAACTTTGAATCTACTTCCCAACACCGTCACCCCCGCCCTTCTCCTCTCCCAGATTTGTTTTAGTTCAGTAAGAGTCAATTTAATTCTTCTAGTTGTTCAGGTCAAAAATATTAGAATCCTTCCTGCCAGCTGTTTTCTCAGCCGCCACATCTGACCCATCAGCCACTTCAGTTGGCTCTACCTGCAAAATACATTCCAGTCTGATGACTTTTTACCATCATTGCTATCACCATCACCACCACCTTGGCTCAAGCTATGATTACCTCCTTAAACTGTTACAACAGCCTCCAGAAGGGTCTCCCTGCTTGCATCCTGGTCCCTGCTTTCTATCTGCAACACGGCAGCCGGTGTGATCATTTTTAAAATGTGAGTTAGATCAGCTCATGCCTCTGCTCAAAACTGTGGGAGGATTCCTCATTTGACTTAGAGTCAGAACTAAAGTCTCACCATAGCTGCCAAGCCCCAGGCCAGCCGGTCTTCTTAGCTCTCTGAGCTTGTTTTTATTACCCTAAATATCTCTCAGATCTGTCCACTTCCCTAGATCCTCACTGCCGCCACCCGAATCCAGACCATCAGCGTCTCCGAGCTGGGTCAGTACGCATAGCCTCCTCACGGTCTCCTTGTCCTCCCTCTTGCCTGCTTAAATCCATTCTCCACACTGCAGCCATAGGGATTTTTCTCAAACACAGATCTGACCATGAGACTCCTTTACTTAAAACTTGTCATCAGGGGCCGGCTCCGTGGCCGAGTGGTTAAGTTCACACGCTCCGCTGCGGCGGCCCAGGGTTCCCATCCTGGGCGTGGACGTGGCACCGCTCGTCAGGCCACGTTGAGAAGGTGTCCCACATCCCACAACTAGAAGGACCTGCAACTAAGATATACAACTGTGTACGGGGGTGGGGGGTGGGGGGGTGGGGGTGGAGATAAAGAAGAAAAAAAAAAGATTGGCGACAGTTGTTAGCCCAGGTGCCAATCTTTAAAAAAAATAAAATAAAATAAAATAAAATCCCCGTCCCTGAGACTTCATTTGGATGCTTAGACACAAAGGCCACTCAAAGAAGGTAAGTATTCTCCCTCTTTGAGGGCAGGATGCTATGAAAACACGAAGCTAAAGACAGCAAGAGATTGAATAATTCAAAAAAACAAAAAACAAAAAAAAAACCTTGTCATCAATTCCCCATTGTCTAGAAGATAGACATAGAGATGGAGATAGGGATAAAGTCCAAACACCCACCTCTACCCATCCACTCTGTTTTCCTTTCTCTTCTTGGATAAACCTGATTGTGTTCCAGTCTTAGGCCAACCCTTCCACTCGTGCAGTGCAATCTATCTCCTCTCTCCTAGTCAAAGTCATTGTTTCTGAAATTACCCTGTTCTTTTCTGCGACATCAGTTTTCCTCACACTATCGGACTATTCTCATTAGCACAAAACATGCTGTCATATCTCCCACATTGAAAAAAGAAAACCTTCAGGGCCGGCCCCGTGGCTGAGTGGTTGAGTTTGTGCGCTCCGCTTCTGCGGCCGAGGGTTTCCCCAGTTTGGATCCTGGGTGTGGACCTAGCACCACTCATCAAGCCATGCTGAAGTGGTGTCCCACAAGCTACAAGCAGAAGGACCTACAACTAAAATATACAACTATGTACCGGGGGGCTTTGGGGAGAAGGAAAAATAAAAATGAAATAAAATCTTTAAAAAAAAAAAAGAAAACTTTCTCTCTAGATACTGCTCCATTTCTCTGCTCCCTTCTGCAGCATTCCCAGTGGCTGGAGTATTAAGTCATGACCATTTGAGGCACTGCCAGCTGAAAGCAAAAGGAACATGGATGGGGAGTGGAAGGAGTAAGTTGTAAATTCTGATCGTGGTCACGTGACCTGATACAGAAATAGAGACTGTTGCAACTACGCATATTTTCTTCTTTATTTTTTTGTGTATATTAACCAACTTTTTCCTCTCCCCTTCCTTATTATCTTATATGGGGAGTACTGGTGGAGGTTAATTTTGTGATTTAGTCTTTCACTCACGGGATGTTGAGGCGGGGTTATGACTCAAGTAGATGAGTTAATACCACTCTGAGATGGATACAGCAATGGATGGGACTTGGTGTCTTCTTCTTTGGGGGGCGAGACCCGTCTTCGTCTGCTCGGGCTGCCATAGCAAAATACCACAGAGTGGGTGGCTTAACCAACAGAAATTAATTTTTTCACAGTCTGGAAGCTAGAAGTCCGAGATCAAGGTGTTGGCAGGTTTGGTTTCTCCCCAGGCCTCTCTCCTTGGCTTATAGGTGGCCACTTTCTCATTGTGTCTTCACATGGCCTTTCCTCTGTGCACAGGTGTCCCTGGTATCTGTGTGTCCAAATTTCCTCCTCTTATAAGGACAGCAGTCAGGTTGGCTAGGGCCCACCCTAACAGCCTCATTTTAACTTAACCCCCTCTTTAAAGGCTCTGTCTTCAAGCACAGTCACATTCTGAGGTACTCGGAGCTGGGCTTCAACATAGGAATTTGCTGGAACACAATTCAGCTTATAATAACATCTATATTTATGTGAAGGATAGTTGCATCATATTAGGGGGAACATTGATGCTGTTTGAAAGCTAAATATGGATAGAAGAGTGTGCTGACTAGCCAAAGGGGTAGATAATATCAGATTGTTGGCATCTTAGCACCATTCTCACTTCGTTCTATGATTTCCCCCATCTCTGGGGAGCTGGAAGCCTCAAACTACATTTCCTAGATTCCCTTGACAGCAGGGTTCTAGATTGTGCCCTGCAAATGAGAAGTGCTCACGTGATATTTGGAAGGCAGAAGGAAAGAGAAAGCCACCAGCGTTCCATCAGTGGTGAAGAGCCCTAGGGCTTCTGCAGAGGTCAGATGGGGTCTGGGTGCAGTTTCCAGGATCCTCCTGTGATTCATCCACTTTGGCGCCCCTAACAGCTGAGATCATTGTGGGTGGTTCTTTGTGATTCCCGTACTTGCTGATTTTCTAAAGATTAGCAGATATATTTTTGGCTGCAGGATCCTTTGCAAAATATTTCTCAGTTTTATATTATCATTACTAAACCCTCTTCCTCTTTCTCAAGAGGAAGCCTAGCTGGGCGGATCAAGTCGGAATAGTCTGGTTCTCCAACCAGGAGAAGAGGCAGGGAGCTGCTTCCTTATCAGCTCTCATTACATCCTTAGGGCTTGCCTTCCAACATTTTTCCCAAGGAAACTCTGCAACAGGAGGTTGGTTGCAGGCCATTTAGGGTGATGGACCAAACATTGAATTTAGGATCAGAACACTTTAGTTTTAGTCCCAGCCTTACTTTGTAATTGCTACATGACCTAGGGCATAACCCTTGCCTTCTTGGGCCGTTCCCCGTGTATAAAATGGGAGTAAGGAAGAGAAGAACAAATGTGAATAATAGCTAACATTTACATACTCTTTCCTATGTTCCAATCCTTTAAGGACTTTTCATATATCCACCCATTTAATTATCACAAAAATTGTATGAGAAAGGTACTATTCTTATCTTACAATTGGGGAAACAGACATTAAGAAATTTGCCCAAGTCACCCAGGAAGTCGGTGTCCTCTTTGGGGCTTTTAGCCTTTAAGCTATTTGGCCTCTTGTTACATGAAAATGTGTGATAAATGGCAATTGATCTATAGTTTGGAAATGACTGCTTTGGGTTATAGCGCCCTCTCTCCCTAGTACTTTGGACTCCCCAAACAAAGTAGGAATTCATTGGATCCAGGAACTAAAGACAAGAATCTCTTTCTATTTCTCCCTCTCATATGTCATTCTTCCTCTCTGCACACCATTCCTCAGCTTTTTGTTCCACGTGGCAGGCAGAAGATGGCCAACCCACAGCTCTCAAGCGTACTTCTCCTCTGTTCAAGTGACCCTCCCCGAGTGAATTGGACACTCCTGATTCTAATTATATTTCCCTGAGAGAGAGAGAGAGACACCCTATTAGCCAAGCTAGAATCAGGAATGGGTTGCTAGTCCAATCAACTGACCACAAAGGGCAATCAAGTAGCCCAAACTTGGTACGGAGGGCTGCCAACTTGGGGGTGAGTGGGCAGAGGTCCTCAGGAGGCGGTATTTTAGCTCTCTTGACTATAGAGATATTTAAGGTCCTGCGCAGCATTTTTCATTGGCTAAGGGACAGTAATACGTCTTTCTCCTTATGGGAAATCCTCTTTCTACTCCAGGCCTGGCAGCCACCCTCAACTGTCCAGGGACAGCTCAGCTAAAGTAGAAAGAGCCCTATGTGCAATCTGAAGTCCTGGGTTGGGATCGACTTCCAGTTCATCACTTACTGGCTGTGTAACCTTGGGCAAGTTATATAACCTCTCTGAGCCTCTGTGTAGTTACGTCAGAAAAATCAGAAAATACAAACAATCGTAACTAGAAAAAGAAAATCACACTCTTTGTCCCTTTCTTTCTCCCTTTCACCCAGGCTCCTTTTTATGTAACTCACACAAGCAGAGACTGGAGGAGTCTAAGCTAAGGGTTTAGTTTCAAAGCTTTGGCAGGGCCTTTGTGTCTTTGCCTAGAAAAGGGAGAAGCCATTAAGAGGTACCTGACTCTTCAATAGGCTTGTTCATTATTCCCAGCAGGCCTAAGAGAACACAGTTTGAAAGGCCAAGGATCAAAGAAAGAAAGAAAACTGTTCCATATTGCAAACAGAAGTCCTAACTCCCTGGCGAGAGAGGCAGCTTTGCAAATTATGGAGGTAGATGGAGAGAAGTAGCTAACTCAGGGACGATTGGTGAAATCCAAGAGTGGAGAATTGTCTAAATCCTCAGGGGAAGGGAGCTGAGGTGTTAGATAGGACAGGTATGGGAGGGGTAGGTTTCCCCTTCCTGTTCTGACACAGTCAGTGGCCGCCGGGCCACTTCTACCCCACAGGGTCACTTAAAGGAAGTTAGAAAAGGGCGCCCCCTCTCTGAGTGGATGCAGCTCTGGGGTAGGTGCAGGGTTTGGTGAGTGGAGTGTGGGCTGGCCACCTTACACACTGCACGATCTCCAAGTCTACACTCAGTGGCCCTGAGTGCCAGCCCTCACTGGAGACTACAAGGCTGCAAGGAACATCTGCTAACAAGAGTGGACCCAAATGAAGCCAAAACAGGGGTGATGCCCAGGGTTCTCCCCTATCTTGAGGCAGAGCTGGTGGGATGAGAAAAGGAGAAGCCAAACCCACAGGTTTTATATGTGGTCCAGCTCCCTACCTCTGAGATTACTTAAAATTGCCCCTAACCTCCAATCCCAGATCCCGTTCAGGAAATCTACAGCCTCTTTAAGAATCCTGTGTATTCCTAGGGATTACATTCTCATGTCATCCCTCTGGGTTCCTGATTCCTTCCATATATATGATCTCACCTTTTTCTCCAAGTTTCACAAAAACTACTCATACTAATTATATTAAGTTTAAGTAGTAGATATTACAGAAGATGGGAGGGGGCAGGGAACAGGTGATGGGAGTGTTTACATTGAAGCGATGTACACTTAAACTTTGTATAAGGGAAAACTCCAATCTTAAAATTCTTTTCAGTTATCCTGCCGTTCTATAGGTTTCTCACTGGCATTTAACCCCATGTGTTACCGCGCCAGGTTTGTTTTTGCCCGCTGCCCAGAAAGCCAAACACCAAGACAACGATATTGCAGCAGAGAGAGAGTTTAATCACAACGCAGCCATGTGAGGAAGCAAGAGCATGTCTCAAATCTTCTTCCCCGAAAATAGGGACTCAGGGATATTTATGGGATAGGGGGGCAAGGTGGTCTGAAATGTGGAGATAGGTGATTGGAGGTGAGGTAACTGATGATGTGTGCAAGTGTAGTCAAACTCCGTGCCTCTTCACAGGACACATGCTCACAAAATGGTGGTGTGAGTATGATCTGAGGGTGTAGTTTTTAGCCTCTTGACATCAAGAGGTCACCTATCGGACATCCACATGGGCCCAGTTGATGAATTGGTGGTCTCAACCAGCCTGGAGTGGACGAAGAGGTTCTAATTCCTGCAAAACAGCTCAAACACCCATTACCATGGTGACCCAGCTCCAGGGAGCTGTTATCTACGGGAACCCAGTGGGAGTCAGACAGCATATTGCCTAAGCAGCACAGTTAACAATGGGTGGGTTAAACGCTAAAAGTTATAATCAGTAATTGCAAGAAGGAAGAAACCTTTAGTTCCTAGCTACTTAATCATCAATGGCTAACTCTTTGCTGGTTTTACATGTACACCCAATCTTCCAGAATTTTGCTGGTTTCCATTTCTCTCCCTTTTCTAGCTCCTCCTCCATCTAGAACTGCCTTCTCTACTCCAAATTTGTCTTCCTCTGTTATGTAGAGCAATTTGGCTCTCCCCAACTCTGAATCTACAACACAGAAATCTAAACTCATCAAGAGGGGTCTTATACTTAATGGAATCCATCCTTCTTGTTAATACCATTACACAGAAAACAGTTGTAAGAACCTATGAAAAAAAAATGTTAGCTTTGTTCAACCATGCAATTTCCTGGTGAACCTCCTGGGTAATGTGATACTTAATAAATAGGAGGCAGAGAACATTAGATAAAGTTAGAAGTAGAGTGATTTTTCAGCGGACTAAAAACTTAAATTGTCACCTTGACCTCCACGTTGCTGGGAAATGTGGAATATTCTGCAATATCTAGTTTAGACAGGAATATATTGATCTTTTATTAACTTGATCTTTAAGTAGAAAGCAGGGTCTCTCACTAATGAAATCTTCAATTTGTCACTCCCTGAAGTATGGAAGAGATGAAGTCGGGTTTTCTAGGGGTCTGAAGATTACATAGTTTTACAAGGTGCTTTTCTTAAATGGTCGTTCTTAAAAATTAAAAAAAAATTATTATTAAAAATGTAACTCAATGAGACTTCAGTGTCCTGCTTGGGCAATGATGGAGGGGTGGGGTGTTACACCTGGGAAGTGCTAACATTAGTTAAATTACTTTGCATAATTTTGCTTAAAGGTGGAGGTACTTAAGTCAATGCAAATCCAGGATGTTTTTATTGTCCATGACTTGGGGGCAGAGATCAAAGGAAAAAGTCTCACTCCCAGTTAAGCTGAATAAGTCAGAGAGTGTGCTGTGTTCCAAGAAGTTCAAATACAGCCCATCCGGACTTCGGTGACTCATAGCTCGTATCTCCGATGGTAGAGAGGTGGGGCCAGCGGAAGTCCCAACGGACTACAAACTCTTCTCTCACTGTTCTGTGGGAAAGAGAGGAGTAAGCTGAAATACAGTTTCCTAATCAAGATATTTAGGATCATCTTTTGCAATGGGATCTCATGGATGTCCACGCAGCTAGCAATCTGCCAGGATTCTTGGGAAGGGCAAAAAGCAGTGATTACTGAGTTAAGGGTATGGAAGTCGAGTGACTTGGGATGGCCAGGACAGAAGCTTTCTCAGAGGGTCAGCAAAATAGAAGGTCCCAGGGACATAGCATTTGCTGTTCTTTTCCCCAGCTCCTCATGTTATCAACATCCGGAATACCCTTTTCCTGGTGGCTGTCACAAAACCTGGGAAGAGGGGTTGTCAACTTGGTTGCAAACAGGTGGAGTCCTTTTTAAGAAAAAGAATTCATAAGTATGAATACAAAACTAGGTGCAGGGCCTCATGCAAGAGAGGAGTCCTCAATCTTAAGCTTCGTTAGCTTTCATGATAAATATGTCTCTATTTCTGCCTGAGATTTAGAAAATCTTTTTCTGCCCACTATATTCCTGGCCATTGGTCCTTCCGGAAGTCATCAGGGAAGAGGATCAAAATCCACCATATTCATTCCTGCTGAGTCACGGCGTAACTTCAGAGCAGCAGCCCCGGGATATCCTTTCACTAGCTCAACACAGGTCAACTTTGTAATGAGAGAACTGAGTATAACAGTAGGAATTTATCTGGAGAACGTCAGGTTATTATGACTATTTTTCCAGCATTCTCATGCTGCTTGCTCCAAGGCTGTTTGCTCTAGCTGCACAGTGAAGTGTGGAGAACAGCCAAGATGATTAGGCCAAGTTCTGCTATTTATAACTTCCCATACCAGTCCAGCAACACAGCCCTCCTTTCTTTTTGCTTGCTAGGGGATCGCACCATTTTTATGAGATGGCCCCTGGCTTCCTACAGTGTGGCTAGGGATCACACAGGAGGCTATGTTTTCCAGTTGTCTTTTAAATTGGCCCCTGACTATATGTCTAATATGATCTGATTTATACTTTGCAAAGTTCCCTTTGGCTGTTGTGTGGAGAACTGATAGTGGGGACAAGAGTGAAAGCAGGCAGATAAGTTAGGGCGCTACTGCAGTAGGCTGGGCAAGAGATGATGGGGGTTTAGACTTGGCAGGTAGGACTTCAGGGAAGAGGTTAGATTCTGGTTATCTTTTGAAAGAAGAGTCGACAGGACTGCTGATGAATTGGATGTGGGGTGAGCACTGTGGGGTGAGAAGGAAAAGAGGATTCATGGTTGCTTCTTAGGGTTTTTGCTTGAACTACTACACAAAATTTCAGAAAAATGGACAGGCCAGCCCGGTGGCGTAGTAGTTAAGTTCATGTGCTCAGCTTTGGCAACCGAATGTTCGCAGGTGCGGATCCTGTGTGCAGACCGACACACCACTCATCAACCCACGCTGTGGCAGTGTGCCACATACAAATTAGAGGAAGATTGGCACAGATGTTAGCTCAGGGACAATCTTCCTCGAGCAAAAAGAGGAGGATTGGCAATAGAGATTAGCTTAGAGCCAATCTTCCTCACCAAAAAAAAAAAAAAAAAAGGTTTCAGAAAAGTGGAAGACTGGGGCAAGTGCAGGTTTGGAAAAAAAAGAATCAAGAATTGTCTTTTGATCATGAAATTGACCAAGTCAAACTCCACAGACTATGGGACACGTATTCTAAACAATGCAAATTTTAAAATCAGTCACTAACCTATCCATCCATTAAAAAACATGCTCTATAAATACCAATGCAAATAATATATTTATGCAAATAAATTTTGTTCCTTTACCCTGACATGGAGAAGTCCACGTCCTGTCAGGGTTAGAACTAGGTCAGCATTACCAAATTCCACTTCCTCTGGAGACTTCCAAGGTTTAAAAATAAATAAATAAATATAAGAAGTAAAACTCAAATGACCGCCACATTTGCAGGCCAAACAGTGATATCCAAAAGGCAGTCTCAAGGTTTAATTATCAGCAATAGGTAATTCTGAAAGAGAATCTTGTTAAGTGGGGGAAAGTCTTCTATGTGCCGTCTTCTTAATTAATTGTTTAATTAATGTAATAATCTCACATGCAAACAGAAAAAGCACCCAACCCCTTCCAGAAGGAGATGACCCATGTCCAGTTATGGCATACATTCCTTCCCTGACTGTATTCATTCATTTAACAAACATGCCATGAATGTCTTTTATGTGCCAGGCGCAGTGCTGCATTATGAGAACCTGGTTATGAACCGAACATCTTCCCTGTCCCTATGGAGCCTGCGGTCCGGTTGGGGAGATAGAAAAATAAACACATGGGGACTTCCAACTTCAGCAATCTGGAACACTACATAACCTGGAAATGTTCTTATGATAAACCCTTAGAAATGCTGGCTAAAATTTAAGGAAATGCATTACTGAACTGGTAAGAAGAAAGAGAAATCTCCAGGGTCCAAAGTGAAGAGCGAGCTGAAAACCAGAGTGGTAAGCACGAGAGCAGATGATGAAGCTACCCAGAGGAAGGACTTAATCCCAGTCATCTAAAATATTCTAAGATCTATTCAATGTGGGAGGGGACTACACGGGGCTTGAACCCCAGGAGGTGAGAATCACTGAGTGCTACCCTGAGGTCTGGCTACCACAACCTACCGGGCAGAGCACTAGACTAAGTGAGGTGCTGGCCAAGGACAAGAGAATGCGGGTTGGTGGGGAGAGAGGGAAGTCATAAATACTATAATCAGTTCCGTAAGTGAAGACTATTGCCTCTACTGGTATTTCCTTCTTTGCTGTGTCATAGATATGTTTTCTCTTTTATTGAGGTATAACTTTGTGAGATAGAAAATATGTATACTGGTCTCTGCCTCCAGTTCTCGGCACAAAGCTCCTAAAACTCTCATAATTTCCTAAGTGAGAGGAGCAGTAGGAGCATCTTTTGTTCTAATAGTTGGTCTTTGATCCCAGGTGCTGACAAAGAGCTCTTAAATCCTTTGAAATTTCCTGGGTGATAGGAGTGTCTTTTGTTCTAATGAGGTGACTCTTGGTGGGCTCCTGGATGGGGGCTGGTCACCAGAAAGACCAAGGCATGATTAGAAGCTTGGAATTTTTCGCCCCATCCCCCATTCTCCAGAGAGGAGAGAGGGGCTGGAAATGGAGTTAATAATGGATCATGCCTACATGATGAAGTCTTCATAAAAGTCCCAAAAGTTGTAGTTCAAAGAATTTCCAGTTGGTGAACATGTGGAGGTGCAGGGAGAGTGGCGTGCTCAGAGAAGGCATGGAAGCTCCATGCCCCTTCCCACATACCTTGCCCTATGTATCCCTTCTATCTGGATGTTTATTTGTGTCCTCTCTCTCTCTCTTTTTCTTTTTTTTTTTTTTTTACTGAGGAACATTTGCCCTGAGCTAACATCCGTGCCAATCTTCCTCTATTTTTTTTTTAGCATGTGGGCATCCAGGACAGCATGGCTGCTAACAGAGCAGTGTAAACCCAGGAACCAAACCCAGCCTGAAGAAGCAGAGCACGCTGAACTTAACCACCAGGCCACTGGGGCCGGCCCTATCTGTGTTCTTTATCATACTTTTTATAATAAACTGGTAAACAGTAAGTAAATGGTTTTTCTGAGTCCTGTCAGCCACTGTAGCAAGATAATCAAGCTTGAAGAGGGAGTCGTGGGAGCCTCCAGTTTATAGCCACTTAGTCAGAAACACAGGTGACAACCTGGACTTTCAATAGGCATCTGAAGTTGGGGGGCGGCAGTCTTATAGGACTGAGCCCTTAACCTGTGGGATCTGATGCTGTCTCCAGCTCAATACTGGCAAAATTGAGTTAAATTGTAGGACACACAGCTGGTGTCACAGAGAATTGCTTATTGTGGGGGAAAAAACCTACCCGTTGGTGTCATAAGTGTCATGTGTTTAGTAGTGGTGTGACAATAAAGGAGAAACAGGAGGACGCCTGGGTTTTTTCTTCTCAAACTTACATACGGTAATATGCAGAAAGTCAGATATATTTAAAAAGTAATTATCCTCCTCTTTCCCTTTCCCTTCCCCTAGAATTGTGTATGATGTGGGCCGGTGATGGTTACATTTGTCATTTTGTCCACAAGTTGCAAAATAGGAAGTGGGATCATGATGGAGCCAGGGAAGGAATGGGTGCCGTAATTGGACAGGGTTTTCTCCCTTTGGAAGGAGTTGAGTGTATTTTTTGTTTGCGTGTGAGATAATTACATTATGTTAGGAAGAGGCATTTAAAAAATTGTAAGTGGTATGAAAAAAAGTGGGAGGATGTTGCTTGGCAACCCATGGTTGGAATGCAGAGGACATCTGTTGTTTTTCTCCATCAGCATTCTATCTCCTTCTTTTGGAGAATGCCTCCTCCCCCACGGCACACTGGCTTGGTGGGGCTGTCAATCATGGTTCTCAGCCCCTCCCTATTCAGAGGATGGCATCCAATTCCAACTAGGCCAATGGGAAGTGCTTTCTCTGGAAGAATATCTTAGTGGGAGACAGGAGAACAGGAAACTTTTGAAGCTGATTCATTCAGGGAAAGCATCCTAAGGGACTTTCTATTCATTTCTGCTACCTACATATCCAGAGCTGCCCTGCTTCCTGAATATCCTGATGCTTGGCTGTTCAGATTGTCTTTTGATTTTGTGAATTTTCATGTTTTCTTTCAACAATCCTTTATGTTCCCCCTTCAGCTAGTCAGAGTTGATTTCTGTTGCTTGTAGTGATAGGACTTTAATTAGTAGTTAATCTCTTAATATTAAGCTCAATTAGCAGGACACTAAACTCAGAAGTGTACTATAGGTAGCAAAGAAGACCCCCAAATGAGATGATATTTAGTGATTCAGCTTTTTCAACGCCTCCATAGTAATCTTCTTCCCAGACACACCTCCCTAGTGTCTGGATTGGAAAGGTTTCAGGAAGGGTACCAGTAGTTGCTGATACATCGTATTCAGAATCACTACCTAGGGTATGGCCTTACAGGTTTTAAACTGCAAAAAACTTCAAAGAGCGCCATTCGCATAGATTACGATGTGAATGGTGTCCTTAGTGTTGTGCAGTGCAGTGACCTGTTACTCCCCTCTCCTAGTGCCTGTTGCTGGATTTGGCTTTTTGTGCCAGCTACATGCAACTCTCTTCTCGAAATTTCTCTGAAGTGCATAGTTGAGCTTCTTTGCAATCAGTCAGGGCATACCAATCCATCAGCTGGTTTTGTATGTGTCTGAATCAAACAGTGGACAGAGATCAAGACTTTGTTTCTCGGGAGGTTCCTGGGAAATCAATGGATACACTGAATGTTTGCACCTTCCCAAATTCTTACATTGCAGCCCTAACCCTTGGCATGGCTGTATTGGAGACGAAGCATCTAAGGAAGCAATTAAGGTTAAATGAAGTCATGACGGTGGGTCCTTGATCCAATAGGATTAGTGTCCTTATAAAAAGAGAAGCCAGAGAACTCAATTCTCCCTCTCTCTCCACAAGCATGCACTGAGGAAAGGCTGTGTGAGGACATAGCAAGAAGGCGGCCACCTGCAAGCCAGGAAGAGAGTCCTCACCAGAAACTGAATTGGCTGGCAACTTGATCTTAGACTTTTCTGCCTCCAGAACTACGAAAAAAAAAGTCTGTGGTATTTTGTTATGGCAGCCTGGGCTAAGACAGACTTAAATAGAAATGTGGCGATGACAGATATTAATGAATTTTACTTATCAGAAGCACTGACTCCCAAACTGTATCCAATCTAGCCACTTTACTACATAAACAAGTTAAAGTGAATTGAGTGTCTTTTTTTTGAGGAAGATTAGCTCTGAGCTAACATCTGCTGCCAATCCTCCTCTTTTTGCTGAGGAAGACTGGCCCTGAGCTAACAACCGTGCCTATCTTCCTCTACTTTATATGTGGGATGCCTACCACAGCATGGCGTGCCAAGCAGTGCCATGTCCGCACCCAGGATCCTAACCAGCGAACCCCAGGCCGCCAAAGCAGAACATGCGCACTTAACAGCTGTGCCACCAGGCCAGCCCCTGAATGTCTTTTTATTTGTTGTGGAGAAGGACAGGTGAATGAAAAATGTGGGTGAGAATAGAATCAACTGTTTTTCTGTTTTCTTCAACATATAATCCATAAATATCTTGTCACTATAGCAAAGTAATTATCACACCACCACTACCAAACACACGTGCACAAATACACGTAAGCATTAAAAAAGAAATGATATTAGTCATTAGGGAAAAGCCAATTGAAGCTACAATGAAATACCACTTCTACCACCCACTCCTACCACCCACTAGGCCTGCTATAATCAAAAAGAGAGACAATAGCAAGTGTTAGAGAGAATGTTGAGCAATTGGAGCCCTGACACATTGCTGGTGGGAATGTAAAATGGTATAGCCACTGTGGAAAATAGGTTGGCATTTTCTCAAAAAGTTAAACATAGAGTTGCCATATGACCCGGCAGTTTTATTGCCAGGTATATACCCAAGAAAATCGAAAACATATGTTCATACAAAAACTTGCACACAAATATCCATAGTAGTACTATTCATAACAGCCAAAAAGTAGAAACAACCCAAATGTCCATCAACTGGTGAAGGAATAAACAAAATGTGGCATATCTATCAATGAAATAGTATTCTGTCATAAAAAAGAATGACGTAGTGATATTTGCTGCCACATGGATAAACCTTAAAAACATTCCACTTAGTGAAAGAAGCCAGACACAGAAGGCTACATATTGTATGTTCCATTTATATGAAATACACAGAATAGGCAAATTCATAGAGACAGAAAGTAGATAACTGGTTGTCAGATGCTGGGTTGGGGGCATGGGAAATGACTGCTAAGGGGTATAGGGCTTCTTTTTGGGTTGATAAAAACATGCTGGAATTAGATAGTGGTGATGGTTGCCAGACCTCATAAATATACTAAAAACTACTGAATTGTACACTTATAATGGTGAATTTTATAGTATGTGAATTATAGCTCAAAAAAGAAAACCAGAAAAGACGGCAAGCTAACTTCTATACTTATAGATCTTGGACAATCAGCAATTTGGCAACAACATCCAACTTTGCATTTTCTACCAAAATGTTAAGCAAGAAAGAATTACTTAAAGAGCAAGGAGAAAGAGCTGATTATAAATGATGAAACATTAATTTAAAAAAAATCTAGGGGCCAGCCATGTGGCGCAGCGGTTAAGTGCGCATGTTGTGCTTTGGCGGGCTGGGCTTCGCCGGTTCGGATCCCAGGTGCGGACATGGCACCGCTTGACATGCCATGCGGTGGTAGGCGTCCCACATAGGAAGTAGAGAAAGATGGGCACGGATGTTAGCTCAAGGCCAGTCTTCCTCAGCGAAAAGAGGAAGATTGGCAGCAGTTAGCTCAGGGCTAGTCTTCCTCAAAACAAAAAAGAACTATATTGTATACAAGCCTAATTATAAATTCAATACAAAATTGTACAAAATGTAAATAATACCTAAATGCACAGTGAAGAAAGTTAAAGTCTCCTAAATTCTATTGTATGAGTTAATGTATGTTGGCAGTTTAACAAAACCTGACATCTCAAATGCCTAATAAAACAAAAGTTTATTTTCCACTTCTGAAATCCAAACTAGGAGTTCGTTACTGATAAATAATCTGATCTCTGCCAAGCAATGATTCAAGCACCCAGGATCCTTTCATTTTGTGTCTGCATCTTGAACACAGAGCTTCCAAAGTTGCCAAAGAAGGAGAAAGAGTATGGAGAATTGTCCACAGGTCCATTGACCAGATCTCAGGCACATGGGCATACCTATCTGCAAGGGATGTTGAGAAACATAAGGTAATGAGTGCCCAGGAGCAAGAGGAAAGAGGTTTGTTGAATTGTTGACCAGTCTCTGCCATGCCTACCTCATGGATAACTGTGTCAACAGTTTAGAACGAAGTCCTCCAACTCTTTTTGTATGCATATGTTAATATATAATAGTACTTTTTTTTTTTCCTTTTTTCTCCCCAAAGCCCCCCGGTACATAGCTGTATATTCTTCGTTGTGGGTCCTTCTAGCTGTGGCATGTGGGATGCCGCCTCAGCGTGGTTTGATGAGCAGTGCCATGTCAGCGCCCAGGATTCGAACCAGCGAAACACTGGGCCGCCTGCAGCGGAGCGCGTGAACTTAACCACTCGGCCACGGGGCCAGCCCCTTTAATAGTACTTTTTATGAAAATGGAATCATACTATACATATTGGATGGATAGGCTGTGCACAGATAGGCTGGTTTGGATATAACCCACACTTATTTAGTTGTCCTCCACATACATTCAGGATTTAGAATATACTGATTCAAACCTTGGAGACTTCAAACAGACATTATGCGCTGCTATTCAGATGTTTTCCATGCTGACTCTGATGCTGCCCAGCACATTTTCTCACATGCTAGCCTGTGCCGACGGCTAATCTCAAGTAAGAAGAATTAAGTGGAGGATTCACAGCTCTGTGGAGGTTCATCTTCCTAATACAGTCACATTCTTTACTCCTTCAAAAGAAAAATTGACATTCTCTGGCTTTTAATGTTATCGGTTGGTTTTATTTTAACCTCAGATGCTGCTAATCATTCCCATTTCATGGCACATTATCATCATTGATAAATGCAATGCTCTTATATATGTACAAATATATATATAAATATATGTAATATATATAAATTTATAAATATATATATAAGTATGTATATTCCCTTTCATTCCATAACCCACTTCCTTTTCCAGCCCAGAGACAACCACTGTAATGTGCTTAACATGTATCTTTGTGTTTGTGTTGGCAAAATGTGTATTGGTTTGCGTCCATATATTTTAAATTTGCATAAGTGGTTTGTGTTTTAAAAACATCACTGTTTTTAAGTTCAAAATTCATCTTCGTCGTTAAGTGTACATCTAATGCATTGCTCCCGACTGCTGTGTAGTACTCCGTGGTGTACATTCACCATATTTTACGCATTTACTCTCCAAATGATGGGAACCCAGATTGTCTCTGCTCCTCCATACCGCAAATAATGCCTCAATTAATGTTCTAGCTCACGACCCCTTAAGGACTTGTGTGGGAATTTCATTGAGATATAGACTAGGAGCAGACTGGCTGGGTTCTCATGTATACATACACACTACTGGACTATGTGCCACCATATCGCTCTCTACAAGTTGCGCCAGTCTTTATTCCCATAATGAGGAGTTCCGATTTTCCCAACAAAGCTCACCATTCTCTCTCTAACTTTTGCTATCTGATTAGATGTAACGCAAAATCTCATTGTTAATTTATATTTTTCTGATCCTAATTTAGTTTAAATATCTTTTCATATGTTTATTACCCTTCTGAGTTTCCTCTTCTGTGTATTACCTACTCGTATCCCTAGCTAATTTGAAAATTGGAGTTGCTGTATTTTTCTTGTTGATATGCAGGAGTTCCTTGTCTTTTCTAGATCAGGGATCAGCGAACTATGGCCCACGACCAAACCTGGCAAAACTCCAGTCTTTGTAAGTAAAGTTTTATCAGAATACAGTCACACCCATTCGCTTACTGCCTACGGCTGCTTTCCTGCTCCAACAGCAGAGTTGAGTATTTGTGTCAGAGACCATCCAGACTGTAAAGCTAGCCTAAAATATTTGCTGTTTGGTCCTTTATAGAAAGAGTTTGCTAAACTCTGCTCTAGATAATAATCTCTTATTGGCATTAGACTTGGCAAATATCTTCTCATTTTGTCATCTGTCTTTTTCTTTTTTTTTTTTTAAAGATTGGCACCTGAGCTAACAACTGTTGCCAATCTTTTTTTTTGTTTTCTGCTTTATCTCCCCAACTCCCCGCCCCCCGTACATAGTTGTATATCTTAGTTGCAGGTCCTTCTAGTTGTGGCTCATGGGACACTGTCTCAACGTGGCCTGACAAGCAGTGCCATGTCCGCGCCCAGGATCGGAACACTGGGCCGCCGCAGCGGAGCGCGCGAACTTAACCCCTCGGCCACGGAGCTGGCCCTGTCATCTGTCTTTTAACTTTGCCCATACAGTCCTTCACTGAACCCCAAATTTTGATTTTAATATAATCAAATCCATTAATTTTTCACTCCAAGTTACACTTTTTTAAGTTTTAAAAAAAATTCTTCCCTGCCCCAGGTTACAAAAATATCTTCCTACTTTTTTTTCTATTAAATTAATAATTTCACGTTTTAGTTTAGTTCTTCAACCCATTTGGAGCTCACCTTTATATATGATATTAAATAGGCATCTAGTATTATTTTTCTCTGTATAATGAGCCAATTGATCAAGCACTACCTACTAAATAATCCAATTAGCCTTTGTGTTAGTTTCCAATGTATTGCCTCACGGTTCTAAATCTACCCTTCATTGTCTGCTCAGCTAAAATTAAGATTATCCCTTTAAATATTTCTCTCTTGCCGTCTTGCCTGATGTTAAACTTTGTCAGTAGAGGATGCTGGAGAGACAATGGAGAAAAAGTTTTTCCTCTTTCTGGCTCTTGCAGTACGCAGTTTCTGTGGTACTAAGCTTGCAGCACACGGCTTCTCCAGCACCTGGTTTCTACCATGTGCAGAGGTCTGCAGTACCCACTATCCAGCAGCTTCCCCTGGCATTCCCTTGGATAGATTTCCAGCAAATTCCACAGGTGCCTCAACTTAGCCACTTCTCCACCATCCAGTGAAGAGGCCACTCCCTCTTCAACCCATTCTGGGTCTAGGCTGTACAGCAAGGGAAAGTCTTCTTTGGGCATTTTATCTTGACCTAGAGGCAGTGTCTCTTTCTTATACCTGAGGTTCTTGTATTATTTACAGCTCTCTTTATTTCTTACTACCCTGTTCAAATTACTGTGTGATTTCTGTCTCTTGGTTGGACCCTAACTGATATATTCATATTCTCATTGATTTGTACTACAGTTTTATCAAATATTAAATTCTCATATTTGTACATGGGTCTATCTCTGAGATCTCTATTTTGTTCTATTGGCCTATTGGTCTAATTTAATCTTAAATGAAATATTAGGTGCAGAGTCCCTAGCCGTTACCCAACACATAGTAGGAACTCTTTAAATGGTAGCTATATTGATCATGGTAGAGACTATCCATCTTTGTCCTCACAGAGTACCTACCTGAGACCGGTAATCTGGCTTTGGTTTGATTTTATGGGCTGGAAGAAGGGAGGCAGCCCCAGTAGGGGAGAGGTGCTTGTTTCCTGGTTCAAACAACTTATAAATGAACGAAAATCCAAAAATCAATGGATTTTTCTGACTTTAAGCCACTCCTTTAGCCGTCATCCATAATTTACATTCATGCAGGCATTCATTCCTATAGCGATTCTGGTAGATCTATTCTATAATTTTTAAATTTTCTTGGACATAATTAATCATCATAAACCTGTCCGATGCAACCTCATGTAGGAACACTAGTGAATGTTCCATGTATACACAGTACTTTGTTTCTTTTACGTTCTTGTTCCAAAAGGGAAGTTTCTCTCACTGATTAAATATAACTGAGCTATAAAACCAAATCTAAACAAACAGAAAAACATCTCCCATTCTTAGAAGGGAAGACTTAAAATGCCCAGTCTAGCAAAATTAACACATTTAGTACAATTCTAACAATAAACTTAATAACGTTTTTGAAATGTACAAAATAACCTTTAAGTTAATTTTGAAGATCGTCTCTAGAGATGAACTTCCCTCCATGATGTGGAGTTATCCCTCCCCTTGAACCTGGCCTGGACTTCATGACTCACTGAATCAACAGGGTGCTGACTCACTTAATCAGTAGAATGCCGAGAAAGCATCGTTCTGGGACTTCCAAGGTTAGATCATAAGGAACATTTCGGCTTCCATCTGGATCTCTTGAAATGTTTTCTCTTAAGACACTTTCTCCAAGAACCCAGACACCATGATGTGAGAATCCCAAGCCACGTGAACAGGCCACCTGTAGCCACTCTGATTTACAGCCCCAAGTAAGCTCCCAGTAGAGAACCACCATCAATTTCCACTTATGTGAATGAGCCATCTTAGATATCCAGCCCAGTCAAGACTTCAGATGGTTCCAGCCCCAGCCAGCATCTGACAGTAATCGCATGAGAGACCCCAAACGAGGACTTCCCAGCTGAGCTCAGTCAACCCACCTGAGCATGAAAGATAACAAATTATTGTTTTAATTCACTAAGTTTTAATATGTTTTGTTATGCAACAATAGATAATTGGAGCAGAAATTGATACCAAAAGTGCTATCCCACTGTGACAAAAACCTAAAACATGTGGCAATGGCTTGGGATCAGGGAGCATTTGGAAGTTAGAAGGCCCTCAAGGAGACTATTAGTGAAGATTTGAAGGAGAGAAAGAAAATTGTTATTGGAGGCTGGAGAAAAGGCAACTTCTGTAGTGTAGTAGCAAAAAGTTCAGAAGAATGTCATCTGTGGTAAAATCCAAAATAGAAAGTATACTTAACGTAAGGGTGAATTTGGCCAAGGAGATTTTTAGCCAGCATGTTCAAAGTGCCAACTGGTCTCTTTTAGCTGTCAATGATAAGGTACAGGAAGGGAGAGAAGCTAAAAAGGCAACTGTTCAACTTTCTCGAAGAGTTTAGAGGATATATAAAGGGCTCAGCACAGTCTTTCTAGCCACCAAAAGTTTCTCAAAGGAAGACTACCCTTAAGATAAAGATGAAATCTGGGCCGGCCTGGTGGCAAAGCGGTTAAGTTCCCAGCTGCTTTGGCGGCCCAGGTTTCACCAGTTCAGATCCCAGGTGTGGACCTAGGCACTACTTGGCAAGCCACACTGTGGCAGGCATCTCACATACAAAGTGGAGGAAGGTGGACATGGATGTTAGCTCAGGGCCAGTCTTCCTCAGCAAAAAGAGAAGGATTGGTGGTGAATGTTAGCTTAGGGCCAATCTTCCTCAAAAAATTAAATAAATGAACAAATAAAGATGAAGTCAGGAGTGTAGTTGTAAGACTGTTTGTTAAGACTTTAGAAAGTTTTAAGTGCATTTTTCTTTTTTTTTTTCAAAGATTTTATTTTTTTCCTTTTTCTCCCCAAAGCCCCCTGGTACATAGTTGTATGTTCTTCGTTGTGGGTCCTTCTAGTTGTGGCATGTGGGATGCTGCCTCAGCATGGTTTGATGAGCAGTGCCATGTCCGCACCCAGGATTCGAACCAACGAAACACTGGGCCGCCTGCGGCGGAGCGCACAAACTTAACCACTTGGCCACGGGGCCAGGCCCTTAAGTGCATTTTTCATAGATCCTCACAAGTAATTGAAGTGGCTTCTAAGAATGCTAGAATACTTCCTTTTTTTTTTTTACTAGACAAGAGAGCTTTTAAGAATCTTCAGAAGGTTTCCTATAGCATACTGAGTCTCAGACCAAGGTGGAGAGGGGCCTATCTTGAAGACATTTGTGGGTGTAGCTTTCGAGAATCTAAATAAAATTCATAGAACACATAAAAATGTAAGAGAACTACATTTGTAGAAGAACCACCAGCTTCAAGTAAAAAGGACAGTTCAAAATGAAAAGAGCCCCGGGAAGTCGGAACTTCCTATGGGCAAGAAGCAGGCTCTGAAACTACACAGTCAAGAACGTAAGCCACTTCTTATGGAAAAGAAAGAATGACTCAAGGAAAAGAACCAAGAGTCCAGAAGGCAGAGCTAAGAGCCACAGGGAATCACTCTCAGGGAGCAGGACTGGGTCCCAGTCAAGGAAATGGAAGTATGTACCTGGCTGGGATTTCAGAATTGATATGGAACGCTGACTGGTGCATCCCTCCTGTTTCCCCCTTTTTGAACAGGAGTGTTCATTGCAGTTATCTTATCCCCATCACACCATTGGATGCTGTGTTTGTGTTACAGACAACTTGATTATTTCTTTAACTGGTCTTTAGATCAAGAGGAACCACACCCAAGGAGCCAAATGTGAAGAGCCTCATGTATACCTGGACCTCATTTAGATGGTGAGACCCTGAACTTTGAGCTGATGCTGTAAGGTGAGGAGACTTTGGGAGTCCTCGGAGGGAGGTGAGTGGATTGTGCACATTCAATGGTTGTGAATTGTGTTGTCCAGAGTGTGGGCTGTGGTGGATAGTCTTTAAATGTGCACACCGTCAGTCTCTACTGTATCTGTAGCATGTCTTCTTTTTTACACTTAATTTTTTTGTGCCTTTTCTTCATTATTTCACCAGAGGTTTGTCTATTACTCTTCTCAAAGAATCAACTTTTGGCTATGTCAATCTTTTTCTATTATTATTATTGAGGTCATAATAGTTTATAACATTGTGAAATTTCAGTTGTACATTATTATCTGTCAGTCACCATATAAATGTACCCTTTTACCCCTTCTGCCCAGCCCCCAAACCCATTCCCCTCTGGTAACCACTAATCTGTTCTCTTTGTCCACATGTTTGTTTATCTTCCACATACGAGTGAAATTATGTGGTGTTTGTCTTTCTCTTTCTGGCTTATTTAGCTTAACATAGTACCCTCAAGGTCCACCCATGTTGTTGCAAATGGGATGATTTTGTCTTTTTACGGCTGAATAGCATTCCACTATATATATATGCCACATCTTCTTTATCCATTCATCAGTTGATGGGCACTTCGGTTGCTTCCACGTCTTGGCTATCGTGATTAACGCTGCAATGAACATGGAGGTGCATGGGACTTTTGGAATTGCTGATTTCAAGTTCTTTGGATAAATACCCTGTAGTGGGATAGCTGGGTTGTATGATATTTCTATTTTTAATTTTTTGAGACATCTCCATACTGCTTTCCATAGTGGCTGCACCAGTTTGCATTCCCACCAGCAGTGTATCAGGTTCCCTTTTCTCCACATCCTCTCCAACATTTGTTATTGTTTGTCTTGGTGATTATAGCCATCCTAACGAGTGTAAGATTATATCTCATTGTAGTCTTGATTTGCATTTCCCTGATGATTAGTGATGATGAACATCTTTTCATGTGCCTATTGGCCATCTGTATCTCTTCTTTGGGAAAATGTCTGTTCAGGTCCTCGGCCATTTTTTGATCAGAGTGTTTGTTTTTCTGATGTTGAGTTGTGTGAGTTCTTTATATATTTTGGAGATTAACTCCTTGTCAGATATATGATTTGCAAATATTTTCTCCCAATTGGTGGGTTATCTTTTTGTTTTGTTCCTGGTTTCCTGCCTTACAGAAGTTCTTTAGTCTGATGAAGTTCCGTTTGTTTATTTTTTCTTTTGTTTCCCTTGCCTGAGTAGACATGGTACTTGAAAAGATCCTTCTAAGACGGATGTCAAACAGTGTATTGCCTATATTTTCTTCTAGGAGTTTTATGGTTTCACATCTTACTTTCAAGTCTTTGATCCATTTTGAGTTAATTTTCGTGTATGGCAAAAGATAATGGACTACTTTCATTCTTTTACATGTGGCTGTCCAGCTTTCCCAACACCATTTATTAAAGAGAGTTTCCTTTCTCCAGTGTATGTTCTTGCCTCCTTTGTTGAAGATTAGCTGTCCATGGATGTGTGGTTTTATTTCTGGGTTTTCAGTTCTGTTCCATTGATCTGTGTATCTGTTTTTGCGCCAGTACCTTGCTGTTTTGATTACTACAGCTTTGTAGTATATTTTGAAGTCAGGGATCGTGATGCCTCCAGCTTTGTTCTTCTTTTCTCGTGATTGCTTTAGTTATTTGAGGTATTTTGTTGCCCCATATGAATTTTAGGATTCTTTGTTCTATTTCTGTGAAGAATGTCGTTGGGATTCTGATTGGGATTGCATTGAATCTGTAGATTGTTTTAGGTAGTATGGACATTTTAACTATATTTATTCTTCCGATCCATGTGCATGGAATATCCTTCCATTGCTTTATGTCATCATCGATTTCTTTCCATAATGTCTTATACTTTTCAGTGTATAGGTCTTTCACCTCCTTGGTTAAATTTATTCCTAGATATTGTATTCTTTTTGTAGCGATTGTAAATGGGGTTGTACACTTGAGTTCTCTTTCTGTTAGTTCAATATTGGAGTATAGAAATGCAACTGATTTTTTTTTAAAGATTTTTTAATTTTTCCCTTTTTCTCCCCAAAGCCCCCCGGTACATAGTTGTATATTCTGAGTTGTGAGTCCTTCTAGTTGTGGCATGTGGGACGCCGCCTCAGCATGGCCTGATGAGCAGTACCATGTCTGCACCCAGGATCAGAACCAACGAAACACTGGGCCACCTGCAGCGAAGCACGCGAACTTAACCGCTCGGCCACAGGGCCGGCCCCGCAACTGATTTTTGTAAGTTGATTTTGTACCCGTAACTTTGCTGTAGATGTTAACTATTTCTAACAGTTTTCTGATGGATTCTTTAGGATTTTCTATATGTAAAATCAGGTCACCTGCAGACAGTGAGAGTTTCACTTCTTCCTTGCCAATTTGGATATCTTTTATTTCTTTTTCTTGCCTAATTTCTCTGGCCAAAACCTCCAGTTCTATGTTGAATAAGAGTGGCAAGAGTGGGCACCCTTGTCTTGTCCCTGTTCTCAGAGGGATGGCTTTCAGTTTTTCCCTGTTGAGTATGATATTGGTTGTGGGTTTGTCATATATGGCCCTTATTATGTTGAGGTACTTTCCTTCTATACTCATTTTATTGAGAGTTTTTATCATAAATGGATGTCGGATCTTGTCAAATGCTTTCTCTGCGTCTTTTGAGATGATCGTGTGATTTTTTGTTTTTTGAGGAAGATTAGCCCTGAGCTAACATCTGTGCCCATCTTCCTCTATTTTATATGTGGGACACCTGCTACAGCATGGCTTGATAAGTGGTGCATAGGTCCTTGGCCCAGGATCTGAACCGGCGAACCCCAGGCCTCTGAAGCAGAGTGAGCAAACTTAACCGCTACTCCACTGGGCCGGCCCCTGAGATGATCATGTGATTTTTATTCCTCATCTTGTTAATGTGGTGAATCACATTGATTGATTTGTGGATGCTGAACCATCCCTGGATCACCGGTATAAATCCGACTTGATCATGTTGTATGATCCTTTAATGTACTGCTGTATTTGATTTGCCAATATTTTGTTGAGGATTTTTTGTATCTATGTTTATCAGTGATATTGGACTGTAATTTTCCTTCTTTGTGTTGTCTTTGTCTGGTTTTGGGATCACAGTGATGTTGGCATTGTAAAATGCCTTAGGAAGTGTTCCATCTTGTTCAACTTTTTGGAATAGTTTGAGAAGCATAGGTACTAAATCTTCATTGAATGTTTGGTGGAATTCTCCAGAGAAGCCATTCGGTCCTGGACTTTTATTTTTTGTGAGGCTTTTGATTACTGTTTCAATCTATTTATTTGTGATTGGTCTATTCAGATTCTCTATTTCTTCTTGATTCAGTTTTGGGAGGTTTTATGACTTTAAGAATTTATTCACTTCTAGATTTGTCCAAATTGTTGACATAGTTTTTCATAGTATTCCCTTATACTCTATTGTATTTCTGTGGTATCCATTGTAATTTCTCCTCTTTCATTTCTAATTTTATTTATTTGAGTCTTCTCTCTTTTTTTGTTAGTGATTCATTTGTTAGCTTTGCTTATCTTCTCAAAGAACTAGCTCTTAGTTTCATTGATCCTTTCTACTGTTTTTTTTTGGTTTCTATTTCATTTATTTCTGCTCTAATTTTTATTATTTCCCTCCTTCTGCTGACTTTGGGCTTTGTTTGTTCTTCTTTTTCTAATTCTGTTAGGTATAGTTTAAGATTGCTTATTTGAGATTTTTCTTGTTTGTTAAGATGGGCCTGTGTTGCTACGAATTTCCTTCTTAGGACCAAGTTTGCTGCATCCCATGTGAGTTGGTATGGTGTATTTTCATTTGTCTCCAGATATTTTTTGATTTCTCTTTTAATTCCTTCAATAATCCATTGGTTGTTTAGTAGCATGTTGTTTAGTCTCCATGTATTTGTTACTTTCCCAGCTTTTTTCTTGTAGTTGATTTCTAGTTTCATAGCATTATGGTCAGAAAAGATGCTTGATATGATTTCAATCTTCTTAAATTTATTGAGCTTGCCACATTTCCCAACATATGGTCTATGCCTGAGAATGGTCCATGCGTACTTGAGAAGAACGTGTATTCTGCTGTTTTGGGATGGAGTGTTCTACATATATCTATTGAGTCCAACTGGTTTAGTTTTTCATTTAATTCCATTATTTCCTTGTTGACTTTCTGTGTGGATGATCTATCCACTGATGTAAGTGGGGTGTTAAGGTCCCCTACTATTATTGTGTTATTGTTAATATCTTCTTTTAGGTTTGTTAATAGTTGATTTATGTGCTTTGGTGCTCCTGTGTTGGGTGCATGTATACTTATAAGTGTCATGTCCTCTTGGTGGAGTGTCCCTTTTATCATTATATACTGCCCCTATTTGTCTCTCATTGCTTTTTTTTTTTTATAGATTTTATTTTTACTTTTTCTCCCAAAGCCCCCCAATACACAGTTGTGTGTATTTTTAGTTGTGGGTCCTTCTAGTTGTGGCATGTGGGATGTCGCCTCAGCATGGCTTGACGAGCAGTGCCATGTCCACACCCAGGATTAGAACTGACGAAACCCTGTGCTGCCACAGCAGAGCATACGAGCTTAACCACTCAGCCACAGGGCCGGCCCCTCATTGCCTTTTTTATCCTGAAGTCTGCTTTGTCTGCTATAAGTATGGCAACACCTGCTTTCTTTTGTTTGCCATTAGCTTGGACTATTGTCTTCCATGCCTTCACTCTGAGCCTGTGTTTATATTTAAAGCTGAGATATGTTTCTTGGAGGTAGCATATTGTTGGATCTCATTTTTTAATCCATCCAGCCACTCTGTGTCTTTTGATTGGAGAATTCAATCCATTTACATTTAGAGTGATTATTGATATATGAGGGCTTAATGCTGCCATTTTATCATTTATTTCCTGATTGTTCTGTATTTCCCTTGTTTCTCATCCCATGTATTTGAGACTGCCAATTCAGTTTGTTAGTTCTCTATGGTTGTTTTCTCAGTTTTCTCTTTATTTATTGTTTGTGTTTCTGTTCTGATTATTTGTTTAGTGGTTACCATGAGCTTTGTATAAAAAAATCTTGCAGATGAGACAGTCTCTTTTCTGATAGCCTCTTATCTTAGTCTAAGCAGCTTCCATCCCTTCCCTCTTCCCCTTCTACGTTATTGTTGTCACAACTTATTCCATTTTGTGTTGTGAGTTTGTGATAAAAATGATGAAATTATAGTTATTTTTGATGTTTTTCTTCCCTTTATCTTTAATCTTGTAATTAAGAGTTTGCTAACCTGTTCTGATAGAGAACTGCAATTTTCTGGTTTTGTCTGCCTATTTATCTCCTTACTCAAGGCTTTATAAACCCTTTCTTTTTTTTCAGATATGAGGGCCTTCTTGATCATTTCTTGTAGGGAGGGTCATGTGGCTATGCACTCCCTCAGCTTTTGTTTATCTAGAAAAGTTTTTATTTCTCCATTATATCTGGAGGATATTTTTGATGGATAGAGTATTCTTGGCTGAAAGTTTTTGTCTTTCAGAGTTTTGAGTATATCATTCCACTTTCTCCTAGCCTATTATGAGAAATCCACTGAAAGTCTGATAGGGGTTCCTTTGTAAGTTATTTTTTTTCTGCCTTGATGCCCTTTATATTTTTTCTTTGTCATTGACTTTTGCCAGTTTACTACTATATGCCTTGGAGAAGGTCTTTTTACATTGGTGCAATTAGGAGTTCTATTAGCTTCTTTTACTTGTAACTCCAGTTCTTTTCCCAGGTTTGGGAAGTTCTCAGCCATTATTTTTTTTTTAAAGATTTTATTTTTTTCCTTTTTCTCCCCAAAGCCTCCTGGTACATAGTTGTATATTCTTAGTTGTGGGTCCTTCTAGTTGTGGCATGTGGGATGCCACCTCATCAAGGCTTGACAAGCGGTGCCATGTCTGCACCCAGGATTCGAACTGGTGAAACCCTTCCCTGCCACAGCGGAGCATGTGAACTTAACCACTTGGCAACAGGGCCAGCCCCTCAGCCATTATTTTTTTTTTTGAACAAGCTTTCTGCTCCTTTCTCTCTCTCTTCTCCCTTTTGAATGCCTATAATCCTTAAGTTGCATTTCCTAATTGAGTTAGTTAGTTTTCAGAGAATTTCTTCATTTCTTTTTAGTTCTTTCTCTTCCTCCATCTAAAGCATTTCTATATTTCTATCCTCCAGATGGTAATTCTGTCCTCTATAATATCAGCTCTGTTATTCAAAGACTCCAGATTTTTCTTTATCTCATCCATCATGTTTTTCATCTCCAACATTTCTGATCAGTTTTTCTTTATAGTTTCTATCTCTTTTGTGAAGAATTCCCTCTGTTCATTAATTTTATTCCTGATTTCATTGAACTGTCTATCTGAATTTTCTTGTAAGCTGTTGAGTATTTTTATGACAGATATTTTGAATTCTTTGTCATTTAAATTGTAAATTTCTGTGCCTTCAGGATTGATTTCTGGGTGCTTGTCATTTTCTTTCTGGTCTGGAGTATTAATATACTTCCTCATATTATTTGATGGGATGGATTTGTGCCTTTGCAAATTGGTGGTATCTGGTCGCAGATTCCACCTGCCACCACTGGGAGGTTGGGGGCAGGAGCTGTGTATTCAGCCTGCTGTGATCACTGGCATCTGTGCCTGTCTTTTGGAATCTATGCTGACAGGGACCATCTGCAATTGACCACTCACATCTGGTGCTTTTGTCACATATGCACAGATGATCTGGCGGGGGTCCCTTTCTCTGGCCAACTGGCCAAGCTGATGTGCCAGGTAGAGGGAGGGGCACTTTCTTTCACATGCGTGATCCTGGGAACATTCTCACTCTGCCCTCACTATCTGCATTCCTGGGGAGCTGGCTTGATGAAGACACCCAGCAATAGCTTAGCCTCCTCTGTGTGGAGCTTTCCCACAGCTGAGAGGCAATTTGGAGAGTGAAGGCATTCCTGTGGAGAGCTGCCTCGCCCCTCTCTCCTTTCAGAGCCTGGCACAGCCCTGAGCCCCAGGTCACTGCTGGAGAGGGAGAGGAGATCATCTTATTTCCTTCCACTTCCTCCCCAGGGGGGTCCAGCACCTCCACCTTCAGACGTATGGCTGTGTGGGTCTCTCAGATGTCTTTTGTGTTGTGTGAATGTCTTTTGTTGGTTTATGAATGTCCTTTTCATTGTATCTTAAAGGAGAGAGTCTAAGGGAAGACCTCACTCTGCCAGGATGCTGACGTCACTCTATGTCAATCTTTTTAAAATCACATGTATTTGTTTTTTGCTTATTTAGTTTCTCCTCTTATTTTTATTAACTTGTGACTTTTATTTTCTTTGGAGCAGTTCTGTTGTTCTTTGTCTAACTTCTTGACTTTAACACTTAGCTCTTTAAATTTCTGCCTATCTTCTTTTCTAATATAAGCACTCAAGTGCTTCTATATGCACCAAGTACATCCCACAAGTTTCAATACTTAGTATTTTTAAGTCATTCAGTTCTAAGTGTTTTCTGATATCCTATACGATGTCATCTTTGATCAGTTTAGCAGTATATTTTAAATTTTCCAAACACACAGGGAGTTTTAAGTTGTTGCTGTTAATGTCTTCCAATTATGATGTAGATACACAATGGGATAAGTCAAATACTGATTCTTTGGTATTTGAGACTTGTTTTTCAACAAATCTAGAACACGGTCTAGAGTACAGTCAATATTTACGAAAGCTCCTTGGAAATGCTTGATGAACATATGTACTCTCTAATATTGGGTAATGTTTTCTAGATAAAATCTACTAAATCAAACCTTTTTAAAAAACTATTTCTTAGTCTTGGATCCTCCTATCATATTTGTATGCCATCTCTCACACCTTTTGCAGTGAGTAATCCAGTTTTACCTTTCTTTGTTAATATGATAGGAAATATTTGAAAATTTTGTGGTGTAGGCAGTATGCTTGATATTCAACTATGAATTCATGGAGTTTTACACCTAAGAGTTTGTCAGTATTTTAAGATACTGGTATTTGATAGCCTCTTTATATGAATAAATTGGCTCCAAATTTTAAGCTGAAAAGTCATGGTAAAATTGTTCAGAAAATTATTACAACCATGGAACTTATAGAGATTTTCAATACTTAGATTAAGAATTATGTACACATTGTTCATAGTGTCTGTGTTCTGTTCACCAAGCAAAAATAATAAAATGCTGGTTATAAAAAAGTATATATCAGCATAGAAATAGGCTGAGTTCAGAAAAATATCCCAGTGTACATGGGAATTTTATTTTATTTTATTTTATTTTATTTTTTTAGGTTTTCAAGTGTTTATTCCCACAAAGCAACTACGTCCCACATTCATCCTCATACTTTGTGGCATATCTGTAAGTTCTCAGCGGGCTTTAGTTCTGTATAGACAAGACCAGATGGCAGGACCTTGACCAAGGTGAGGAAGGTGCCCATGACAAGGCAGAGACCTGAGTTGGGTGTCCCTCCACCAGCTCCTCCCTAAGCACAGTGAAACCAGCCTCCATGTTGTCAGGAAGGAAATGCCCCACTTGACTTTGTAGAGTACAGACAGCATACAGGAGTCAAGGTCTCCACAGGGACCCGTTAAAGCAAGCTTTGATGACAGTTTTTAGTTGTGCCTTTATTCACCTTAGTTTCTTGAAAATGTACTTGTTTTAAAGATCCTATAAATAGAGTGATCACCCACTAATGTGGGATGTAAGCTCCCCCTCTCAGCATGGTATTTTTGTTTTTTAAAAAGCAGAATTTCTTACAGGAATCTTATTGACCACACAGTAGTTACAAGAATGTCCGATATAATGGCATATACAATCTAAACAAGACAGGCTGATTAAGGATTTACATAATGTAAAAACATACATATTAAAAGTTAGCCATGTGGACAGAGGCATGCAGCAGGAAGAGTAGCTGATGGGAGGTTGGGGGTTGAGGGCCCAGATGCAGTAATATTGCTTTTCCCCTCCGTTACCAAAGGTAACTTCCGCTAACAGATACACATTTCACACATCTAACTACACAAGGGTAAATCGTGACCTGCTACACGTATAGTCTAAGTGGTCTGTGAGACTCCCACAAAAATAGGAAACACGAACCCCATGAAGGCAGGAGGAAGCATTGGTCATGTATTCTAGTTGGACTTGGAAAATGTTTAACTCTTGCCATTAACATCTGGAAGAGCTCGTGTCTCCTCTTGCTGTGTTTTCTTCACAACTGACACGCACTTAGTGGGGAATTCTGATGGTGGTTCAACCTAACAGTGATGACAGAAATACTCTTAAAAATGCTGTAACTTTTCAGCCAACATCATACTCAATGGGCAAAAACTGAGTGCCATCCCCCCAAAACAGGAATGAGACAAGGATGCCCTCTATCACCACTCTTATTTAACGTAGTACTGGAGGTTTTGGCCAGAGCAATTAGGCAAGAAAAAGGAATAAAAGGAATCCAAATAGGGAGGGAAGAAGTGAAACTCTTACTGTTTGCAGATAACATGATCTTATATATAGAAAACCCCGACGAATCTGTTGGAAAACTTTTAGAAGTAATCAACAACTACAGCAAAGTTTCAGGGTATAAAATCAATTTAAATAAATCAGTAGCATTTCTATACTCTAATAATGAACTAACAGAAAAAGAACTCAAGAACACAATACCATTCACAATCGCAACAAAAAGAATAAAATACCTCGGGGTGAATTTAACTAAGGAAGTGAAAGACCTATGCAACAAAAATTACAAGGCTTTTCTGAAAGAAATGGATGACGACATAAAGAGATGGAAAGACATTCCATGTACATGGATTGGAAGAATAAACATAGTTAAAATGTCCATTCTACCTAAAGCAATCAACAGATTCAACACCATCCCAATCAGAACCCCTATGACATTCTCTACAGAAATAGAACAAAGAATCCTAAAATTCATATGGGGCAATAAAAGACCCCGAATTGCTAAAGCAATCCTGAGAAAAAAGAACACTGTTGGAGGCATCACAATCCCTGACTTCAAAACATATTACAAAGCTACAGTAATCAAAACAGCATGGTACTGGTACAAAAACAGGTGCACAGATCAATAGAACAGAATTGAAAGCCCAGAAATAAAACCACACATCTATGGGCAGCTAATCTTCGACAAAGGAGCTGAGGGCATACAATGGAGAAAAGAAAGTCTTTTCAACAAATGGTGCTGGGAAAACTGGAAAGCCACATGTAAAAGAATGAAAATTGACCATTCTTTTTCACCATTCACCAAAATAAACTCAAAATGGATCAAAGACATAAAGCTGAGACCTGAAACCATAAGGCTTCTAGAAGAAAATGTAGGCAGTACACTCTTTGACATCAGTATTAAAAGGATCTTTTCAGACACCATGTCTTCTCAGACAAGGGAAACAATAGAAAGAATAAACAAATGGGACTTCATCAGACTAAAGAGCTTCTTCAAGGCAAAGGAAAACAAGATTGAAACAAAAAAACAACCCATTAACTGGGAATAAATATTTGCAAGTCATACATCTGACAAAGGCTTAATATCCATAATATATAAAGAACTCACAGAACTTAACAACAAAAAATCAAACAACCTGATCAAAAAATGGGCAGGAGACATGAACAGACATTTCTCCAAAGAAGATATACAGATGGCCAACAGGCACATGAAAAGATGTTCATCATCACTGATCATCAGGGAAATGCAAATCAAAATTACACTAAGATATCACCTTACACCCATTAGAACGGCAAAAATAACTAAAACAAATAGTAACAAATGTTGGAGAGGTTGTGGAGAAAAAGGAACCCTCATACACTGCTGGTGGGAATGCAAACTGGTGCAGCCACTATGGGAAACAGTATGGAGATTCCTCAAAAAACTAAAAATAGAACTACCATACGATCCAGCTATCCCACTACTGGGTATCTATCCAAAGAACCTGAAATCAGCAATTCCAAAAGTCCCATGCACCTCTATGTTCATTGCAGCATTATTCACAATAGCCAAGACGTGGAAGCAACCTAAGTGCCCATCAACAGATGATTGGATAAAGAAGCTGTGGTATATATAAACAATGGAATACTACTCAGCCATAAAAAAGAACAAAATCATCCCATTTGCAACAACGTGGATGGACCTTGAGGGAATTACGTTAAGTGAAATAAGCCAGGTAGAGAAGGACAATCTCTGTATGACTCCACTCATATGAGGAATTTAAACATGTGGACAAAGAGAACAGATTAGTGGCTACCAGGGGAAAGGTGGGGTGGGGGGTGGGCACAAAGGGTGAAGGGGTGCACCTACAACACGACTGACAGACAATAATGTACAACTGAAATTTCACAAGATTGTAACCTATCAACTCAATAAAAAAAAATGCTGTAACTTTTCCATAACATATTTTAATCACACGCTTAACATAAAACATGGATCATCTACAGCTTTAAGCCAAATGGTGGAGGAAGTGCATCTGAACGGTAACACTTTTCATTTCAATATTCTATAGTTCCTAGCACTGTCCTTAAGAATGAAACTGATCCAACCGCTTGCTCATTTACCCAAGCAGGCTCTAGTATGAGCTCTTAAAAAACATCCAAAACAGAAGAAATATCACTCTTTTTCTCTGGGCTTTTTGAGAAACTAAATCAAAATTATAAATTATTCAAGGTTCCTACTGAGCAGTGGTGCTTCTCTGTGTGTAACTATCTAGGGAACAAATCAGAAGTTGCACTGCAAGAGCATCAACGTAGGGTGTACTTATCAGGAATCAGGAACCTCAGACAGCAGTTCAGAGTTTTCTCATACACCCCCATTTGCCCTGCTTTTTGCCAATTATTATGGCAAAGGCGTTGGGGGGGCCATGCTTGGCAACTTATGCTCGCAGATCCTCTTGAGGAGATTTCTCTAGTTGAGTAGAAACCCTTCCATAGGAAGTCGGCAGGTTCTGTGAACCTAGACGGGAGACTTAATGTCTCTAAATGCTCAAATTGCAAGTTCCTACTGGAGAAAGAGCCTTAAAATAACTTGAAGGTCTATTTTATTGGCAACACAGAATGCAAAGTATTTTATTTTTAAACTTCTAAATTTGAAAACAAGACAGCCTAGGTTAAATAATAGTTTTCCAAAGCTGAATGTGCTCATTTGCAGCTCAGTTTTTCTGCTTTAAGTACAAAAAAACAACTTCCTAAAACTCCTAGGCAGGAACACTACTGTTTTGATGATCTGTGATTAGATGAACGGATCCATCTCAGTTGGTAACATCCCTTTGTTTTTCCTTAGTAAGGGTTTAAAAAATTCTAGAACAGACACATTTTTCTATTCTTACACTGACAATTTCAGCCCAAATGTCTCCTGAGAGGCGTATACCATGGACAGGAATCCATCTTCATCCTTCTCACTTTCATACACTTCAGAAATCGGCGTGTACACGCTCACCATGCTGTATCCATTCACTAAGAGGGAGAAGGTTTGATTAGCCTTGAGCTGTAAGCGCCTTCTAATTATCTTGATGAGCTCACTCATGTTGACATGATCAGGTACAAGGAACTTGGTTTCATCCAGGACAGGAAGATGCTTCTCACCCTTGTATCGTTCTGTTATCACCGGGATTTTGGTTGGACGCTGCTCTGGGATAAGTCGGGCGTCTTCTCTTTGTTTGAAGGCGCGGCGCTGCTGAAGGTCTTCTCCGACCGACCGCCGGGGGGCGCGGAGGGGGCGGCGAGGCGGGGGTGCCGGCTGCTCCAGGCGGCGGCGGCTCCGACTGCGGCGACTGTGACTTCCCTTGCCGGGGAATTTCAGTAATGACAAAATGGTATTTTAATCCAGTGAGGAAGGTATGATTTCTGTAATAAATGGCGCCGGCACAATTAGGCATCCACCAGAGAGAAAATAAGATTGGACTCCCAAACGCGCTACATTCAGAAATAAATTCTGGATGCATTAGAGTTTAAAGGTAGCAGGTCCTCTTGAGGAGATTTCAGTTAAATTTAAAATTAAATTTTAAAATAATATTTTGAAGTTAACTCCATAATTTAAGATTTAGAAAGACCTTTTAAACAAGAGAAAAACTCTTAAGATCAAGGAAAAGTTAGGTTTATTTGACCTCATAAAAATCCATGTTTTATTATAGGGGAAAAGATAACAAAGCCAAAAGATAGATTGGAAAAATGTTTGCAATGTATGACATTGAAAGGGGATTAATACCTTTATTATTGTATATTGCAGTATGCAATGAGAGTCTATAAATTAATTTAAAAAAAGAAAGACAACTCAACCATCTGCAGCAATGGGGATTCCAGTTCATCCCATTAACTTCCTTCTTCCAAGTTTCCCCTCAGGAAAAGGGGCCTGTGACAACCACAGAGGAGGAGCTGTTCTCCGAGGATGTGTGGAGGAGCGGATCCCTCAGCAGGACAAGGGATGGACTATGTCAGCAAGGGGTGGGCTGTGTGCACGACCTCTTAGATTTACCTTCAAGAAGAGAACTGCTGTGAGGAGTGTAGGTAGCTAACATCTTCCAAATGCTATACTGTTGGGATTTGCCATGGCATCCGTGTCAAGACACTCTCTCCCTGGATGAAGTCCACCCAGTAGCCTTACTAGAGCTGGGCTGATTCTGTCTCATGTGGGCTTCCTCTAAGGGGAAATCAGCCTGGCCAAGTCTTTCTCAGAGCTGCTCTGCACTCTGAGGCTCTCCTTGCCTAGTCCTCCTTTCACAAGTGTCTGTCCTGCATCATGATCTGAAGATTCTCCCTGTCTCCTTCCGCTTCCTCTCATCTTTGTCTTTGACAGGCATTTCCCCCTTGGATTGCTGATTCCATCCTTGGCTTTCTCACTTGTGACAGGACTCAAATTTATACAGCTTCTAAGTTTTGGGGTGATTCATTATGCAGCAATAGATAATGAAACCGTTTGGTATGAGTGCTGCCATAAAAAAAAAAGCCTAAAATATGTGGCACTGGCTTTGGAACTGCATGGCAGAGAGGCTGAAGGATCTTGAAGAAAAAGGGCCTCAGTGAGAGTGTTAAATGAAACCTCAAGGGCCTGGAGGAGGTAGTCGGTGGGATCACAAAGGAAAGTGAGGAAAATGTCATTGAAGGCTGAAGGAAGGGCAATCATTTCCCAGAAAGTTTGGCAACACTGTTTTCACGTGAGGTAATATGGAGAAGAAGAAATGTCCCTAATGAGCTCAATTATCCAGCCAAGGAGATTTGTGGGCAGAATACTCAGAGTGCTCCCTGCTTTCTCAGGCAGCTGCCTATGATAAATGGCATGCTGCTCATGGTAAAATGTGAGAGGAGAGAGAGAAACTAAAAATAAACTTAAATATAAAGGAGACCACATATTGTATGATTCCATTGATAAGAAACGCCCAAATAGGCAAATCGATAGAGACAGAAAGTAGATTAGTGGTTGCCTATGGCTGGGCAGTGAGGTTTGGGGGGAAATGGGGAGTGACTGCTAATGGCTACCAGGTTCCTTTTTGGGGTAATGAAAATGTTCTAACATTGATTGTGGTAATGGTCGTATAAGTCTGAGAATATACTAAAAATTATTGAGTTGTATGTTTTAAGTGGGTGAATTATATGCTACATAAATTTATTGAATATCTCAATAAATTCTACATATCTATCTAGGACCAGGACTCGCTGTACTTGAATATAAAACTGGTTTTCATCGTTACCTTCTCCAAATGGTAAATGATTCTAAAATTAAGAAATGGCTCTTGGCAAAAATAAAATCCAAGACACTGTCAAGAAAACATTATCTAAAAATGAAGTTAAGGGTTAAGACCTCAAAAAGATCAAAGGAGTTGCCTCATAAAAACTGTCAGATAGAAAAAAGTCTCCCCGAAGATCTTTTTTTCTTTTTTTGAGGAAGATTAGCCCTAAGCTAACATCTACCACCAATCCTCTTTTTGCTAAGGAAGACAGGCCGTGAGCTAACACCTATACCCATCTTCCTCTGTTTTATATGTGGAATGCCTGCCTCAGCCTGACTTGATAAGCGGTGCGTAGGTCCACACCCAGGATTCGAACTGGCAAACCCTGGGCCACTGAAGCGGTGCACGTGAACTCAACCACTGTGCCACCGGGTTGGCCCCTCTCCAAAGATCTTAAAGATGTTATTTCACAGCAGTCTCTCAGGAGCCCAAGGTAGAGAAGAGCTTATCTCAAAGAGAGTTGCTGGAGTGGCTTTTGTTAAAATGAAAAGAGTCCTTTGCGCCCCTTCCCTTTCACAGGCAGGAAACAGGCTGAGAAGGCTACTCAATTTCAAACTCAATTTTCTTATGGAAAAAAAAGGATGATTCAGAGGGAAGAACCAAGAACCCAGACCCTGGAGCCAAAAATCACAGTGAGCAATAATGACTCTCAGGCAACTGGACTAAGCTCTAACCAACATATACTGTTTGTATTTCAGAACTGGCTCTGTGGTATGCCTCTCGCTCTCCCTCTTTTTGAAGGGCAATGACTACAGAGGTTACCCTATGCTTTTCCCACCATTGTATGTATGATGTGTGTAGGGGAGAAATAACTTGCCTCTTTAGTTCACTGATCCGCTATGTAGGGAAGGGGTGTGAGGGAGAGACCAATTAGGAAATAAATTAAGAGGCTCTTAAAATAGTCCAGGCAGGAGACAGTGGTGGTTTGGAGTAGGTAGTAGTAGAGATAGTAATAAGTGGTGAGATTCAGAATATATTTTGAGGGGGCTGGCCGGTGGCGTAGTGGTTAAGTTCATGCACTCTGCTTTTGTGTCCCAGGGTTCACAGGTTCGAATCCCGGGTGTGGACCTACACACCACATGTCAAGCCATGCTGTGGTGGCATCCCACATACAAAACAGAGGAAGATTGGTACAGATGTTAGCTCAGGGCCAATCTTCCTCACCAAAAAAGAAATATATATATATATATATTTTTTTTTTGAAATTATAACTGACAGGCTTTATTGACCTATTGGAAGTAGGACATGAGAGAGAGTTAAATATGACTCCACAATCTTTACCTAGAAAAACTGTGTGAATGAACGAATGAATGTCCCCTTCCAACCACTTTTGTCTGTCTCCTTTCAGAGCAGAATTTTCAAGAGCGACCTACACTGCTGTCTCCACTTTCTCACCTCTCAGTTCTCATCCCACTCCTAGCTCGTCTCTGCCTACTACCATTCTGCGAAATTGCTATTGATGATACCACCAATGGCCACCGTATGTCTAAATCCAATGGACCCTTTGGCATCTTCTTTTATTTGATCACTCTGTTGCATTTAGTGTGGGTATCTACTGCTTTTTGGAAACGTTTTCTTCCTTTGGCTTTCTTGAACCATGTATTTTTCTCATTTCCTGCTACCTCTCTGGTTGTTCCTTCTGAATCTCCTTTTCTGGCTTCTCTTCTAACTCACTATTAATGTACCTCCTCAGTAGCTCTGGTTGACCCTTTTCTTGTCTCACTCTATACTTCTTCAATCCTAGGACTCCTAAATTCATACCTCCTGGCCAGATTTTTTTTTTTGATGATGATTATAAAAATTTCGGTTTTATTGTTTTTGCTAAACAATACTAAAAAAATTTCATTTTGAGGGCAAGGCTTGAATTATTTAATTTTCATCCATTTATTTAACTTTAAAAAAAAAGGAAGGGGAAAGAGATCATGGTCAAAAAATAGTAGTTAACCTCCGCCCTACCCCCAAAGCTCTACCCAGTCACATGAGCATCACCCACGTGCCACTTGGTGCCTGATATTCAGATAGTGGCACACTCTGCCCCACTCGGCCACCCTGAAGGCACAGGGGTAACAGGTGCCAGTTTTAGCTCTCAGCAGGTTAGTCAAACCAGACAAACTGGCGGGCTAAAGTCCAGAAATTCTTTCCAGGTTTTCTGCCCATTGGCTGAGCAGATACAAACTGTCATAAGCTTGTAATATTTAAGGGCGGGGCTGGGGAAGGGCATAAGAGCATGAGGTTGGCAGGAAACTATAGGTCACCAAGCTTTCTCCTGGGCTAGTGGCTCTGGATACAGACTTAAAGAGAGGTGGGATAGGTGGACTCAGGTTTCTTACGAGAGAAAGTCATCCCTCAAGGAGGAGCTGAGACGTGCCATGCAAAATACTTCTTCCCGCAGAGGGCACAGGAGAAAGGGCAGCTGCTCTCCCGTCTAGGAGACAGGAGATGGTGAGGAGGTTCTTCTAGACCATGAAGTAAGACAAAAGGAGAAGGAGAATCCTGAGGTTTTGGCCAAACGTGAGACTGGTACACACACCATTAAAGACTAAAAAGCCATCAGGAACCCTCAAAGCTGAATCTCATCTGCATACACTGGATCTATGAAATGCTGCAGGAGATTCTTGCTGTGAACTAAGTCAAGTCACTTGCCTGGCTATGGGTGGTGGGGAGGGACAATATATTTTTATTGTCAGAGGAATGAGGTGGGAAGAGTGACCTGGCCAGATTTGTCTTCTAAGCTCCAGTTCTTTTTTTGGTTTGTTTGTTTGTTTGTTTTGAGGAATATTAGCCCTGAGCTAACATCTGCCGCCAATCCTCCTCTCTTTGCTGAGGAAGACTGGCCCTGAGCTAACATCTGTGTCCATCTTCCTCTACTTTATATGTGGGGCGCCTGCCACAGCATGGCTTGACAAGTGGTGTGTAGTTCCAGGCCAGGGATCTGAACCAGCAAACCTCAGGCCACCGAAGCAGAACGTGTGAACTTAACTGCTGCGCCACTGGGCCAGCCCCTAAGCTCCAGTTCTATATGTCTACTTGCATATTCAGGAAATACCATAGACATCTCAAACTGAACATGTCCAAAACAGAACTCATCACCTTTCCCCATCAAACTTGTTCTTCCTCCAATGTTCCCAGTGTCTATAAGAAAAAACCATCTACCCAGCTGCTCAAGCCAGAAAATTAATAGTCTACTTGGCTACTCACCCAAAATCACACGCCCCCATAGACAGTCAATCACTAGCTCCTGTAATTTCCACCTCTTAAGATCACTCACTCCCCAACCTCCCCACTTCTTTTCATCTACTGCTGCCCCTGTAGTCCAAGCCATCATTATCCCTTGCCTGGATTTCCCAATCACCTCCCTGCCTCAATCTTGCTGGCCACCTTGCATCCACTTTGGCCCTCCATGCTATGACTAGCATGTTCTTGTTCAAACACAAATAGGACCATGCATTTCCTCAGTTTAAAGTCTTTCAATGATCTCTATACCCTTGGAATTTATTACAAAATCCTTAATATAGCTCATAAAACTTTGCATGATCTGGACCCTGCTGTCTCTTTCACCTCAATCCCTTTAATTTCTGTGGCTAGTCATACCGATCTTTTCTCACTCCCTTGAACCTGCCAAGATTCTCTCACCTTTGGGCCTTTACACTTTTTCACTGCTCAAAGAGTTCTTCTCCATTCTCTTTGTCTGGCTAACTCTTACTCACCCTTCAAGTCTCAGAGTAAATAACATTTCCTCAGGCCCTAATCACCCCAGATTAAGTCAGCTCACTCTGTTGTGTGTTTCCTTAACCTCTTGAACTTCTGTTTGGCAATATTTTGCTTGTGCTTCTTGTAATTATTTAGTGGAATATCTGTTTCATGTCTGTCTTCCCCACTAGACTGTTAGCTCCAGGATGACAGACTATGCCTATTTTATCCACCTTTGTATCCACAATGCCTAGTAGTGCCTGGCATGTCATTAGATGCTCATTAGGTATGTCTGTACTGGCTGACAATCAGGGAAGTCCCAAGTAGCAGTGGCCTTTGGGCAAAGGCTAGGAATTTCTGAGGTTACCACCCTCCACTCCTGTTCTTCCCTGAAGGGAAGTTGTAAGGGCCAGGGGAAATGAAAGTACTTTATGACTTCATGCACTGCCTAGTACAATATGAAAGAAAATTCATCACAATTTTACTTATTAGAGGGAAAAGTTAGAAAAAAACCCAACAGCCCCTAAATGTCCAATGATCTGGGAATGGCTTCATACATTACACCAGTGGTTTAAAAGTATTATCTATGGGGCCGTTCCCGTGGCCAAGTGCTTAAGTTCGTGAGCTCTGCTTTGGTGGCCCAGGTTTTTGCTGGTTCGAATCCTGGGCGTGGACATGGTGCCACTCATCAAGCCACACTGAGGCAGCGTCCCACATGCCACAATTAGAAGGACCCACAACTAAAAATACACAACTATGTACTGGGGGGCTTTGGGGAAAAAAAGGAAAAATAAAGTCTTAAAAGTATGGCTTAATACATCTATCTAATCCTTATTTTTCATATAGAACCTGGCATGGGGCCCCAGTATGTTAAACACATTAAAATGGAGCTACTCTCGTTGAACGGAGGATGGGACAGAGCTTAATCTCTTGGGCCTCCCCAGCTCTCCCTTTCTCTTCCCCTCCCCCATTTTTCTGTCCCTCCTCCCCCAAGTTTTGAAGGCTCTCTGGTTCCTGGCTCTATTCTGTCTTTTAAAACCAAGGCATTGTTTCTGTTTAAATTTCCATGAGGCACTCCCAAATGCTTTGCTGTGTTGCTGTTAAGTTGGCTCAAGTTGGTTTTCAGTTACTTGTAATTAAACAAGAACAAAAAACCTTAAATAATACTGTTGCAGCTTGAGATTCACTTATGCAATGGAAAGAGAATTGGGTTTGGAGTCAGAAAACTGGTTTCAAATCTAGGTCCTGACTTTTGGCAATTTAACCATTTGAACTTGGTTTTCTCATCTGCAAAGGGGATTACACTTAACTTTTGGGAATAGTTTTTAAAAATACTAACATATTAAAAGATCCGATATTGAGCAGCCTCTCAACAAATGTTAAATAAATAAGATTAAAATCTTATTATAAGTCATTCCTACCCCTCCACCAACTTGGACCCAGTAACTGGATTCAAGGCGGCCAAAATTGGCAAGACTGCCATCTTGTGGCGATTTGCTGACACTGTCCAATGTCATTTAGCACAGTCGAAGCAAGATGTTCAAGAACCTAAAGTTACATAAAAGGATGGCAGACACACCAGAGAGACACTGGAATGAAGATAAAAACTAAAGACATGAGACAAACGTAATTCATCACTGGAAAGAGCAAGGAATAAAGAACCTAAGGCTGAACTTTTAGGAACTGTCACATGCAGCAGAGAAGACTGGGAAAGGGACAGAAAGATAAGACTGATGAAGGAGGAGAAGTGAACCAGTATAATTCAGTATGACACTCAAATCAAGGTTGACATATATCTTTGTGTTGGCAGTTAACCTGATCCTATATTTTTTTTCAAGACTTCAAAAATCATTAACAAAAGCCAGGTAGTACCATAATCCTTATGATACCATTGCTCCAGGCCATTCAAATGCCACCTCTGCCTCTTAAGTTGATGCTTCACCTTCCTTCTACACCTTATTACAATATACCACTGGTAAGAATTTTGCTAATAATGGGGCTACTGCATGTCAAGGGTTATCACCACTCCACTTACCAGCAGGAATGGGGTGCGCATTAGGTTCAGATCCAGTTCTAGAATCCCATCCTGAGAACCTGCTTTCTAGGGTCACTTCTACTAGCAAATCTTTTAGACTTAATTTCTCCCAGAAGCAGAGCCTGAGACAAGGACTTGCAAACAGGTAGTTTATTTTCAAAAGTGATTCCGAGGAACAGGAGTTAGAGACTAGGAAGAGTGAAACAGGCAAACCAGGAAAACCAATTCAAGGATGAGTGATCCAGAAGGTCACTGCTTTGGGCATGTGGGGCTCAGTTCCCCCGGACATGATCTGAGGTAGTACAGAATGTGCTTCTTAATTGTCCAATCAAGGGAAGGAAGAAGGGAGTATTTACTCACCAGCTCGTGCTCCTCATTGGTCAAGGGTTTCCCAATTGCTAGTTAACTCCCTCGCACTCTCAAGTTGGCGCTTTCAGGTTGACTCAGGAGTCAAATGGCTGTGCAAGTTCCTACAGGCATCCTGTGATCCATGAGAGAAGCCCTGGGACGGAAAGCAAGACATTTGGAGAAGGCAGTTGAAGCTTTGGACTGTCAGGTCACACCTGCATGCACCTGGTAGCCAGAACAAAGGCTGGAGTAGAAAGGTAGGCTGACAGTCACAAAAAGTGCCCATACATGGCCAACAGTGAGAAAACACCTTGCCAGATTGAAATTCTCTCTTTTTTTTTTTTTTTAAAGATTTTATTTTTCCTTTTTCTCCCCAAAGCCCCCTGGTACATAGTTGTGTATTTTTAGTTGTGAGTCCTTCTAGTTGTGGCATGTGGAATGCTGCCTCAGCATGGCCTGATGAGCGGTGCCATGTCCGTGCCCAGGATCTGAACCGGCCAAACCCTGGGCCAGCGAAACGGAGAGTACAAACTTAGCCACTTGGCAACCAGGCTGGCCCCTGAATTTCTATTTTATAGGATTCATCATAAGTTCTGAACCAGCAACCAATGTATGGTAGTCTTTCACGAATAGCCAAAATAGATGGATCCCAGAAAAAAAGGGTAAATGTGGAGTGGCAATTCTATTATACCTAATTCAATACTTTTAAATGTTTATCTTTATATCTCTGTGATTCTGAGCATGGCTATTCACAAATTTTATTACCCAAGGGAGGAATGCTTCCACCAGAGGACATGAAAATAGTTCCATTGGATTGGAAACTAAGGCCGCCATTTGCCAATTTGGGCTTGTCATGCCTGTAGGTGAGCAGGAAAGAAAAAAAAGATTAATTCACTGGTGTGCCAGAGCCAGCTCACACAGGCTTACAGGAGTCGATTGTGTGCATATATTAGTTTCCTACTGTTGCTGTAACAAATTTAGTGCTTAAAACAACACAAATTTATTATCTTACAGTTCTGCAGTTCAGAAATCTGAAATGAGTCTCACAGGGCTAAAACCAAGGTGTCAGCACAGCTGTGTTCCTTTTAGAGGCTCTAGGGGGAATCTGTTCCTTGCCTTTTCCAGCTTCTAGAGGCTGCCCACATTCTTTGATCACATCACTAAGACTTCTGCTTTCATTGTCACGTCTTTTTCTGACTGACTCTCCTGCTTCCTTCTTTCCCTTATAAGGGTCCATGTGATTGCATTGGGCCTATCTGGATAATCCAGCATAATCTCTCAATCTCAAAATCCTTAATTTCATCACATCGACAAAATCCCTTTTGCCATCTAAGATAGCATACTCACAGGTTCCAGAGATCAGGATGTGGACATCTTTGCAGAGCCATTGTTCCACACACCACAGTGCATTTTTCTCAACTCCACGTTCATTGACATAAAATTGGTAGCTTAAAACTAGCCATAGTGGGGATATTTACACTATGGAAACTGTCAAATGCTACAGATCAGGAATTTTGCCCCTGGAAAGGCTATTGGTAAACTTTACCTGAATATCTCTGATTAGGACAGCTGGCTAGGGTGAATGAGCCTATTATCAAGGCAAAAGAGAATTGTCACAATACAATAGAGGGAGGGAGAATTATAATTCAGAGGTTACCTGGGGTACTTCCTAGTTCTGCCATGTTTAGTGCAGAAAATTATGGGATTATAGAGGCAGGACCACCAAGGTCTGCAATCCCTCAAGAAAGGTTTGGGTCATCTACAGAAAATTCACTTATAGCCTCAACTATGTGCTTAAGTTCTAGTTAATGCAGTATAAGTGGAAGTGACATATGCCACTTCTGGATCAGGGCCTTTAAGACAGTGGCATGCCTCCTTCATGCCCTCTTTCTCTTTCCCATCACCATGACTCTGATGAAGTGGAATTGGTACTGGATATGTGAAGTCAAAACCATCAACTAAGGCCCTGTGATCAGTTACAGAAAGGTTTTTTTGCCATTACAGTTCAATAATTACATAGTGTATCTACTGTTCTTCTCTTTTCCTTTCCCTTACCCCAACCAATATATACAGGGTGTGGTATGTTGTGGTGGTTGCCTAGTTCAGTCCAAAGGTTGAAGAACATTGAGGCGGGATCATTATGGAACTGGAAGAAGAAGGAACATTAGTCAGAGATGCTGGACTCGGAGCTGGAGGAAGTAACTGATGAGACTTTGGTTGATTCCTTTTTTGGGGTGAGGGGGTGAGTGTAGTGATGAAATTTAGGTGATAAAAGAGAGTGTTGTTTTAGTTAAGCATTTTGTTTCATTTCATTTTTGGAAGTGTAAATATAGAAAGAACGGTATATGTTGATGTTGGCCAGTCCCAGGGGTTCATCATCATGGACATCTATCCTTATTGAACACTCAGCATCTGCAACCCTTTCATATATTTGGGCAATAGCCCAAACAAAGAGAGAGCGCTACCTTATACCATCAAAGTAACAATGCTCACTGTCACATTCCTAGTGTCGTAGACCCAGCCAATCCCATTCTCTTTCGTTTGGGTTCCCTGAGACAAGTGAGTTGAGGAAGGGAGAAAAGCCAATAAAGGTTCATTAATGAGTGGGTTACTGCTGTGGGTAACCAGGGCTTGGTCCCTCTGGGGATCCTCAGAAAAACTGGGAAATGCGCACCTTGGAAGTATTCCTCTGAGGGACAAGGAAGCTGAAATATTTGTTGACTGCCGGTTCTGGCTATGAGAAAGAAGGCAGAGTGGGTTTTGCAGAGGTCCTTAGAAAATCTTAGCTTTCCACTTTCAGACGCTGCACCTTCCCCTTCCTCTTTCCTCTTTCCTTAAACACGATGTGTTGGCTTGGGCTACAGCAGCCACGCTGCAACATAAGGGTAAGTCAAACTGAATCGCAGAGACATCAGCTTTAACATTGCTGAGCCAGTAAAACTGTCTACCTACATCCTTCTTGTATGTGAGAAAAATATACTTTTTTTTATGTTGCCACAGTCAAGTTTTCTGTTATCTGGAGCCAAAAGCATTCATATTCCTAACTGATTTATCTAGTCTTACTTGCAGCTGTTGATGAAAATAATCCATAACCAATCTATAAATGAAAATTTGGGAGAGTTTATTCTGAACTAAAATGTGAGGACCATGGCCCGGGGCCTTTCTTCCCAAAGAAAGAAAGGGCACCAAAGAAGTGGGGTGCGCAGAGTGGTTATATACCCCCAGAGAGGATGTTTCACATATGATTGAAATGTCCCTTTTACAATAGTCTCGAGACTGCTCTGTCGGCACAGCAATTGATGGAAACAGCAGGTAGGTCTGCTGTCTCGGTGGACACAGCAGGGTGGCAGGTCTGTTGTCTTGAGCTGGGTGGTCAAAGGTGAGCGCAGCAGTTCCTAGCCTCAGGAAAGAGGTGCTTATCCTTAAGGAAATGCCAATGTGGGGGAAGTTGCACCTTTATCTTAAAAGCATTTGTTCTTGCCATAGGAAATGTTTAAAGCAGATATACAATGCATGCCCACTGGCCACGTCAGGCCCTTTTGGAAAAACAAAGTCAGGCTAAATTAGGTTTACACCAAATGGCTTCCTCACATACTCCAATATATCCTATTGCTTGCCATTTCTCTTTGTCACAGGCAAGGGCACAGGCCCAGACTTTGAATCAAAAGTTAATGATACCAAGAAGCAGACACTGTGGGGAACCTTTCTAGTGATGGGGCAGTAGTGGCAGTGGTTCTGGTGGCATCATCCAGTGTGTTGACATTTCAGACCTTATTTTTCTTTCTGGTGGCCTTCACCAGGGACACAGACAATACGCTCTTTGTATTGAATAATAATTCTTACTATTCATTGAGTATTTACTGTGAGCCAAGTGTTTTACAAATTTTCTCTCCTAATTTTCATATCAACCATTCAAGATAGGTCTTAATATCCTTCTCTGAGGTTCACTGACTTAACCAAGATAACACAGTCAGTAAGTGGCAGAGTTGGGATTCAGCTTCAGGTCAGAGGGACAGATCTTAACCACTACATTATATTGCCAATATTTCTTTTGCCAACTTGTAACTTTTGGACTGAGACCCTAACTCACAGCCTGGGGCCCTATCCTAGGAGGGGAAGAAAGATGGGCTCATGTGGATTGTTGAGCTCACATGATTGTTGATCTGTCCTCAGAACACAGGATCTGCCCAAATGCAGACAGGCTCTGAGCCCGGCTGCACAGATGCAGGCGATCCTCTGAGCCAGGCTGGGAAACGCTCCAGATGAACCACCAGCCTTCTGTGTCTTGAGAGATAAGGAAGAATCTTGGGTGGTACCCTCAAAGACAAAGTGATTCTGCAGGTTTAGAATGTGATGAAATCCAGGCAAAATAAGAAAGTGACAAAATACACGTAGAGGGGCATGTATGAGAATTAAAATCAACTCTCTGTTGGCAATCTTGCTTGCAAAGTGAGTAACTGCTTTCCTTTCTCTCTTTCTGTTCCTAGGCTGGATTTTGAAGTCTGAGGGTCAAAACCCCGATCCAGTCTACCTCCCACCTTCCACTCACCCACGCTCTAAGTCTCAGAGCCACCTGGGCCCCTCTCATCCTTTTCATTTAGTCAAATTTTACCATAAATATCTATTGAGCAACAATTTTGAGTCAGAGAGGCAAAGACTCTAACTGCAAGGTACTTACAGAGAAAGAAAACATTAAAAGATAATTGCACAAATAATTATTTAACTAGGATTATGATACCTACCAGGAAGGACAAGTAGTATTCAATGGGAGTGTATCCCCTGGGAACTAGATCTAGTGTGAAGGTTCATATTCAAATCATTGCTTTTCTCTGTCTTCCTTCTTGTCATCATTATCCTATCTCCTTTAAAAGAATGGTATCTTCTGAATTGCCCGCTCTGCTGCATCTCCATATCACAGTCCTAATTCAGACCCTTGCTGCATCTTTGAATCTGGTTTCTGGCAAGTCTCCCTGTCTCTTTTTCTTTGCCTACTCAAGCCTATAGCCTACACTGCAGCTAGAGTTCTCTCTCTAAAATGCAATCTGACCAGCTCCTCCTTGCTTTCACATTAAGGTTTTACCTCTCTTGCCTGGCAAAACTTGCTCAACCACTTTTGTTTTCTTTTTCAGCCTTATCTCCTATTCCTCTCCTACAGGAAGCTCTCGGCCTCTCACCTCAGCCAGTCACAGACTCCCATCTCCAGACTGTTTACTCGTGTCTGCTCTGCAATGTTCCACCCATCCATCTCAGCCTGGGAAATGACTATTCTGAATTCAAGGCACTCACTGGACACGTGCTTGATGAGAGCCCACCACGGATGAGGCACTAAGTAAGATCAGGGAGGAGGAAAAAGCTGGAAGCCAGTAGGCAGCACGTCTTCCGATGACCTCTCCAGATGGCAATACCTGTTTCCACAACAGATTGTAAGCTCTATGAGGGTTTACAGTGACAGGGTTTGACTTGTCCACTGCTATGCCCCTAGTTGTACATGGTACAACATGCATGGTGCCCAGCACAGAGAAAGAACTCAATAATTTTTTTCAGTGTATCAATAAATGAATGAAATAAAAGTGACAGACACTGCTCTCAAACTGCCTCCCACTAGTGTTATAAGTACATGTTTAGACTCCTTAAAAGATCCGAAGTTCCTTAGGGACACGGATTGTGACTTATTCATGTGTGCACTTTTCACAAAGAATTGCTTTAGAGAATGGTTTCACAAAGCTTATTGCTTCTGCTTCTCATTATAACTCCATGAATTATTATCCCCATTTTATAGATGGGGAAACTTTTTTCCTTTTCTTTCTTGTTTCATCCTCTCTCTCCCGTTTCTCTAGAATGCATGTATGGTCTAGATATTTCCTGTCTCTAATCCAGAAAGAGATTTAGAAGGGCTAAATGTACAGCTGATTACAGTGAGGGCCAGGGAGGCTATTTGCCCTGGGTTTCACATACCTGAAGCACTTAAATATAACCTTTTGATGTTATATCCGAAAAAAGTTAAAGTTTGTGTGATAGTGTTTTTGTTCAATGTAAATATTTAAAACAAACTACAATTTTTGTACTATATTTTGTCATGTGGTCATTTTTCTTTTAAACATACTGGGAGTCATAAAATTGAAAAGAGCCCAGGTTCAGAGGAGTCAGGTAACTTGACCAAAGTCTAACCCCTATAAAGCACCTAAGCCAGGATGTCTCCCCATCCAGAGGCATCACTGCCTCAAGCGATTCCAGAATAGTCTATCATAGAGGTTAAGCCCACGGGATTTAGAGTGAGACAGAAGTGTTCCTTTCAAAGTTCCACCTCTTACTTTGTGACCTTGGCAAGTAATTCAGCTTCCCCTTTTGAAAACTGGAGGCCATAATGGTACCTACCACAGAGAGTTCCTATTAAGATTAAATAAAATTGCACTTGAAGCATTCAGTACAGGCCTGGCATGCAGTCAGCGCGCAGTAAATGGTAGCTGTTATTATAAGAACTGTATTTGTTGAATGAGTGACTCTGGTATATAACGCCTGCATTCAACTTGAAGCTTGAAGCTGTCCCAGTAGTTCAGCTGCAGGGGTGGGAGCTGTAGCACTCGCCAATTTTTTCTGGAAATAAATCTTTGTGGGAGGATAATTACGGGTTGGAAAGCGTGAGCCTTGTGGGAACAAAGCTCTGATCCCCAGGCCCGAGGAGCACGGAAGCGAAGTCTCCCCTGCGGGCTGCAGCCACCGTGAAGACCCTCCCTCGGACTGAGCGGCGGCCGGCCGAACACGCCCAGCTCGGGGCGAGGCTGCTTCCAAAGGCAGGTTTTAGCGGAGTGGAGCAGCATCTCCCCTAATTCTGCTCATCTTATTCTCGGGGACCACACCCTGCGCGCCCGGAAGAAGGACTCCAAGACCGTGGGGCGGCGGCTTCCGCGCGGCCCCAGACCTGACCATCTATGGTCACAAAGCGCACCGAACAAACAGGAAGTGGGTCGAGCTCCCACCTTCCCAGTGGAGCGAGCCGGGCGGCGGCGGGCACGCCCAGAAACCCCAGACTGGGCCCAGGCGGCCATACCGACCCCCTCCCCACACCCAGCCGCCGCAGGGCCTCCCAGAACACTGTCCAGACCAATGGCCTTCTCACGTCACAAATGGGGACACCGAGGGACGCACACCCAGAGGGAGGCGGTGCTTAGCCTCAATCCCCACCGACAGTTGACGGCGGCCCGGGACTCCCACCCTCAGACAATCCCGACCCCTAGCCCCTCCAAGACCCTTTCCGGACTGCTGTGAAAAGGGACCGGCCTTTGCTATTGAGACCCAACTGACAGGAGAAGTAGCCACTCATCTGTCTTCTTTCTCCGGAGGTGGAGCTTAGCCAGCAATTTCGGCTCTTCATTGGTCCGGACGATTCGGCTCCTACAGTTGAGAGAGGAGCGTGGCCTATCCTTGAGCACGCCTCCCAGTTGCTCCCGCCTTGGGGGGCGTGGCTCTTTCCTCCCATGCATCCTCCCGGCTAAAGAGGATTCTCTCTCCCGGGCGTGGCGTACAGGGGGCTGGGTCACGAGCGGGGCGGCCCGACCACCTCCCCGACCCCTCCTCTCGCCTGGCGTTTCTGCCGGCCGTTCATTTCCGGTGGGGGTGCCGCGCCCAGTGAGGGCCCGGAAGTGGGTCGCGCGAAGATTGCTGGGCGGTTCTTGCCGGAAGTGGAGAGCGGCTGATCGCAGTCCCGAGGTGAGGCACAACTCTGAGGTGAGGGTGTGCGGCTGGGTAGGGGCTGGGGTCCTCTCCGCGGCCCACTGGCCCTTGGCGTTGTTAATGACCTTTCTGGCCTCTGTGCATGTGGGGAGTCCTGCTGAGGGGGCCGAAACGGAGGCCCTCGGGCCGCCCCGGGATCCTGGGCGCGGTCTCTTGAGGTGGGGCCGGGTTGACTAACTGAGCCGGGCTCTCCTAAGGAGGCCCCTCCGCTGGATTTCTCAGTCCTGGCCAGCAGCCTCAGCAGAGGCTTGATTCCTAAGGTGCCCAGACTGAAAGGAACTTCCGAGACCTTAGAGCCGTCCCTAGTCCCCGTCTCGCCCCCATTGCACGGATGGGTAAATTGATCCCCGGAGGCTGGTCTGAGGTCATGCAGCGAGGGAGGGGAACAGTAGGAATCAATACCTCGGCTCCTTACATTATTAGCCCCAGATCCTTCCCGCGTTCATTTCCGGGGAACCTCTCTCTTTACTTGGAATGGTCTTCCGGTCGGTGTCTTCTATCTGGCAGCTGCAGGGTAAAGACCACCCGCTGCGTGGAACATTTTTTTTTTCATGCAACCTGTTTGTAATGCCTGGGGAGTTTTTGAGAGAGAGGCGCAGGTCCTTGTATTGCATTCAGATCGCCTACCCTTCCTCCTTGTCTGTCGCCTTTACTCTGAAAAGCTAAGTTAACTTTTTTGAAGGTGTTGCCTGCTCCAGGACCTGAGATCAGATGGCTCAGGTTCGGTCTGGCCCCGCTGCTAAGTATCTGCGGCCGTAGGTGCCTTATTGAACTTCGCTGAGCCTCCTTTTGCTCATCTTTTAAGTGGAGATCTCTGCTCACCTCACAGGATTAAAATCAGTGTGGCAAATTGTGTTTATTCCGTGTCAGATGCTCTGCCGCATCTGGGGAATGCAGTTTTGAAATAAAACAAGCTAGACCCTGCCTCATGGATGCAACAGTGTTTGCAGGGACGTTTAAGAAGTAATTATAAGTGTGATGAGTGTTAGGAAAGAAGAACAGGGTGCTATGGAGCTGTGTGACAAGGAGAATGAGAACCTTTTAAGGCGGACATGAGTATCAGAACTGTGTCAGTTGAAGCTCTTTGTAGGAATCTCTGTTCAAATGAAAAACGGGGGACAGCCCAGCACATGCATCATTCACCAATCATTTCTTGAGCCCTTAATGTGTGTGAGACACATACTAAATGAGGCGCTTGGCCTGGTGGCTAGGAATCCAGTGGTTCTCATGGAGTGGAGGAGGGGGCAGACAAGTCGGGGTGACTTGCAGTGTCATAGTGCACCGTGTGAGCACAGGGCTAAGGGAACAAGGGAATACCTGAGCCAGGTTTCCGGGCTTTGAGGAGGAAATGGGAGGCTGAGTCTTTCAGGATTTATTTAGCCATTTGGTGAAACTACAAAAGGGATTTCCAGGCAGAGTAGAAGTGCAAGGATATGGAGGTCTGGGCATGTGAAAGAGCGTAAGTAGTTCAGTGAGACTGGAATTCCAGTAATGCTTGGAGAGGTGGAGGAAGTGGGAAGTGGTGGGATCAAATATGGAGGACCTTGTAAACCATGCTAAGGAATCTGGATCTTGCCCTGAAAGCTGTGGGGAGGCTTGGAGGGGTTTTGTGTAGGAAGATGATGTGGTCAGATTTATGATTTAGAAAGTTCAGTCTGTGGGAAGGGACAGGATGGGGAAGCAGACCAGTGTTTGGAAGCTGCTGCTATAGTCATGGCTTGAACTAAGACAGTGAGACGGAGAGGGAGAGGAGTGCTCAGAGTTGAGCAATATTAAAAAGGTGGACTCCATATGGAGTTGGAGTCTGATTGTTTATGGGAGTGAAAAAATAGGAGTAGTCTAGGACAGTTGCCTGGTTTTCTGGTTTAGGGAACTGGGTGGTACCATTCACCAAGATAGGTAATGTGAGAGGAGGGGTAAGTTGGGGAGGTGACACGGAAAGAAAATGAATTTTGACATATTTAAAGTTTGAGGTGTTTGCAGCACATCCAGGCAAAGATGTCTAATAAGGTATCCCAACTAGAGGAAACAGCAAGAGCAAAGATGTGGAGGCAGGAGAGGGCTTATATTGTTCAGTGAAGTACTGGACCCTGGAGTCTGTGGCAGGAAAGATAAGACCAGAAAACAAGGTAGATGGCTGCCAGATTGTGAAGGGTTTTTGATGCCTTGTTTGGATGTTTGGATTTTATTCTGTGGTTGGCAGCTTGCTAATTGAGTTGCTGCGGTCCAACGTAAAGAAATTTCTGTATGAGTTTCCCGCCTTTTTCTTCCCCAGAAATACTTCATCAGTCATGTGGACATAATTTATGTCTCAGAGGAGTTTAAATAAAATGATAGCTGTGAGAGTACTTTGTCAAGTACAACTTGTCACGCACACCCAAAGTGGTGGTGTTATTAAGAATCAGTGAATGTCTTTTTGCCTCCAGGAGGTTAGCTGTTTAGTTTGTAAAATGTTTTGTTTCCAACCTGAGGGGTGATCTTTATTCTCACCCGTTTTCTTGTTAACATACATTTGTTTAGTTGCAGTTATTTTTTAACCAGAGACTGAGCCTTTAAAAAGTGACTTCCTCCTTTCTGTTTTCTGTGAAGCATTGTGAGTCAAAGATTCATTTTACTTAAACAAGCAAATGCAAAGTGTTGTTGGAAGTTGAGTCCTCTGGTTTGAAATTTAATCCTGAGATTTGAAATCTGAGGATCCTCAAGCCATATCCTACACAGTCCTAGTGATTATTCCTTTGAATTGTCATTTTCAGGTTCTTTCTTTACTTTCGGCTAATCTGGCTTTCATACCTATACAGTCATGCATTGCTTGACGACTCAGAAATGCATCATTAAGTGATTTTGTTGTCGTGCCAACATTATATAGAGTGTACTGAAGAGGAACAAAATTTGCCACCCCAAATTATGTCTCTTTAACATAGACGATTATTTTAGACTGGTTATTTTTAAGAAACAAAAGATTGAGAAAGTTTTTCTTCTTATCTCCCGCTTAACTACCTAGAAGAATTCAGATAAAAAGCCTGTCTCAGGAAGCAAGCTATCGCCTTAGCATAACTTGAATTAGGTGGTAGACCGGGAGGAACCTAGAAAAGCCGGTTTGTTGGGCTCCCCTCTGTGTTCCTCTGTTCCTGTGTGGCCAGTTTCCCAAACTTTTCACCTACCTGTGAATTGCCTGCCTTCCCTTTGAGTCCTTGACTCCCCACTCCCAACATCTTCTTTTGTCTTTAGCTGAGGATGATATTTAAGGTGAGGTCTTCAGCCATTTTGGCAAGTTACTCACTTTTCCTGGGTTTCTCCCACGTATACACGTTATTAAACTTTTGTTTGTTGTTCTCCTGTTAATCTGTCTCATGTCAATTTAATTCTTAGACCAGTCAGAAGAACCTAAAAGGGTAGAGGAAAATTTTTTCTTCCCTTACAGTACTTGCACAACCTAGATGGTATAGCCTACTGCACACCTAGGCTATATGGTACTAATCTTATGGGACCACCATCGTATATGTGGGTTGTCATTGACTGAAACATCATCTGCAGCACATGACTGTACTTCAGCTTCTCTACCACAATGAGACGGATCTTTTAAAAAGAACCATTTTCATCTTGTTACTCTTTACTGGCTTTATATTCCCTAAGAATCAAGTCTAAACAAAATTTACAAAATTCTCCACAGTCACACCCTTCTCTTCATTTTCATTGGACGGGACAAATTCGCATTGTAATTTAGAAAGTCCTAAACTGCCACATTAGCATTTTGTTTGTACCTCTTACACTTTCCTTTTCTTCCTTATTACGGTAGAACAGGGTTTCTCCGCCTTGGCACAACTGACATTTTGGGGGGGATAATTCCTGGTTGTGGCGTTGTCCTGTGTGTTGTAGGATTTTAGTAGTATCCCTGGCCTCTACCCATTAGATGCCAGTAGCACTCCCTCAATTGTGACAACCAAAAATGTCTCCAGACATTGCCAAACATCTCCTGGAGGACGGAATTGCCCCTGATTGAGAACCAGTGCAATAGCAAGCATCATAGCTGTGATTGTGCGGCGTCTTATCTCTCCAACTGGATTCTCTGAGGGCAGGCTCCGTGGCTGTGCCTAGCCAGTATATGGCACATGATAAGCACTGGGTACCCTGCGATGAATGAATCCTGAGTTTCATTGAGGCATTAAGAATTATTGCTCATTCAGGGAATTCCTGGGTAGTCTGTGAAGACTTGCCTTTTTGTTTTTTTTCATCAGAGGATGTGATCTTAATAGGGAAAGCCCACTGGTTAGGCACTCACTAGAAGCAAGCTTTGTGTTAGTTGACAACACAAGTCAGCAGATTTGTATATCCCCATTATAGAGATATTTTGTTCGTGTTGTCTGCCTGTAGACTGCTTGGTTTAGTGGACAGGAATTATCATTTATTTTAAATTGCATATAGTTTATGATATTGGTATTTATGTTTATTTTGATTGATAAAATTGTGATAGTTTCATCTTTAAATTAATGCAGCTACAGCATTCACCATGAAACTATTTCTTCTTGATATACCATCATGTAAACCTAATAAAAAGTTTCAAAGCTTTGAAAATATTCCTCAGCTACAGTGCAGCTTTGTTTGCCTTGTATCACCAGACGTGTTGTGTCAAACTTTTCCATTCAACTGAAAAACAGTTATAGTTGAAATGTTTCATGGAAGGAGCAAGCTTGCTTTTTTGTTTGGTTTTTGGTTTTTTTCCTACAGAGGTCATTAAAATTCCTATACTTAAGTTAATTATAGACTTGCAGTCACAGGTCTTTTCATATCTCTGGTTGTAGCTGAATCATGGCTAGGGACAAATGGCATCCCTGAATCTATCTTTATGCATGAGAATGGGCAATGGTGTTCTGTTTAAAGCAACTACCCAGCTGAAATCAGCCAGTGTGGTTTTTCCTTATATAAGAGATGCCTGATGAATGCTCTTAATGCAGTTAGCCTTCATAATATCCCTTGAGTGTGAGAGAGAGGGGAATCCATGGCCACGCAAAGTTATCCGTTTACCCCAGACCATTGAAATAGCTAGTTCCCAAGTCTGACTTCAAGTTGTGTACTGTCACTGGTTTTACGCGCTCCTGGAGTTTCAGATAGAGGACCACGTTTAAGGAGGGAACAGGAGACAAGTGCTGATATTGGGTTGAATTCTTTCCCTCCCTAGAAGATAGGCTTTTCTTTCTCTTTTAATCTAAACCTCAGGTGGCAGTGACTCAGGTGCTAAATGTCATTGGTTTCATCAGCGAAACCAGATGCTTAGGGGAGAACAGTGGCTCCTGATTTGGGTTAGATTTAGATCGCATCTTCACCCGGGCAAAGTGGTGTCTGTTCTTTGGTTTCTGTGTTAAACCAGCCAACTTGTAAGTAAGTATCCTATTAGTATTTCTAGGTTTTGCTCTGTAGCATCTTAGAACCTAGTGGTGAGAATTTCTATATTGTTGGGAGTAAAACTAATGCCTTATAGCTTAGTGGTAGCTTAGGAGAGATATCCAAGTGGAGCTGTTTTGTTTGTTTTGAGCAAGATTAGCCCTGACCTAACATCTGCTGCCAGTCCTCCTCTTTTTGCTGAGGAAGCCTGGCCCTGAGCTAATCTCCATGTCCATCTTCCTCTACTTTGTATGTGGGAAGCCTACCATAGCATGGCTTGCCAAGCGGTGCCATGTCCGCACCCGGGATCCGAACTGGTGAACCCCGGGCCGCCGAAGCAGAATGTGCAAACTTAACCACTGTGCCACTGGGCCGGCCCCTGTTTTTTTATTATAAAGAAATTATTTAACTATGTTTAAGTTTGGAAAATTAGGGGAAATTGTCTAAAACACCATCACTCAAATATGATAAATACTGTAAATTTTGTGTTCTCCTCAAGTTTTTCCACAGTGCATTTAGCTATTCCCCTATAATTAGAAGTCTAAGCTAACATTGCAGTGAACACATCTTCATGCCTATCGCTTTTGCTGCATTAGGATTACTTTCTTAGGATAACATCTCAGGAACAGAATTACAAAGTCAAGCCAAGAGAAGCATTTTGAAGCAGATCACTTGGGCTGCCAGAGCATACAGACTGACTTGTATATAGTTGCTTTTTTTTTTCAATTTTACTTAAGGGTGTGACTTAGAGGAACAACTACCAGACAAAGCAGAAAACATTTTAAGCATAGCAACTTTCTACTTAAGTAGAAATTCATACCACTGGCTTAGTTGCCTGGTGAGATGAGACAAAAATTGCAGGATTAATTTGGTTCCATTTACCCTTGAACAACTTCCCTGAATAGGTAGAAGGCATTGGTTGTTTGAATTGTTAGAATGATGAGAATATGAAGCAGCTTTGGCAGGAATCACTGACCATTTCTGATTTTTCTTGGTTTCAAATCACAAAAGAAATTGCCAGAGAATCAAGCTCATAGTTTCTTTTTGCTCTGCATGATATCCCTCGTAGAGCCTATCCATTCTCGTGACTTCATGATATTTCTGTGCCAGTAACTTGCAAACAGTGATCTCCAGCCTTGATCCTGCCCCAAGTTTATTTCTCACTACTTACTGGACGTTTCCACTTAGAAGCTTCATCTTCTATTCAAACTCTGCATATCCAAAACTGACCTCATCTTCTTGTCCTAACTAGAACATGCCATAAACCTGTTTCTGACTATAGTATCATCATCCTCTTAGGCTTCCAGATTTGCAGCTCTGGAGTCATCTTTGACTCCCTTCTCTGAATGCTACTGGACTCAGTAGTCAGTACCACACAGTTAGTACTTGTTCTGTGTTTAATGTACTCTTGTTTTGTGTGACCTCCAAGAGCAGAACCAAGATCAGTGGGTGGAACTTGCAGGGAGACTGAATTTGCCTCCATATAAGGAAGAACTTTTAAATACTTTGAGCTGTCTGAATGGAGTGGGCCGCCTCAGATGTCTTGGGTTCTCCACACTGCAGGTGTTTGAACAGAGGCTACCTAATTGCCGAGAACGTTGAAAGGACTGTTCTGGCATCAGATGGTGTTTTTACAAGATGATTTCTAGAATCCCTCCTAATCCTGAGAGCCAGTGATTCAATGGACGGTAGCCTTGCCTCTCCTGCTGGACTCCCTTAGGCAGAAAAACTATTTTACGGTTCTTTTATGTTCCCACAGCACTTAATTCATGTGCTGGTCACTTAGTTGCCTAAAAGTGATTATTTGTGGGTTAATTGATTGTTTTCATTTGGTTTCTATATCTGGTTATACACTAAATATTGTGGATTTTTTTCCTTTGAAATATCAAAAGTATTTTTTGCAGTAGCACTTTTATTTTACAGCTAGATGAATAACAGCTTTCAACCTAACCTAAACCCTAATATCTTCCCTTTTTTCCAAATCCCATTTTGTTTATCAGAGTACTTGTAAACATTTTGTTTTCATCATATTTCTCTGTCACTCAAAACCTTTGAATGGCTTCACATTTATCATAACATCAAATTCAAATACTGCCCAGCTTTCGGTATCTTCCAGAACCTAGCCCAGATTGCTTATCTAGCCTGTTTCCCGTGATACTCCATGCTCTGTGTGGGCTAACCTACTCACACTTTCTGTACATAACCTCCTTGGATCTCTCCTCTTTGCTTTTGATTGCTCTGGAATGTCCTTTTTTCATCAAGATGCCCAATTTTCCTTCTGAAACCAGACTACCTCCAGTCCTCATTGATTTCTTCTGAACTCTCAAAGCATATAGTCATTTATACTGTATAATTCAGAACCATACAACCTTCTGCAAAGAAAAAACTCCAGTGTGTAGGCTGATACTTTAGCTTTCCCCCATCCAAGTGAAGTTAGATAATCTCTAGGAGAACTTTGAAAAAATATAGTTGTCAGTATTTAGTCCATTGGCATTTCATTTGTGTTGGCCTTCTGAATAAGAATGAAAGCTTCTGGAGGGTAGGGACCATGTGTCTTCCATTTTTTCAGTAGCTGCCACAGTGGTAAGCACTTTCACGTTACAAGCACCTGCTGTGCACCAGGTTCTAGGTGCTTGAGTTGGTGAAGCTGTGGGTAGAGAATGGATAAATTCCCGTCCTCCTGGAACCGATATTCTAGCATACAGTCTGCAGTGATAATAGTTAACATTTGGACTGCTTTTTAAGGCTCCCAGAGTGACTACTTATCTATAAAATCAATTCCTTTGATCCTTACATCTTTCGTTTTAATGCTTTTCTTTTTTAGTGAGGAAGGTTAGCCTCAGCTAACATCTGTTGCCAATCTTCCTCTTTTTTTTCTTCCCAAATCCCCAGTACCTAGTTGTATATCCTAGTTGTAAGTCATTCTAATTCTTCTCTGTGGGACGCTGCCACAGCAGGGCTTGATGAGCGGTGCTAGGTCTGCACCCAGGTTCCGAACCGGCAAAGCCCGGGCCATTGAAGTGGAGTGCGCAAACTTAACCACTCAGCCACGGAGCTGGCCCTGATCCTTAGATCTTGTGTGTTAGGTAAAGATCCATTAAATGATTGTCCTAAAGTTACACAGTTACTATGAGGCAGAGTTGGGACTCACCCGTTGGTCTCTTGAATCCTAGTTTTATTTAGACTTGTATAATTAGGATTGCCTCTCTTTCTGAAGCTTTCCTGATGAATGCTTAAATAGTTGGGACTCTGTACATTCATATGGAGGCTTACATATGATTCTTGGCTATCGTCAGTCAGAAATGGCAAGGAACAAGATTAAGCAGAGCTGTAGATTTCTGCTCTGGCAATTCTGTATTCTTGGGAAAAGCCTTATTTTAAATATTTGCCTTCCAAATATGTGTCATCTATCCTGAATGTGAAAAAATACTGGTCTCCATGGAGAAAATTGAGAGCAGAGAAATTGAAAGCTGCTAAGCATGTAACTAAAGACGACACCATAAAGAGGCCTTGAACCCACAGTGTTATGCTCAGCAAACAGTGGGGGCTGGATGCTGTGATGAAACACACAGTCAGTTAATTGCTTAAAAGCCATGTAGAGTGGTGGGAAGGAGTCAGAAAATTTGTGCTCAAGGCTTGGGTTCTCTACCCACTGGTGGTTTGATATCTGGCAAGCTTTCTAACGCCTGTCAGTTTCTTCATTCTAAAGATGGAGATTAATATCTTCATAACATACCTCATAGAATTATTTTAAGTCTCAAAAGAAGCAACAGATTGATGATATAAAGCACTTAGAACTGTAAAGGAGTATTGTTCTTAATTAATATTATATAAACAAGGTTTTTCTTATGGTACTTGGTTTGAAGAACTCTATGTCAATGTAATTTGTGCCCAAGAAGGCAGCATTTATTTGAAAGATGGGAATGTTATATCCTACAAACAGGCAAAAAATAAAAAAAATTTTTTAAAGATTTTATTTTTCCTTTTTCTCCCAAAGCCCCCTGGTACATAGTTCTGTAAATTCAGTTGCGGTCCTTCTAGTTGTGGCATGTGGGGCACCGCGTCAGCGTAGCCTGACGAGTGATGCCATGTCCGCGCCCAGGATTCGAACTGGTGAAACCCTGGGCCACCCGCAGTGGAGCACACGAACTTAACCACTCGGCCACAGGGCCGGGCCCCAAGAATTTTTTAAAAGAAAGGAAAAAAGTGCTTCTCAGATTTGACAGAGAGAGGAGATAGCCAAACTTATGTTGAAGGGAGAGACGGTAAAGGCCCTTATTTATTTATTTATTTTTTCAAGGACCCTTGTTAACCTACTGTATTCATAGTGCCTACCACATTTATAGTACTGGAATTACAAAGACAAGACAGGGTCCCTGCCCTGGGGTGGCTCATTGCCTGTTGACTGTTAGATACTAAATGATTTTAAACCAGTGTGTTAAATGTGTGGTAGAGACTAGTGCCCAGTATTGTGGGAACACATCCTGGAAGTGCTTCTTGGGGAGGTGATACCTTAGCTGAGACTTAATGGACAAGAGGAGTTCTGGAGAGGGGACAGATTGAGAAGGAAAAGCTTACCAAACTGGAAGAGTTTCCTAGAGAAGGTGATAACTTCACCTGAGTCTTAAAAGACAGTAGAAGTTATGAGACAGGGGACAGATTGGGAAGAGAAAGCAGCTAAGTGGAGTGGGAGTAGATAGCGTTAAGGCTCAGAAGTGAGAGAAAGTATGACTTTCTGGAAAATGTAAGTGGTCCTGGGCTGCAGTAGTGTGCTGAGGAAAGGTGTGGCAAGAGATAAAACTGGAGGAATGGTAGGAGATAAAGCAGGACCAGATTATGGAACCCCTTGTTTGGACTTTGCTCTGAATGACCTAGGGGGTATTGAGTGATATTAAATAAGAGCCTACCATAATTACATTTGCATTTGACAAAGATCACTGTGCTATTATGGAGAATGGATAAAGAAGGTGTATTACTGGAATTGGGGGAGACTAGTGAGAAGGTTATTGTGGTAATCTAGGCAGAGTCAGGAAGCCCTAGTTTTTGTCCATCAGGATGAAGGCTAGGGCATCTATTCATGAGATATGCAAGATCGAGCCTATTAATTTTGATGACTGATTAGATTTGAGGGAGTAAGGAAGAAGATAATATGGTTAACATTTATGGAATCCTTATGGTACTATTTTTCAGGACAGAGCCAAGCGCTTCTACATGTATTTCCTCCTTATTCTCACTGCAGGCCTCTGGATTTTTTTACTGTTGTTCCCATTATACAGATAAGGAAGCAGAAACTCAGAAAGTTTGATAACACCTGTAGTCACAGAGTCAGTGAGTACTGTTATTCAAACCCCCAAACTATCTAACTTATCTAAAGACCATGGTGTTAACCATTGTACTTCCTAACAGATCCCAGGTTACTAGCTTGGTCAGTGAGGTGATTGATGGTAGTGGTGCTGGATCACTGCGACATGGGGCTGGAGGGTGGGAAGATGATGAGTTTTGTTTTGGATATTTCAGTTTGCGATGCCTTTGGGACATCCAGATAGAGATGTCTAGGTGGAAGCTGGATCTAAAATTCTGAATCCCAGAACAATGGCGTGAGCTGGATATGCTGCTCTGGGAGTCGTTAGTCTATACGGGTGGTGGTGGTACCACTTGGCAAGCAGGCTGGCTAGTACTGCAGTGATGATAGTTGAAAGCTGGGGAGTGGACATGACCGCCTAAAGAATGTGAATATGTGTGTGTAGAGAATGAGACAAGATGTGTCTTTTGGTCCTTTCAGTTCTGGACGTTCTTTCCCATAACGTCTCAAATTTCACTCCACCCCCACCAGAAACAAAAAACTAGGTACTGCTCTCCTGTATTTGGTTCATGTATAGAATGAGATGAGCTGTAAATGACAGCTGTATTGTCCCTTCTCATTCTGCTTAAGTTAGCAGAACTGTAGCTTGTTTAATAATGAAAGCTTACAAGTACAAGTGAAATATGGAAAAAAAGAACCAGAATCCCATGAAGCTATATTATTAAGCTTTTGAGATTGGTAAGTGTTCAACCCTGGCAGCCTTTAGAGACACTTGTACTGTGTTTCCATGTTAACACTGGCCTCAACCCATAGCAGCCACTGTGTATGAAGGAACATGTCTCACAACAGAATGAGTGGCACCTATTAATGGAAGATAGCTTGGGAGTTTATTGCATTTGCTGCGTTTCCCCCTGGGATTTATAGAGTGTGCTGGAGTATACGTGAGTCTGTCCCTAGACAGTGCCTAGAATGGGCAGCAGTTCGGATGCTCTGGTAATGGTGGCATTACATAGGGGAGAATATATTGGCTGCTTCGTTTGCTCTCTTTGTGAGTAGGGCAGAGACTTGGAGGCTTGTGCTGCTTCTCCAAGCCAGGGAATGGAAAAGTTTATTTAGTTCACTTTCTCATTTTTTCTTTGATTCTCTTTTAAACAACATTCTCTTGCAAGTCACTGGGCCCAGAGAGACCACAGCCTGTACACAGAAAAAAATGGACAGGGGTTATATTGTCTCCCTTACTTTATCTTGTGAGCTGCTTATCTCTTGCACAGGGAGGACAGTGTGTTAAGTTGAGATGTTCTGGCATGTCGTCATCTTTGAGGGAATTGTCACTGCTATGGTCATTTTAGGCAGCTTTGAGGGAGTTGAGTTCATTTGGCTTCAGTTACCTGAACTAGTTAATACTTTGAAATGGAATCTCTCCAAGTCAAAGCTTTGACTGAAACTTCACTGGCTTTTGTGAGATCACTGATGGTCTCAAGCATTTTATGTAGATATATATTGATAACATTTAGCACTTATGTGTATAGTATGGGCAACTTTCAGAACACTTGTCCCTCTGGACTTTTGGGATGCTATGCTTCAGGTTCATTAACTTCATAAATATTTATTGAATACCTTCTACTTGCCAGATCATGGTCTAGATGGTAGAGTATAATAGGGAACAAGCCAGAGAAGGTCCCTTCTCTGGTGGAGCTTACTTCTTTAGGATATTAGATGTTGAACAAGGCAAGTTCAGATGAATTAGTACTTGTGAAAGATGTGTAAGAAGCTCTTCTGGATGTGTCTGTTCTTCCTGCTCATCCTCATTTGCAGCCTGGCTCAAATGGCAGCTTCTCCATGCTCTCCTTATCTGATCCTTCCAGCTGATATGTTCTTCCCCTCTCTGAAATCCTGTGTTATTCTTTCTGCAACCTTCTTCTGTCACCTTAAAATTTTTTAGATGTTTGTTTTATAGTTAGTGTACATGTCAAGTCTCCACTATTAGACTCCACTATTAGTGAAGACAATAACTACACTATAAGTTATTGAGAGCAGGATAAATATCCTATTCATCTTAGTTTTGGGCATCCCGTATGCAAGCAGGAGGACATTGTAGGAAAAAACACTGAACTTAGGGCCAGAAGATTTGAATTTGAGTGCTGGCTTCCCTGTTAACCAGCTATGTGAGTGGAGGCAAATCATTTACTTCACTGAAATTGTTTCTTATCTCTAAGAGTTTAGTAATTATCCTTCCATTCCTGAATAGCCGTTGGGAGGCACAAACTGAAATGATACATGTGGCTATACTTTGTAAATTCTAAGTCCTTACACAAATACTTGGTGGGATCATAGTGAATATTCAGTAAGTATTTGAATGAGGAAGCATTTGCTTTCAGTGAACACCTTTTCCTGGGTAGTTCTCTTGCTTAATGAGGTCTTTATGATTTTGCAAATAGGCTGTTTTCCATCTTATTTTATTATTAAATGATTCTGTTCCTCAGAATTGTCACGCTCTTCACCCCAACAGTATTCTTTCTTTTCTCCTTAGGTGCTATGTAATTTTAAATCAACAAGTGACATTTGATCTGTTTCAGCAGGTGGTGCATTATGGCTGACATGCAAAATCTGGTAGAAAGATTAGAGAGGGCGGTGGGCCGCCTGGAGGCAGTATCTCAGTCCTCTGACATGCACTGTGGACATGGAGACAGTGCCCCAAAAGGTAAGCAGTATACAGCCCCGCAGAATACTTTGAGTAAAGACTCAGTGTCTTGCCTGAAATTTTTTTCTCTCACAGTGTCTTCTCTCCTTTTGGAGCTAACTTCCCAAAATGCTTAGTCTAGAAGGTTCATTGCCTGTAATTCGTATTGCTGTGAACAGATAAGGGAGGAGGAAGTGATTTGTGCAGGGAGGTCTGTGGTTAAGTTATTTTAACACAAGAACTTCCTGCTTGTGTGATATTTCCTGTTCTTTCTTTAGCAAAATGACTCCAGTGTAAGTCAAATGACAAGTGATACTAAAATTTCCTTTCTCCAAATGATTGGCAAATTAGCCATTTTGTACTTGTACCAACTGAATCATGGAATGTTAGAGCCAAAAGGAACCTTGGGGGGATCATTTTGTTTATTTTCATTTTATAGATAAATAAAATTAAGCTCAGAGAGGAAAAGGGACTTAGAGTCACACAGCCAGTTAGTGGTGGTATTGGAACTGGAACCCAGCTTTCCTGACTCATGTTCCAGTATTCTGTTTACTTTATTTCCTTGCCTCTCCACTTTCATATCAAAGTGCTTTTTTTTTTGAGGAAGATTAGCCCTGAGCTAACATCTGCTGCCAATCCTCCTCTTTTTGCTGAGGAAGACTGGCCCTGAGCTTACATCCCTGCCCATCTTCCTCTACTTTATATGTGGGATGCCTACCACAGCATGGCTTAACAAGTGGTGCCATGTCCACACCCAGGATCCAAACTGGCAAACCCCAGGCCACCAAAGCAGAACATGCGCACTTAACCACTGTGCCACCAGGCTGGCCCCTCGAAGTGCTTTTTAATAAATCGTCTTTCTGATGCAGGACTGATTCTTTGTGGTGTGTGTCTTCAGCAGGAACAGCTCCATATGTGCAAGTATTTGACTCACTGCTGGCTGGTCCTGTGGCAGAGTACCTGAAGATCAGTAAAGAGATTGGGGGAGATGTGCAGAAACATGTAAGGATGTTTTGCCCCTTTTCCCCTCTTTTAAGCACTGGCAGCTTTCTTCAAATCCTACTCAACTTTGGTTTAAGAGCCCCTTGAGAGGCTTCTGGCTCCTTCTACCTGCACTGAGGAGCTCAGTCCAGGCGCTGGAACAGTTCCTCAGATTTTTCCAGGCTCTTTGCTTTCATCACATATTCTGCGTAGGCTTCTTTTATACAGATAGCTTGCTTGGTGCATAAAATATGGCTCGGTTCATCTTTGTAGTGAGAATGTTCTACCAGTCTGAACCCAACGTGTTACATAACCAAGGCTAGGGTAGCTTATTCAAAGGAGCCATTATCATGACTTAGCACTTATAAAACTATGCTTGATAGTTATTAGTTATGCTAATGTGAGTTATTTTCACACTTAGCCCACAGCAAGAATATGAAGTAGGCAATGACAGGTGCCTCTCCACCCACCTCCCTTCATGTGCTGCCACCTACTTCCTCACCACCGCCCCACACTCACATACATATTCTGTCTCTCTCTTTGGGACCCAAATTCTTCCTGCTAGTCTTCTGAGTGATCCTTTGTAAGCAGTAACTATGTTTAGGATTTTCCTGGCCCTTCAGCAAAACTAGTTGCTTGATCTCTGGAAGATGCATTTGGAGCCTCTTGTAGCCCATCTGTCGGCATTGAGCTTAGCTCGAGAGTCTGGGCCTGGGGCTTAAATGGGAGCGTGGGGGCTTGCAGTTTTACTCATAGAGTGTGTGACATTTGGAAAGATTTTAAAGCATGTGTCACTTTTATATTTTAAAAATGCAAATCCAGAAAAAATAGATTACCTTGTTTGAATTTTTGCATTTTGATAGTGTTTATAGCTTCATGTTTCTTAAACTCTTGATCGTGACCCTCAGTAAGAAGTACATATTTGTAACTGAGATAAAAGTTTTACAAAACGTGCTTATGCTACTTGTACTGCACCTTTTTTTTTTTACTTTTTATTTGGAAATGATTTCAAGCTGATATACTCATTGTTTTATTTTGTTCTATTAAGTTGATTTAATTCGTTATCTGTGAATGAGTCATGATCCAGCATTTGAAAGTAGCTTTAACCTAAAGGAATAAACACCTTGAGAACTTTAAAATAAATTTAGGCCTTTTCCTTTACTCCTACCTCTAGTTTTTGAGAAAAACACGGGTCTTTTGAGAAAAGAGCTTTTTTGGCGACGAGAGAGAGGAGGGATTTTTCAGTGTACTTCATATCACACTGCATGTGCAGTTGCTAACTTGACTTAATCTAAGGCTAGCCCTGATTATCTTCATATCCAACTCTGGATACATATCCCTGGTTAGATCCAGCAGGAGCAGGGGTATATGTAATTCTGCTGTCAGTCCCTGGAACCTGGAAGACCTGAGGAAAGCAACATGAAGTGCCTGGGTTGCTACCAGAGTACCTGGAAGTGGAGGTTTCAGGTGTTTCTTATCAGGACCTCTCCAGTTGTAAGGTGTCATCGATAGCTGATTCTCCTCCTTCCCGGCAGGCGGAGATGGTCCACACAGGTCTGAAGTTGGAGCGAGCTCTCTTGGTTACAGCCTCTCAGTGCCAGCAGCCAGCAGGCGTAAGTTTACTAATAGCTGGTTTCATTTGGTTTGATACTCAGGACAAGTTGAGAGCTTTCTGCTGAGCTATCATGACATGCTAAAATAGACCTACCAGGCTCGTGAACCTTCACGCCAAAGTCCCAGAAGTAGAGTCAGACTCAAAGCGCCACTGTGGGAATGTGCCCTTGAGTGTGGGCTCCACTGGCTTTTCGCCTGTCATTTTACTTAGGACTGTAGTTATCCCTGGGACTTGGCTGGTTCTCTCACTAGACCGCCTTTTTTAGCCTCTTGACTGAGGCCAAATTCATCCTATTGTCCCCTAAGCTCTCTGGGTCATAGACAGTGGTTCTTTTGCTCCACTGTGGGTGGGCTTCAGTAATATTGCTGTGGAGATCCTAAAACTCTTAAAATACTGCTGCTTCCCTCATTCTTCAGTGGTTGAGGATCTCCCCTTAACTTTACTCCTGCCTCAAAATTTAGGCTGCCAAAGTGTGAAAATGAATTAGAGAAAATTTAGATTTTTCTCAGAGGCATAGATTTTAGTTCCGTTTAGTTTCTTCTGCATTTGGGGGGAATGCAGAGGGGAAACAGAATAAGTCTTCCTGCTAATGCTATATTAAAACCCTTGGACCCTTGGCATGCCTGAATAATGTAAAAATAGTGCAAGATAATGTTAAATATATTAGACTCTAATTCTTAATCTATCTTGAATGGTTAAAGCATTTTGTCTAAATCTTTTCTCCAAACCCACACTTTCCACAACAAATCAGGCAGCTGAGACGCTATTATATTTCCCTTGCCTTAGACCAAGGATTGGCAAACTATAGCCTGCAGGACAAATCTGGCCTGCCACCTATTTTGTAAATGAAGCTTTTTTGGAATGCATCCATGCCCATTCTTTTAAGTATTTTCTCTTGCTGCTTTATGCACTACAGCAGCAGAGTTGAGAAATTGGAACAGAAACCATATGGCCTGCAAAGCCTGAAATATTTAGAGTGGCTCTTTACAGAAAGTTTGCCAACTCCTGCTTTAGACTGTTTTCATGCTAAGATCTGAGAATTGAGATGTTCAGGAAACTGAGCTTTGGAGGAAGGATAAAAACACGGCAACACAAGATTCATCCATTTTGCTAAGCTATCTGCTGAAATGCCCAGCCCCCTAATTGCATTCGATTCAACAGATCTCTACTCAGCAGCTGCTGTATGGCTAGCAATGTGTTAGGGCTAGATGGATTATAAAAGAAGGCTAAGACAAAGCCCTTGTCTGAAGATTTAATGAGAAAGAAAAACATATTCACATGGATCCATTAATAGTTTGTGTAAGGTGCAAAATTGGTTATGCTGACAATAAATGCAGTAGGAGGCCAGTGTGGCTGGAGTTGGAGAGCTCTTCCTCATGAAGCATGAGGGACAATTGGATAGATGGAAAAAGAAGAGACCATCATGAGTTAAGGCCCAGAAATGAACTAGTATTTCCTATTAGGAGGACAGAAAAGAGATAAGTGGTTGAAATATTAGAATTTTGAGGTATAGCTGGAGTATGAGTCCTGATCACGAACAGCCACAAAATCCAGCCCGAGGAGTTGGAACTCTATGAGGAGAATGAGATGATAAGCAGTATTTTAGCCATGTGAATCTGTGCAGGATGAATACAATGAATACAAAGTTTATTTGGGTGCTTATTATATAGTTCATGAAGAATTCTTGCCTTCAGGATCAGAGTTGACCAACATAGAAAGCTTTCGTAGAAAGACTCTAATTGGAATCTTTTCCTGCATCTTTTCCTAGAATAAGCTTTCTGATTTGTTGGCACCCATCTCAGAGCAGATCCAAGAAGTGATAACGTTTCGAGAGAAGAACCGAGGCAGCAAGTTGTTCAATCACCTGTCGGCCGTCAGCGAAAGTATCCAGGCCCTGGGCTGGGTGGCTATGGTGAGCAGCGCAGCTTCCATGGGAGGGAAGGGATGGAATGAAAGAGGTGAGGAGACATGGCTGGAGAGGCTCTCAGTCACTGACAGCTTCTTTTTCTCTAGGCTCCCAAGCCTGGTCCCTATGTGAAAGAAATGAATGATGCTGCCATGTTTTATACAAACCGAGTCCTGAAGGAGTACAAAGATGTGTAAGTCCAGCCTTTCCTCAAGGGTAAAGGACAAACCCAGCTGGTTACTTGCTGGAGTAGCACTTTTGGGGTTAAGGCTGCCCGGGGCTGCAGTGTTGGTTCTCCTCTCTCAGGGCTGCTTTCTGGAAAGTTTGATAGATATTGGCTCATAGAAGCTGCATTTGCAAGCAGGAAGTATTTCTGCTGCCACTTCTGCTTTTTCTCCAGGGTTTGTAGAGGCCCTTTTAGTCTTCTAATCCTTACCCTTCTAGGTTTAGGAGGTTTTGCTGGAGGTAAAATGGACTAATGCCTGTTAATTTGCCTATTTAGACAGAAGTTTGTCCCTTCGTTGAGAATTTCTAACTGGCCCAGTGTTAAAAGGTTCAGTAAGATTTACCGGGAAATTACTCTGACTATTCATGTAGTCAGGTAAAGTGAGAGGAAGGCTGCTTGGTCAATGTGGGTCTTAAGCAAGCGGGGGAGGTCCTTGTATGTCTTTACCATGTATCTCCACCAGTCCTGACTGACTTCTCCATTGCTGGTTTTGAGCTGGAGTGATTGCATGCAAGCCATTCCTTAGCTGCATAACTACCCAAACCATTTCTTTCGTCCATCCATCATCAGTCAACCAACATTTGTTGAGTGACTACTCTGTGAAGGAATAACCCTTCATGTGTGTGAAATATGTCCCAGAACACCAGGCATCTTCTTGATCCTTCCAGCAACCTGGAATTAAGCATCACAATGTTTTGATTATACGCTAGCATTACAGTCCATCACTTTACAGTTAAAGAAATTAGGTCTTATGCTAAATAACCATAAAGTCTTTCAACTAATATATAAGAAGAGAGGAAACTCGAACCATAGTGCAGTGCTGTTTCTATAATTTAATGCTGATTATTTCCTCCTAAAGGGAAGTTTTTATTTTTTGGAGGGGAGGGCATATTTTGATACAAGGTACTGTAGGTACTGCTACAAAAGGCAGTTGACTTTTTGGCATCCTAGCATTCCTCAGTGATGCTGGAGAGAGCGCCTCTCTACCATGCCTTCATGCTCAGAATGTTTGCTTTTATCAGTTTTATATATTAGGTTCTGCCTAAGGTCTACTTTGAAAAAAATGTTTTTGCTATTTAAAAAAAGTTTGAGAAATACTCCTATAAGAGACAGAAGGAGATATAATTTGGAGTTCCTGTCCTAATGGACTTTGGTCTAATTAGGGTAATAGAGCAGGTTAAAAAGAAAAGCAAAGCTCTGTGATGACAGAAAAGCTGCCATTGAGGAGAGCCTAAGAAACACCCCAGGCAGGAGGATGTGAGCTCACAGATAGGGGGTCTGGAATCACTATTGTAATGTACCCTGACTGCCTGTGATGAGTTCTTCTTTAATTCTCCCAGGGATAAGAAACATGTGGACTGGGTCAAAGCTTACTTGAGTATATGGACAGAGCTGCAGGCTTACATTAAAGAGTTCCATACCACCGGACTGGCCTGGAGCAAAACGGTTAGTGAGTCCTCCCTCCCTCCTTTTATCCCTCCAGGACAGAGTCCACAGGTTTCTTAGACTTTAGCACTACCTTGGTCCAAGAAGGATGCTAGTCTTTGAAGTGGAGGATAGAAAGAAAAAAGGGAGAAGGAAAGGGGGGAAAAGAAAAGAGTAAAGAAAGCAAGGGTCAGAGAAGGGATATTCACTTCTATTCAGTTTCAGTAAACACGGGTCAGGGACATTGGGCTGAAGGGGAGACAGATGAATGAGTGACATTATGCCAGCCCTCAGGAAGCTTAAAAATACAGATACAAAACGCCAATACAAATCACCAAGCTCAGTGCTATAATAAAGATACACACTACAGAGAATAAGGAAGAGAAGCGTGCGTCTCACTGGGAGAGATTGGACTTTGAAGGGTATACTCTGATCTGGGACTTTGTTCAAGTACAGGACAGTGAGAAGTGGGAGAAATGGGGATATCAGCAAACAGCAAAGCTTAAACAAAATAAATGTAGAAGTTGGTCATCTCTGCCTTCAATAAGGAGAGAGTGTCAAATTTTTAGGAGGAAAGGCTGGAACAGAAGGTAGACTATAATAGGTGATAAGTAACTATCATAGGTATTTGAGCAAGACAGTGATCAGCTGTGTCCTTAAAGAAGTCTCAGTTTATAGGTTAGGGATAAGGGCTTCTGCTCACACTTTGAAAGTACTCATGGTGCTATGGGCTGGTACGAAAGAATTTGCAGGAGATATAACCAAGATAATAGAAAGATTTAATGAGATTGAAGGAGTTGGAAGATTCAAAGAAGATTGAGCAGTCAAGCTTGGATGGTAATGTCTTTCACTGAAATAGAGACAGTGGGGTGATTGTACAGGTAGGGGAGCAGGCAGGAGATGATGAACTCAGCTTTGGACTTGTTGAGTCTGAGGACACACTAAGTAGAGTTTTTAGAACTGTGCGTTTAGAGCTGGAATTAGGTAGAGGCCAAAGGAAAAATGTGAATGTTAAAAAATGGAGCTGAGTTGAATCCTTGGGAAAGGGTGAGAAGGAATAAAGCCAAGTTGGGTGTGGGTAGGGAGTGTTAATCATTGTGTCAAAGGCTACAACAGTGGGTACCCCATGTACCCGGAACATGTGCCGGACCCTATTGGGAATGGTCCAGTAGAGGGGAAGAGACAGGATGGCTATGTTACCTACACTTACTGTTCCAGGGACCTGTGGCAAAAGAACTGAGTGGACTGCCATCTGGACCCTCTGCTGGATCCGGTCCTCCTCCCCCCCCACCAGGCCCACCTCCTCCCCCAGTCCCCACCAGTTCAGGCTCTGATGAGTCTGCTTCACGCTCAGCACTGTTTGCTCAGATTAATCAGGGGGAGAGCATCACACATGGTGAGTACTTTGGCAAGAAGAGTCAGTACAGTAAGTTGTTGGGGCCAGACCTTACTAACTAGAGATGCAGCCATCTGTAAACCAGAAACCCTGGTTTGTGTATGGGAAAATTCATTGGGTGTCACATTCCTTCAAGTTGCCCAAAGGGACAGCAAAGCTGGCTTAAATAGAAATTGAAAATGGGTGATTATAGTTGGGGGAGCCCTCTGCCCCATAGGAAAGTGATTTAATATTAAGTGGCATGTATAGATACCCTGTTGAGCCAAGGCTTGGTGCTGGCAGTTTTCCCCAGAGGTTTTTCTGTGTCACCACATGGTTTCTTTGGGAAGTCATCATGTCCGGGGTTAACTTCCTCAGAGGATGTATATTAGTCATATGGGAAATTTACATAAGAATTACCTAATGTTGGTATAGAAACCCTTATACACAGCAGGTGGAAGTCTAAATTATACAGCCTCTTCTAGGAATCCACCTATAAAAATTTCTGAAATAAAGAACAAGTTTTATACAGTGTTATTTATAGCAGCTAAAAATGGTGTAACAACCTAAGTATCAACAGTGAGAAAAATGGTTAACTGGAGATCATCCTCTTGATGGGGTATTATGCAGCCATTTAATCTCTTTAAAGGGAACCATGCTGTGTTTAAGAAAAAAAATCTAGTATTTAAACTACAACCACAAGGACTGGTGGAGCTAAAAAGGCCAGTCGGTATTGGTTATAGATTGGGCCATGTTCAAGGGCAAGGAGTATGTCAGCCTGCTGAAGGTGATTATGGAATCTTTTCCCTAAAAAAAAAGATAATTTTAGAAACTACAGGTTAACATGAGAAAGTTTTTGTTGAGTGTTAACGGGTTAAACCAAATTTAACAGTGTATAGTTATAACCAAATAAAAAACAACTATCAATAGAAAAAATACTGAAAGGTGAGTTTGAAATGCTAACACTGATTAGGAGGTGGTAGGTTAGCTGAGGGTGAGGTTTTTTTCTTTTACCAAATTTTCTTGACTATCATATGTTACTTTGTCTTTGTTGCTTTAAAAACTACATAGATACGTTGTGACTATATCCTTGGTATGTCTTTCTAGATCTTTTTCTGTGTGTTTACATAGGCATCCCCCCTCCATATACACACACATTACATGATTTATTTTTTAAACTGAATTACATAATTTAACCTTGGGGTAGAAGAGAAATTATAAAAGCGCTTCTCCAGAATTGCTTGTGAGAGAACATGTCATAAGCTCTGGGTTTTGGCCTTAAATTTTTTGTTAAGGATCAGTTTAACTTCTGATAGCAGAAGTTGGTTATCGACTCAGCCCAGAACCCTGGTGTGAAGGACAAGAATAAGGCAGCCACTGTTCTTACAGCCCTGAAACATGTATCTGATGACATGAAGACACACAAGAACCCTGCCCTGAAGGCTCAGAGTGGACCAGTACGAAGTGGCCCCAAACCATTCTCTGCACCTAAACCAGGAGGCAGCCCATCCCCCAAACCAGCCACAAAGAAGGAGCCACCTCTGCTTGAACTGGAGGGCAAGAAGTGGAGAGTGGTGAGTTAAAGATGCCAGGACTTGGGGATCGAGGAGTGAAGACAGGTTAAATGGAGCACAGCCAAATGAGGGCAGGGTTCTGGCTTAGGGTTGCAAGAGCGAAAGTTTGGGATAGCCTGTTTTTTGGGGTTGCATGCGCTTAGTGATTAGATTCATGAAAGAGGTATCTCTTTAACAGGAAAATCAGGAGAATGTTTCCAACCTGGTAATTGATGACACGGAGCTGAAACAGGTGGCTTACATATACAAGTGTGTCAACACAACATTGCAAATCAAGGGCAAAATTAACTCCATTACAGTAGGTGAGTTCTTGTTGTCCTAGGCAGGCTCTGTCCTAGAGCCCGAGAGGGCTGGAACCATACCTACTCTATTCCTGAAGATTCTTAAATATACTGCTTTCCTTTAAAGTTAGACTGTTGACCTACTCCCTTTCTTCTCCTAGATAACTGTAAGAAACTCGGCCTGGTGTTCGATGACGTGGTGGGCATTGTGGAGATAATCAATAGTAGGGATGTCAAAGTTCAGGTAACTTGCTATCTTGACTCCTTCCTTTGGTCCCTGAGGAATTAATTAAAAGAGACAGCTGACCCACAGATGTTGCTGTGCTGGGAATCTGATTCTACAGTCTGTAAGCTGAGCTGCTTTGGATGTGGCAGGAGAGGAGTTGGCTCTTACAGTGAGCTCTTTCCAGCACCCATCCCAGCCTGCTCGTAGTATCCGATATCTGTTGAAACCTCTGAGCTTTTCATGTCGTTTCTGAATCACGTGAAACAGTGAAAGTTTTTCCCGCGGCTTACTCTTGTTCTCCCCAGCTCCTGAGACTCAGCGTTCTTGGTTTTGTCTGCAGGTAATGGGTAAAGTGCCAACCATCTCCATCAACAAAACAGATGGCTGCCACGTTTACCTCAGCAAGAATTCCCTGGATTGTGAGATAGTCAGTGCCAAATCTTCTGAAATGAATGTCCTCATTCCTACAGAAGGCGGTGACTTTGTAAGTTTCTTGATCTCTTTAGTAGGATCATCTAAAAACAGAAGGGACTGAAGACTTCTTGCATGAGAGAAAGCTAGTGGATGGACCTTCTGCACTGAGCGGGTCAGACCCAGCAGTGCACACCGAAATGTGAGGGAGTCCCACTCCCCCGAGTGGAGCTCCCCCAGAGCTCCCAAGGAGAGTGGTTTCTGCCTTTCTTAGGCTGAGCAGGTGCTCAGGGTAGTAAAAAGGAATAGGACTGAGTCAGACCCCCTGTTGAGCTGGTGCCATGAAGCCCACACATTCTCATCTGTCCCTCATAGCTTTATCAGTCTGTGTAAGATCACTGATCAGTGAACAGTAGGAAACGGATTCAGACCTGCATCTGGCTGGCCTTGGAGCCTTTGTTCTCATTCCTACACACAGTGCTCCTTCGTTGGGTTAGTGGTAGGGGCGGGGGTAGTAGAAGATGGGGCGCCTCCAGTCACACAGCCGTGCTTCTTCAGGGGGTTCGGTTTCTCTCACTACATCCTACCTGCTCTCAGAGTTTAATGAAAGCATTGAGACAAGTGTAAGATTTAACCCCAGCTTTTTTTTAGCTTAGATTTAAACCTGTTGTTTCTTTATTTGCAGAATGAGTTCCCAGTCCCTGAGCAGTTCAAGACCCTATGGAATGGGCAGAAGTTGGTCACCACAGTGACAGAAATTGCCGGATAAGCGAAGTGCCACTGGGTTCTTTGCCCTCTCCCTCACACCATGGGATAAATCTTTATCGAGACGGTTCTTTTCTAGATTTCCTCTACCTTTCTGCTCTTAAACTGCTTCTCTGCTTTGAGAAGCACAGCTACCTGCCTTCACTGAAATATACCTCAGGCTGAGATTTGGGGTGGGATAGCAGGTCAGTTGATCTTCTGCAGGAAGGTGCAGCTTTCCATGTCAGCTCAACCACACCGCCAGTCCATTCTTAAGGAACTGCAGGCCAGGACTAGTGTGTTTTCGCTTTCAGCCTTTGGGAGTTATTTGGCCAACAGTCTTTTGGGAAGAATAAAGCAGTCCCCAGGAATTAACAGATCAGAATGGTCACACAAATTAATATTTTCTAACAATAAGCACGAAGGTAGCAGAAGCTAGTGTGATTCCAGTTGGTTCTTCTAACCAAACTAATTTTTCAGTGTTGACAAGTGAGGCAAGTATTGCACTGGACCAAAGGCTGAAGCTTGGCCTTCTAGCATTCCAAGCAAAATTGTTTCCTATAAGCATTCCTTTTATTCTGCATTCTATCCTGGGTCTGCCGGAACCTGAGATAGTAGGTTCTTCTGTACCAGCGGCTGTGGCAGTGCCCCTCACCCAGGCCAGTTAAAGGAGTCTTGGACCCTTTCTTTCTCTGGGATCCCTGCCCAGCACCTTCCTACAGAGATGACTTGAAAGAAAAAAAAAAAAAAGGAAAAACAACCTACCATTCCAAGGAATCTGGCATTCCTTCCTCCTTCCATGCTAGGTGCCTGTCATCCATCCTCACTGCCTCCTTGCCCTGTCATGCTCAACCGCTTTTGGCCTCTGTCCAGGCACCTGAACAGAGGACTAAAATCTCCATGCAGGCTGGTTTTAGGTCTTATGTAAAAATCTTGCACAGCATTGCTAATGTAAATTTCAGTTTTTCCCTCTAGGTCACTTACCAAAATATGCAACTTTTTTTGGTGGAAAGAGAGATTGTCCTGTGACTTCTACCCATTTCCTGAGGCCTGTGGAAATAAACCTTTATGTACTTAAAGTTATACAGAAAATAGAATAAAATTAATACCAAACTAGTTTAGTATTTACCTATGATATTTCCTGTACAGAGATGTCAGGGTATTGAAAAGAAAAATGACACCAAGGATAAGAAACTACTCTTTATTTCAGATGACCTCATAAAATTATTTTCATATCCCCCCCAATTCTTGCCCTTAATCTTCATCTGTCTTTCAGTTGAAAAATAAGGCATGGGAATGGTGAAGGAAAACCATAAAGGGTCAACTATGCAGCACTAACAAGGTGCTTCCCTCAAGTGTAGCTAATCATTTCCCCAAAATGGCATTTTGCAGAACATTCTTCCAAAAAGCATTGCTAGGTTTTCATGGGGTGGGGGTGTGGGGACTAAATGTCCATGCTCAAATGGTGTGGGAAATAGTAGGTGAAAGTTAATTTTCTTTACTGTAACAGGAATGTTCAGAGTCCTTAATATTCTAATGTGAGTTGATCTCCAAGAGGAGAAAAGGGGTATGGGATATTCCCCAAGCTTTTTGAGCAAGCCAACACATCAGAAACAGTTTGGAGTGTACTGGTAAATAGGAATTTTTGTGATGGAAGTTAGAAAGCATGATCTCTTCACATTTTTCCTCCCATTCTCTGCTAACGCCAGCAAGAGACTGTAGAATCTTGAACACTAATCATATTAAGAAAGGACAGGTTAATCAAGGATGGAATGGGAAGAACCAGCTGCCTCATTTTTCATTTCCATTGCTACATTTTTCTTCATCCCCCACCCCCCCCCCCAAGCTGAGCAATATGTACACTTCCTCCCGTAAGCAATCCAGTTAGATGCTACTTTCCTCCTTTTGTGACAGAGCAACTAATTCATTTCTACCAGAGGATCCAAAAAGAGTGCTGCAAGGCACTGTGGGGCTGGGGGGATTTGTTTGACAATTGCTAAGACACCACTGGAGGCAGCATACGCAGAGGGGGAGAGCAGCCTCAAGAGACGATGCAGAAACATTCAAGTAATACTTTTCCAAGCACTAGTTGAATCTCCACCAGCAATACTGAGAAAGTATTTACATGAACACCTCAGGCCCAGGTACTGGCCTCTTCGCTTGAAATGAGCTAGATTTTCCTGAGAAAGAGATTCCTTAGAATCTCTCTTAGTTTGTTCAGTCTCTTCTGGGCCTGGGCACAGTTCCGACATGGACCTGCAGCAGACTGTCTCCTAGGACAGCTTGACCACATCACAGGGTTGTAAAACAATCTGCATGGTTATTAACTAATTAAACTTGCATTCAACACCATGTGCTGATAGGATGAGGCAAAGAATAAGATTCAGATCTTAGATCTTTCCGAGCAGGGCGTGTTAGAGGATGACTAGAGAGAAGGATTAGTTACAGGCCGGGTCTGAGCTCAGGTTTGGGCACAAAAGGAACTGTCTCCCACTGATTTGGAAGCATAGGGGCAACCTGAGCTCTGGTGCAAACTGCAAGGGTTTCACTCCAGGAAGGGTATGATGTGGGCATAAAACCATTCCTCAGACAGTTGAAGATGGTCCCCTTCTACAGCCAGGAACACTAGCTGTCCCGCCTTGTCCATTTCCTTTAGCCCCAGGCGGTCCTGCAGGGAGAGAGGCCATAATTAATCAAGGCTTAATGAAAAGTGTTATTAGAGTAAAATAGTAAAGAAATAGAATGTGAATGACATATTCTCAAAATGCAATCTTCCCTGAGTATTAAAATGTAGGTGTATTGTCAAAAATGCCAAAAAGGAAGCTTCCTTTTTTCCCGTAAGCTTTAAAAATGTATATGCAACTGAGATTATTCTACACAGTTTTATATTCTGCTTTCTGATCTTTCCCAAAGCTTCTGGAGGACCTACGGGTGGGCAAGCCTCAGACAAAACTCCCTCAAAATGTCACTGAAGTGGACTGAGCCAAAGACAGGAGAACATTAACTAGATAACTTAAAGCATAGCCAAGCCTTAGATAAGAAACCTCACACACTCAGATCCTGCAGTTGAAAACATTACTCCTAGCCGGGGCGCTGCAGAACGGGTGTGGTTGGGAAAGTAAGCAGTTACAACAGTGCCTGAAGCTTGCTTCTGCTGAGGCTACCGTCAGTTCAAGTTTCAGGATAAGGAGGTTCTTAGTTGTCATTTCCAAAACTCACTTAAAACACCGTACATTCCCTTTCCTTTTACCTCACCCCCCTGCGGCACCAATGCAGGAGAAAAGCCACAGAGGAGACGACTGACCTCTGACATTACTTGGAGGGACTCTAGTGGAAGGCGAATGGTTCAGATGTAGCACCTGTGTGCTCTGGGGAGAGTCTGTCTCCAATATAAAATCCTCATGGTGTGGAAGGCCCCAGAACCGGTGACGGCGAAATGCTGCAACCTCTGCTTGAGAAACAGGATCTACTGCTAAACCAAACTCCTAACTATTCCTGTGCTGCAGGAGGCGCTCCCCTTGCCAGTGCCTAATTTAAAAACAAGAGTTCCACATCTGTTAATGTTTTAAACTAACTCCCCTCTCTTCTGTTTTCATCACGTCCTGGGTGCTTGGATTTATAACAGACTGCAGCACAGCAAAGGAAGGCAGTTCTAAACCTTTATCAGAAGGCAGGAGTTAGAGAGGATGTGTCCCTTGAACGTGCTTGAAAACCATGAGGTATAGGTCCTTCGACCTTCAGGATGTAGATTCTGGAAACCAGGGCCTGGTGTGATAGCGCAACAATCCAGCCTAACAAGCCTTGCCCACATCAGACATGAGTCAAACGCCTCACGAGCACCTGCTGCTCTGGGGTAAACAGGACGGTCTACCACCAAAGAACCTAGTAGCTTCAGGAACCCGGGGCAGAAAGGGATGGTGCCTCTCCTCCCCAGTTACCTGGGTGTACAGCGTGGTCTCCTGTAAGGGAATGGTTTCCTTGGCTTGGCCACTTCTGTAAAATCCAAACCACTGCGGGAGAGGAGGAGGAAATAGGGTCAGCTCACACACGGCACACTAGCAAACATTTAAGACTGGCTGGTAGCTGAGACTGCCAACAAACTGAACGTCATAAAGCGGGAGCAAGGAGGAAAAACAGGATGTCTTGGGTCACTTCTTTTTAAGGGTGGGTCCTGAGGATGAGTTAATCTTTCCAAAGAGCTTTCCAACTCCCCAGAATTTCTGCTTCCTACAATTATTGAGCACCTACCCCTTGAAAATCCTTGTGCCGAACTCTGGACATTCAAAGAGGAATACATACAGTCCTTGTTTTCAAGAAGCTCTAGTCTCATGAGGCATAGAAACAACTAATTGTTTAGCACAGGGGTCAGCAAACTTCTGTAAAGGCCAGATACAAAATATTTTAGGCTTTAAGGGCCACACGGATGCAACTCTCAATGCTGCCATTGTAAGGCAAAAGCAGCCACAGAATATATTTAAAAAATGAATATGGATGTATTGCAATGAAACTTTACTGATGGACACTGAAACTTGAATTTCATATAATTTTCACATTATCAAATATTGTTTTGATTTTTTTCAACCATTTAAAAATGTAAAAACCATCTTTAGCTCATGGGCCATACCAAAGCAGGTCGCGGGCTGGATTTGGCCTGCAGGCTGTAGTTTGCTATCCCTGGTCTGACATAATGTGACGAGTGCTCTAATGGAGGTTGATGGTTCTACAAAAGAGGAAGTAAACTCTGCTTGGAATTGGGATGGCGTCCTGGATGGAGGAAGTGGAGCTTGTCAGGTAGAGAAGCTCAGGGAAGAGCATTCTAGAGACTGAAAAGCATGAACAAAGGCATGCAAGAGAAAAAGCACATGCCAAGTTGGGGGCATTTCAAGTAGTACAATATGGCCTGATCGGCGAGTGTATGAAGTGGGTAGTGAAGGGAGATTAGGTTGGAAAGACAGGTTGAAGCCAGGTCAAGGCAGACCTTGAATGCCAACGTGAGGGATTTAGAGACTGGGCTGGTGAACATTTTTTGAGTCATAGATCTCTGAAAATCTGATAAAAATTATAGACCCTTCCTCAGAGAATGCAGCTACATAATTTTGCATACAATTTCAGGTGGGGAGGGGGTTACAACCCTCAGCGTCCCATTTACAGACCTTGGGTGAAGAACCCCTGCTCCACACAAAGGCTGGTGGAAGGACTGAAGGGTTTTCCCCAGCAGGCAGCTGTATTCTAACGCCACTCCCTCCTATGGTCTCCTGGTACGTGTGGCCTGCCTAAGCAGTGTCTCACCTCAGAATCCACGGGGTCCACAATGGAATCATTGAGGAATTTCACCATCACAAACTTCTTCAGTGCCATCAGGTTTTTCTTATAGGACTCGTTGACACCCTGGAGGAAAGGCCAGCAGTACCTCAGGGACATCACCACCGGGTTCCAGCAGGGGCATTAAAGCCTTTCAGTGCGCTCGTCTCCCTGACCCTGGGCCACCCATTTCTTCCCCATGGTGGGGGCTGCTTTGCCAGCTTCCTTCCCAGAATATACCTTGTACCGCCCTTTCTGACCATCCTATCTGATTGACATGCCCCACCAACCGTGGCATACAGGTGCCACCATGAATCGGTCACCATACTCCATAGGCATCCATCACATAGGTTAAAGGCTTCTAGCCAGAGAAAGCCAAGGCAAAACAAGAAACTGCAAATTCTGGCTGGTTCTGCTATACTATTCTGTTTTTTCCCTCCATTTTTTTTTTTAAACCTCCAGATAAGCCAAACATAAATTGAGCCATCTAGTTTATCAGAATCTCCCAAACCACGCTCGTGTTCGGGACACACTCAGTCCCCTCTGAAGTCTCTCTGCTAAGTAAATTTCTTTTCTGAGAAAATCTGACCCAAAGGGGACCCACCAGGAAGGCTTCCCTCAGTAAGACAGCAGCTGGGAAGCTCCACTAAACCAGCCAGCGACCTACTGAGCTCACCCTGCTTCCTCCAGACCAGGGAAGGGAAAGGGCCTAAGGGAAAGAAGCCAAATGAATTTCAGCCTCCTTAACAGGAAGTGAATCTCCTAAGCGCTGGCTCCCAGAAAACAGAACTGTTTCCCGGGTTCTGCCCAGGATATCCTGGGTAAACAGTCACTGCCGATCTGTTTATAATGCCCCGAATGGAAAGATGAATGCACAACTATGGTGGCCAGGGTTGCTTACTCTCTCCTGATTAATATCTGCCAAGAAGACGCTGTGGTTGCGGTAGACGTCCTCCTTTATGGGGTCATGCCAGTATTCTGCTTGCACCAGGCTGCAGGACGAAAAGGGAAGGAAGGTGACCACGCTGCATGTCAGTCAGCACGCTGGGGCCATGCCCCTGTGCATCGGCCATCAAGAGACTTCAAAAGAACAAAAGACCAGAGCCCTCAAGCCCAGGCCTTGCCCTCTAACAGGGAAGACAAGACTTCCACCTGCAAAACAGTTCACAACAAGACACCTGAGGCAAGGGTGTGCTACTTAGCACGGTACAGAAAGTCTCAAAGATGCAGGAAAAGGACTCACCAATATTGGTTCCAATATCAAGAACCAACGTGGCACTGAGCTTTATCACACTTATGGTGGGACACGCTGTCCCCTCCCACAATCCCACCTCCTTCACCCTCCTCGTTTCCTAATCATCCTGCAAGACCCAGCTCAAATACCACCACCTCTGCCTCCTCGTCATGCAACCATCTCTCTCTTCATGCGTTTTGGCATCCTCAGACTGAGATGGTCTAAGCTTTCAACCACAAAGCATGTATCATACGACTGAGTGATGATGGTAGTTTCCAGGATTCGGGTATGTTATGCAATTCTTAAGGACAAAAGGCAGGTATTTGGTGGTTATAATACTATCATTGCAGACACTATTATTTTGGACGTCTGTTCACACACTTTTTTACTTTTTCTCCAGTCTCTCTCCACTTCCCGTTCCCTCCCCTCCCAGCCTTCCCCCATCAAAACCAACAACGTTACCACAAGGCCCCCCAGCGGCTAGTTTCCACTTAGTTCCTGCATCTACACAGCAGCATTCCCACCAAAAAGATGCTGAGCATGGACCTAGTGGGAGGAGTCCTCTGGGGAAAGGGAGGCATCAGAGCATGGCTGGGGCTCTCTACCCCAGGGAGGCAGGGAAAGAAATCAAAGTTTCTACAACACGAGCTCCCCAGCCAGAGCGGAAGAGCCGGCCAGAGGCGGAGGTCCTGCCAGCTCTCCTCAGCAGAGCAGGACTGCACGAAAGCCCAGTGGACCCAGCCACGCCAGAGACGACGGCAGCTCCCGACCCCAGGAGCGGACAGGACTGAGGTGACGGGACTGTCAGCAGCCAGAGTGACACCCTAGAATCCGTTTATAAATGTATCTGAAAGCTTTTAAATGTGTCGTTGCACTGATTTTTAAAACTGTGATGAACTGTGAACATTTATAAAATACTGATATTAGTGCTGGTCTTCTCGTGTTGTCTTAGCATTGCTCTCGCTCACTGAGTGCTGGCTCCATCTCCCCTACAGACGACAAGCTCCTTCAGAAGTGACTGGCTCCTAGAGGATGCTCAGTAGTAAGGGTCTGCCGACTGAAATGGATGGATGTCGGGATATCAGAGAAGCAATGAGAGAAGTGGGCTGGGCACCGAAGGACGGGTAGGATTTAGAGCCATGAGGAGAATGGAGGGCAGCACAGTTAAGGAACAAGGGGGACAAGCTTCAGGAGTGCGTGGTCAACAGTCAAATGCTCACAAATGATGAGCACTGAGCACACACACTTTTCACAGAGGTGGCCAATCAAAGTTTCTCTAAAAAATGTACGTGAATGACAGAAATTGAACAAAGAATCCTAAAATTCATGTGGGGCAACAAAAGACCGCGAATTGCTAAAGCAATCCTGAGCAAGAAAAACAAAGCGGAATCACAATCCCCGATTTCGAAACATACTACAAAGCTACAGTGATCAAAACAGCATGGTACTGGTACAAAAACAGGTCCACAGATCAATGGAACAGAATTGAAAGCCCAGAGATAAAACCACACATCTATGGACAGCTAATCTTCGACAAAGGAGCAGAGGGCCTACAATGGAGAAAAGAAAGTCTCTTCAACATATGGTGCTGGGAAAACTGGACAGCCACATGCAAAAGATTGAAAATTGACCATTCTTTTTCACCACACACCAAAATAAACTCAAAATGGATCAAAGACCTAAAGATTAGGCCTGAGACAATAAGTCTTTTGGAAGAGAATATAGGCAGTACACTCTTTGACATCAGTTTCAAAAGAATCTTTTCGGACACTATAACTCCTCAGTTGAGGGAAACAATAGAAAGAATAAACAAATGGGACTTCATCAGACTAAAGAGCTTCTTCAAGGCAAGGGAAAACAGGATTGAAACAAAAAAACAGCTCACTAACTGGGAAAAAATATTTACAAGCCACTTATCCGACAAAGGGTTAATGTCCATAATATACAAAGAACTCACACTGCTTAACAACAAAAAAACAAACCACCCCATCAAAAAATGGGCAGAGGACATGAACAGACATTTCTCAAAAGAAGATATGAATATGGCCAATAGACACATGAAAAGATGTTCATCATCGCTAATCATCAGGGAAATGCAAATCAAAACTACACTAAGATATCACCTTACACCCGTTAGATTGGCAAAAACATCCAAAACCAAGAGCGACAAATGCTGGAGAGGTTGTGGAGAAAAAGGAACCCTCATACACTGTTGGTGGGAATGCAAACTGGTACAGCCACTATGGAAAACAGTATGGAGATTTCTCAAAAAGTTAAAAATAGAAATACCCTATGACCCAGCCATCCCATTACTGGGTATGTATCCTAAGAACCTGAAATCAGAAATCCCAAGAGTCCCTTGCACCCCTATATTCATCGCAGCATTATTTACAATAGCCAAGACGTGGAACCAACCTACATGCCCAGAAACTGATGATTGGATAAAGAAGATGTGGTATATATACACAATGGAATACTACTCAGCCATAAAAAAAGACAAAATTGGCCCATTCACAGCAACGTGGATGGACCTCGAGGGTATTATGTTAAGCGAAATAAGCCAGTCAGAGAAAGACGAACTCTATATGACTCCACTCATAGGTGGAAGTTAGTATATTGCTAAGAAGAGCTGATCGGTGGTTAGCAGGGAAAAGGGGGGGTGGGGGAGGGCACAAAGGGGGAAGTGGTGTACCCACAACATGACTAACAAAAATGTACAACTGAAATCTCACAAGGTTGTAATCTATCATAACATTAATAAAAAAAAGAAAATGTGCGTGAATGAATACAAAGGTCTTTGGATCTTGCCAGGCCAGGTTCCGGCGACCCAGAATTGCAGTGGGGAGGCCTAACAACTGACAATGAAAGAAAGAAGGAAGCCAACAGTCTCAGGTCGCCTTTTTGTGTGAAAAGGAAACCGAGCTAAGAGGGGGCAACAGGAAGAGATGAAGGACATTTTGTTTCGTAAGAAGCCTGGTGCACAAGGGACAGCCAAGGGGAGGGCCCTGAGGATGGGCAGGAGCTGGAAGTGCTGCAGAAGCGGGGATGTTGGCGAGGGGACGGTTCTTCAGGAGGTGGACAGAGAAGAACACGGGTGGTACTATTACCTCCTGTTTACCACTGAAGGGCCAAATTCAGAGAGGTTAAGAAACTCTCCCCAAACTACACAGTCAGTTGTAGAAAAGGTAAGATATGAGCCTAAATCCATCTGAGTCCGCGCTCTCTCCATGCAGCACACTGAAGAGGCGGGAAAGGACAGCTCCCTGGGCAGAACTAGCCAACCCCAGGCCACCCTGGGGAGAGGACCTTTTACCCCCTGAGGCCGGCTCTAGCCACTGTGGCATAGAGACAATTAAAGTAACACTCGTACAGCACTTACCATATAGCAGGCCTATTCTAAGCACTTTACATACATCAACCTACTTAATCCTTACAAGAATTCCACAGGGTGGGTACTGTTACTATCCCTGTGTTTACAAATACACCCAGTGTGATGAAGGAGCTTGCCCAAGGTCACACTGCTAGCAAGTCATAGAGCCCGAACAGTCAGGCAGGCCGTCTAGCTCCGGAAGCCTTGCTCTAACCACTATACATACTCTCTGTTGACTATGGGATGTAGACAGTACCAGCGTTATGTCAGACAGAGCTGGGCTGGCATCACAGGTATTTTACCCCTGAGCCTGTTTCCTTACAAGGTTGCTGTGAAAATTAAATAAGATGCGTAAAGCTCTAGCACTGTGTCCACTCCTGGTGTAAATTCAAGTTAGTGATGTCAGACCCGTCGTCCTACTTTGTTCCTCCTCGCTCTCGCCCTGATCCAGCTACCGATATAGTTTTCAGGGGAAATGCTGTTCGAAGGCCTAGGCTGAGAGAACAAGAGCCTGAAGGGGAGGAAAGGGCAGCAGAGGATGTGCTGAGGTGACGCCAAAACTCTCTAAGGAATTCCAGCCTAGATCGTGGGGTGATTTTTGGTGGAATGTGACACACTAATTCTAAAATTCAGATGAAACAATACAAGTCCAAGCACGGCCAAGACTTGAAGAAGAGCTAAGTAAAAGTTGCTATAGTAACTAAAACAGTGGGGTAATCGGGCAGAAACAGACAAATCAATGGAACAGAACGGCCCAGAAACAGACTCAAGCAGAGACAACTCCAGGTGGATGAAAAACATGAGAATGAAAAACAAAAGCTGAAAAACTGGAGGAAAATATGAGAAAGGAGAATAGCTTTATGCAACAATCATAAAGAATGGTAAATCTGACTGAATCCAAATTAAAAACTGCTATACCTGATAGTGGTTGGACAACACTGTGAGTGTAATTAATGCCACTGAAACTTACACTTAAAAATGGTTAAAGTGGCAAATCTTATGATATAGATATATAATTTATAATTTATATATAATATATATAATTTTTTTACCACAACTTTAAAAAAACTAGTAATGTAATATACCAAAAACCAATGAATTACACACTTTGAATGGGTGAACTGCATGGTATGTGAATTATATCTCAACAAAGCTGTTAAAAAAAACCCCACAAAAATCTGCTGTACCAAAAAAGACTCCATAAACAAAATTAAAAGATAAGCCACAGACTGGGAGAAGTGACGTGTAACACACCCAGCAGAGCAAGGCTTAACATTCAAAATATATATGCGGTGTATGTGCATAATACTTACAAATAAGAAAAAGACAAGCACCCAAAGAAAAAACAGGCAAAGGTGACAAACAGGCGCTTCACAGAAAGGAACCCCGAGTGGCCCAGAAACAGGAACAGATGCCCAACCCAACTAATAAGCAAGGACACGCGGTTAGAATGAGAAACTCTTCCGTACACATCTGACTGGCGGAAATTTAATAGACACAGGATCAAAAGTTAGCAAGAATGAAGAGAACAGACGCTCTCACACGCTCATGGTGGGAATATAATATGGTACAACCACCTTGGCAATGCTGCACATTCTAATACTCACGGTAATAACAGCAGCCGACAGCCACTGAGTGTCTTCAAGGCACTGTTCTAAGCACTCTACATCCATGAGCTCATTTAATCTTCTCTACAAACTCACTTAATCTTCTCTACAAACAGCTAGAGTCTACATGTAGATAAATTCTCATTCAAGGACATTCACTGCAAACTGTTTGTTATGATGAGAAAGTGAGGATGCTGAAATGTTTGCAACAGGGAATCAGTAAATCAATAAATAGGGAGCAGTCACATAAGATAAAACGCCACACAACTGTTACGATGGCGAACTAGATGTATATGTAACATGTTTAGATGTCATAAACATAATATTGAGTGAAAAAATAATTTGCAGAATGAAATGCACAGTAAAATATCCATTACATAAAATTTTAAATATGCAAAATGATACTATATATTGATTATGGATATGTACATATATAATACAAATTTTTTTTTTTAGGGTAGATTAGCCCTGAGCTAACTGCTGCCAATCCTTTTTGTTTGTTTTTTTTGTTGAGGAAGACTGGCCCTGAGCTACCATCCGTGCCCATCTTCCTCTACTTTATATGTGGGACGCCTGCCACAGCATGGCTTGCCAAGCGGTGCCATGTCTGCCCCTGGGATCTGAACCAGTGAACCCCAGGTCGCCGAAATGGAACTTGTGTACTTAACCGCTGTGCCACTGGGCCAGCCCCTACAATTTTTTTTTAATGGACAGAAAGAATATACCGATTTCTTTTCTTTTCTTTTGGTGAGGAAGACTGTCACTGAGCTAACATCTGTGCCAATCCTCCTCTATTTTATGTGGGATGCCGCCACAGCGTGGCTTGATGAGTGGTGCTAGGTCTGCGCCCAGGATCCAAACCCATGAACCCCGGGCGGCCAAAGCAGAGCATGTGAACTTAACCACCATGCCACTAGGCTGGCCCCACCCTGATTTCTTGACAGTGATTGTCATTGTGGAGGGAGGGCAGAGAATGGAACCTGGGAGAGAGATATAGAAGAATACAATTTTCTCTGAAATGTTCCAGTTCTAAAAACTTCTGAGGTAAATATGACAAAACATTAACCTTAGGTCCTGGGTTCAGAGTAGTTTGTTACATTCCTCTCTCTACTTTTCTGAATGGCTGAAGCGTCTGAGGCAGCTTGAGTGGACGCCTCAACATTTCCAGAAGAGGGAGTGGGGCAAGTTGAGGGCAAAGGCATTGGGGAGAGCTGGATGCCTGAGGAAAAACGCTCTGTGAGAGCCACTGGGGGGTGGGGGGGGAGGGCCACGCAGGGCCGCAAGCTGGGGACCCAGGGGAGGGCAAGCTGAGAGAGCAGAGCTGGCACAGGGGCAGACAGGCCACGGCCAGGGCAACACTGGGGTGTCCACCGTGGCAGAGTTGCGGGGAGCACTAGGGATAGCACGAAAATCAGAGGAAGGAGAAATCCAGGAGGGCTGCCAGCATCTCAAAGGGGAAGCAGAGGGGAGAGAGAACTGTGATGCTCGCCATTCCTCGTCGCCCCTGCCGAGGCCGGCCAGGCGCTAGTGCTTGCAAAATGCTTCCTCACTGTTTACTCGGGGCATCAGGAATATTGAATGTGCTTGGCTACGGTTAAACTATCTGAACAATGCAGAAGACATCTCTTGGGGTCTCTGCCTAAATCAAAACAATTCTCCCCTATCTGGGAACCGCACTCCTCCTTCCCCAACCTAACCCGTTACAGGAGCCAGCGGCTGTGACGGGTACCACATGGTCCCACTTCTCCGGCCACAGCTGATGAGAGCAAGGTGGGAACCTGCCCTGAGCAGGGGCATGGTCCCTTCCCGAAGAATGTGAATTGGGACAGAGAGATTCTAGCCTCAGACTGAGATCATCTCCTAAATAGAGAAGATTAAAAATTTGGAAGCGGTGCAAGGCCACGTTCCACCAGGCAGGTGGCAGGAGAGGCTGACGTGCATGGAGAGAAAGGAGCAGCAGTGACACAGAGCGAGAAGCAACGACAATAGCTGGAGAGACGGTCTTGGGTCTTGATGGCTCCCATTTCTTGATTCCAGTCCCTCTGAGGCCTTGGGTACCAAAATACTATGAATTTCTTTTAAACTTTACATTGGTTTTATTTAGTTTCTTTCTTGCAACCAGAATCCTCCCTAATACAAAGGGCAACCCAGAAGAATCCTGCAAAGAGAAAACTATTTCCTTTGTTACTTTAAGCTCTCACCATCCCCCTTCCCATCACACTACTTGGACTACTGGCCTCGTTAAATCTCATATTGGCCATCTGTTAAAATGAGATTTACGCATACAAAGAAACTTTAAAAAGTAAAAGCAAACAACTCTACAAAATTAGAAACGTATCTTAAAAGTTAATCTGTAAATGAGCTGTTGAGAACTCAGAACGCATTTCCCAGAGAAACTGTGTTATAACCAGGGAGCTGTATCCTGGTTCTCAAGTCTAGTTCGGCCACAATGTTATGAAATGGATCTCAAGGCATTCCACCTCTCTCCACCTTGCTGTGGCCACCCTGGCGTCCAAGCCACTATCGCCTCTTACCTGGACCACCTCGACAGCCCCCAAGTGCTCTTCCTGCTTTCCTCCACCCCCTTTAAAATCCACTCTCCACAAAGCAGTAAAGATTTTCCAAAAACGTAAATCAGACCCTATTATTTCCTTGCTTAAAACCTTCCAGTACCACCCCACGATGTTTGGAAGAAAATCCACACTCCTCATGTGGCCTTCAAGTCTTTGCATGAGGTAGCCCCAGCTTCTCTGTCCAACTCTCCCATCAGTCACTGAACTCCAGTCACCCTGACCTTGAACAAGCCAAACTTGTCCCAGGTTTGGGGCCTTTGTGCCTGCTGTTCCCTCTGCCTGATCCCTTTTCCCTTAGCTCCTTCCTTCTCATCCTTCAGACCCCAGCTTACATATCTCTTTTTCAAAGACCATTCTGTTCAAAGCAGATACCCCTCCATCACTTACTCTCCATCACTGCATCCTGTTTACTTCCACCAAGGCCTGAGCACCATTAGAGGTTATCTAGTGCTTCTGTTCACTTGGAGACCCCCTTTCCCCACCAGCATGTGACTTGATGAAAACAGAGGCCCTAATTGTCTTGTTCTCCATTGCAATACTTATCTATAAAGGAAACAGAAAGCTCAAGTTGAATAAGTATTTTAAACCCAGCACCACCAGTAGTAACAGCCGAACGTGCGTACTTAACGTGAACTGCACACTGCACTGAATGCTTTACGTCAATTTGTCGAATCCTAACCACCCTGCAGGAAAGCACCCCTATCAACCCCATGCTGGAGGTGAGAAGGAGGCTCAGACACCCACAGCCACGCAGGTAGCCGCGTAGAACCAAGCCTCTCCAACAATGCCCTAGAAAGAGAGTACAGAAGGTCACTTTTTTCCTTTTTGCATGTCTGAAGATGTCTTTAGTTTCCCTTTACATTTGATTGCTATTTTGAGGTTCTGTATAGAATTCTAGGCTGGAAGTCACTTTCCTTCAGAACACAAAGGTAGCGCCCCATGGCCTGCTAGCTGGTGTGCTGCTGTCAGGGAGCCTGCTGCCCCCAGGACTCACTCTAAGGCCTCAATGGAATCTACTCTTTATCCCTGGTGTTCTGAAACTTCACAGGAATGGACCTTGCTGGGGTCTTTTTTCATTCCTTGCCCTGACTACGTGGTGAGCCCCTCCAACCCGGAAACTCATGTCCTGTAGTTCTGAGTTTTCTTGTACTACTTCCTTGGTAATTCCAATCCACCCTTCCTTTGTTCTCTTCTGGAAACTCCTATTAGTCAGACACTGGACTCCCTAAATGGCTTCTCTAATTTTATCTGTTCTCCCCTTTTTCTACCTCTTTGAGTTTTTGTTCTAATTCCCAGGAGATTCCTCAACTTTGTATTCCATGTCCCTAATACATTTTTCATTTTGGTTATCTTATTTTTTAATTTCCACGAGCTCTCTCTCTCACTCTCTTGCTATTTTTTAAAAAATTATTCTATTAAATCTTTCTTCTTCCTTTGAGGAAGACTAGCCCTGAGCCAACATCTGCTGCCAATCCTCCTCTTTTTCTTGAGGAAGACTGGCCCTGAGCTAACATCCGTGCCCATCTCCCTCTACTTTATATGTGGGATGCCTACCACAGCATGGCATGCCAAGTGGTGCCATGTCCGCACCCGGGATCCAAACCAGCGAAACCCGGGCCGCCAATGTGAACTTAACCACTACACCACTGGACGGCCCCTCTTAAATCTTTTGTATGGCTTACACATTCTCTTTTCTTCTTTGTTCCCCAAAGCCCCAGTGCATGGTTGTATATCCTAGTTGTAAGTCCTTCTAGTTCTTCTATGTGAGCTGCCGCCACAGCATGGCTACTGACGGATAAGTGGTGAAGTTCTCCACCTGGGAACTGAACCTGGGCTGCCAAAGCAGAGCGCACCAAACTTCAACCACTAGGCCACCAGGGTTGGCTCTCTTTTACTCTTTGATTGTCGGTTTTATTTGCATTCTTTTCCAGTGTTACGGATGTAATCTCTAATCTCTGAAGATAATTATAGGCTTTTTTAAAGGTTTTCTTCAGCTCCTTGAATTGCCATCTGTTTCTTCCAAGCTCCTTTTTACTTTTTGTTTGTTTTGGTTAGTCTTTCATGTCGGAAGCTTTCCTCAGATGTCTGACAGCAGGGCCCTGGCTCACTGCTCATGCTGACAGGAGGTGCTACAAAGCTGGCTGGACGCTCTTCACGCAAGAGCAGAGCTTATCTGCTGGTGGCTTCACTACATCATAGTCAAGAGGAATCCTGACCTGTTGGAGGATTCCAAAACATCAACCTGTAGGTCTTTTCTCTGGGGCTGGTCAGTTCTTCCGGAGAGGGGTCTGCCAAACTTCTGCCCAGAGGGTAATAAGCCTGGCTGCTATCATTCCGGGAGCCAAGTGGGAGGGATGGGTTTTCAATATGACATCTTACCACCATCCCATGCTTGTTATCTCCAAGTCTGGTACTTCTCTAGTTAAACTGCTCTAGAGAATAAATTTTGCTTCTCTTCTGAGGGTGGAGGTGGAGCAGTCACTTCAATGTGCACTTAAGGAATTGGGGGGTGTAGGGGTCCTGATCATCCTCATATAGATTTTCAACAAAAAGTCCTGTTTTTAATCCCATGCACTTACCCTTGCCTTCCTTTATGTAAGATATTTGCATAAAGTATCATGTGTCTAATTCCTGAGCCTTCTGGAGCTATAAGAAGTGACTCTGCTCCCTTCTTCTCAGTGCATCCCTCTATAGACGTAAAGCTTTCAGCTTTTTCTGCTCTGCTAACACAGTTATCACTCATTGACCTGTTCTCTGTTTTTCAAAAACATGCTGACACCTTTTATTATCTTTTATCTCTCTCCTGTTATCTTTGCTCTTGTGGGTTTATCCCTTTTTATTCTTTTGTTACCAGTTTATTAAAGCTTAAGGAGGGGGCCAGCCCAGTGGCGCAGTGGTTAAGTTCGCATGCTCTGCTTCAGCAGCCCAGGGTTTTGCTGGTTCGAATCCTGGGCAGGAACATGGCACTGTTCATCAAGCCATGCTGAGGTGGCATCCCACATGCCACAACTAGAAGGACCCACAACTAAAAATACACAACCATGTACCGGGGGCTTTGGGGAGAAAAAGGAAAAATAAAAAATCAAAAAATCAAAAAATTCTTAAGGAGGAAGTGAGGATAAACACATAGGTTTTATTAACCTATAACCAAGGGTTGTTTGGTTCACAAATGAAAGAAGTACGAGAAAGAAAAGGATGAATTTTTCTGAAGCATCTAGGTAAGAGTTGGAAGAATAAAGAATAAAGAACAATGAAGTTTAAAGAGGCCATATACATACCCACGAGAATAGAGAATATGTAGGACATAAATAACCAAGCTGTGACTAGTAAAACCAGGTAAAGGGGTAAAGCTTAGTAAGGGTTTGAGTTGCCTGAGGGGAAGGAGGTGGAGATATAAAGTATCTTAGTTTCCTTCACTCATCAGGTGGCGACTACTTACCCAAGGCAGCTTTGTGGCCATGCTTGTACCCCAGGGCTAGGAAAGGAAAAGAGCTAGCTGCAGAATGTTTCTACACGGAAGTCACTCACAAGGCCACAGCTGGGAAAACCGCTTCAAGGAAGTGCTGTATTGAAGAGTTGTTAATAGACAAGGACAATATGCTTGGAAAAGCAGTGGATAGATAGCACGACCACAGGACAGATAGCATGACCAGATTAGTTAACCCCAAATCTCAGTTATCACCTAGAATACTCCAGACCTACTGAATCCGAATTTCTAGGCATGGAGCCCTGGAATCCATTTGTAATGAATCTCCCAAGGGTTCTGATGTATGTGTCAGTTTGAAAACAACTAAACAAGAACACACTCCCAAAGTGATTCAGTATAAATACCCAAACACATCTGAGTAGTTGGGGAACTAATGTAGGAGGCTAAGCCCTCGCTGCTGACAACATAAAGAATCTGTCCTCCAAATATTAATAGCAATTCCTTGGGCTTAGTACTTTCTAAAGGCCTTTTTGTTTGTTTTAAGATTGGCACCTGAGCTAACAACTGTTGCCAATCTTCTTTTTTTCGGTCTTTTTTTAATTGCTTTTTCTCCCGAAATCCCCCCAGTACATAGCTGTATATTTTAGTTGTGGGTCTTTCTAGTTGTGGCATGTGGATGCCGCCTCAATGTGGCCTAATGAGTGGTGCCACGTCCACACTCGGCCATGGGGCAGCCCCCTGTTTGTTTTTTAAAGACAGAGATTTATTCTGTTGTAATTACACTCTTTCTATATAGAAAAATGACCTTCCTTTTTAAAATTAGTATTAGAGCAGTTTTAGGTTTACAATAAAATTGAGCAGATCGTACAGACATACTTACAAAAAGCACCCCATCTGAATCTCACTAGTGACTACTCCTGGGATCACCATTGGCCAAAAGCCAGCATGATGTTTTCATGCGTGACAGCCTGTATCCTCGTCAGCTAGCCATACCTACCGCTCTTGAATAGCTTTGGCATAAGCCCCAGCATTCAGTGTTTTTCTGATCAAGTCACAGATGTGAGAGCTCTCTCCTGGGCAACGAGGGAGTCCAAAAATACCTACAGTAGAAGACAAAAATCATGTTTTAAATACCCTCTATGTGCAAGGTACTGTGAGAAATAAGAAGAAACAAGAGCCAGGCCCTCATCTCATTCATTTATTCCTCAAGAAAACAAGGTATTAAGAATTAATACTATATGGGGCTGGCCGAGTGGTTAAGTTCGCGCGCTCTGCTGCAGGCGGCCCAGTGTTTCGTTGGTTTGAATCCTGGGCGCGGACATGGCACTGCTCATCAAACCACGCTGAGGCAGTGTCCCACCTGCCACAACTAGACAGACCCACAATGAAGAATATACAACTATGTACTGGGGGCTTTGGGGAGAAAAAGGAAAAAAATTAAAAAATCTTTAAAAAAAAAAAAAGAATTAATACTATAACCAGCCTCCTCCTGGTGCTCCCATACTCTTTCCTGCCTCAGGACCTTTGCATCTGCTCCTCCCCAGATGATGTACTTCTTCTCTTACTGCTTCAGTGGCTGGCCTCATTCTGATCTCTCAGGTCTTAACTTAGAGAAGTCCTGTCTGACTACCCTAACTCAGTCGTGTCCAAACCCATTACTTTCCCTTGCCCCAGTTATACGTTCCCCTCACCCAGTTATACTTTCATCCTCATCAATAACATTTTTAGGAGGTACCAGGCATACTTCTAAGCACATAGCGGCAATAATTAATTTAATCCTCACGAGCACCCTGTGGAGTAGAAATCATTATTTGCTCCACATTATGGATAGGAAACTTGAAAACAGAGAGGTTAAGCACCCCGTCCAAGGTTAGACAGTAAGTGACAGGGCCAGGATTTGAACACAGGCAGACTGGTTCCAGAGCCCGCATCTTTTACCAATATAACCACTGTTCTGTTCCTCAAACATCATCCTATTTTTTTTCTTTCTCATAGTTCCCACTATCTCTATTTATTTTGTTTGTTTACTTGTTTCGTGCCTATTCTCCTCCCCACACTAGAATGGAAGTTTTATGAAGGCAGGGAGCTCATCTGTCACGTTTCTAGGTTTTCAACAAATATTTATTGAAAAGAATTATACAGCTGTTTTTACCAACATGCATTTGAATAACACTTGTATGAAAAGTATTTTCCTACCTATTAGTTCACTTTACCCTCTGAAAACTTTCTACAAGATGGGCAGGACCATACTCTAGTTTCTCTCATCTGTGAAAGGGACCTAAATACCAAATACTTGCCCACAAGGGACAGTTACTTGGGCGAATCCAGGTTTCCTGACTATAAGGAGACCCCCTCTGCCCTCCACTCTACCTGCAGATAGCTATGTCACTCATTACAGAGAGAAAATTCTATTCCAAAGACACGTCCTTCCCCAAAAGTATACACTTCTGTCTAAATAGAAAACCTGTTGTTTTTCAAAGGATTTAATCGCAACAGTTCTATTTTACAAACAAAAAAGCTTAGACGCTAGTCTTTGCCTAAGCCTAAATTCAGCAGGACATCACCAATGTCAGAAAACAGAAAAGGCTGTTAGATTTCCCTAAATCCTCCACCACCACCTGCTACGTGGTGGCAACCATCTCACCCCCAGGAAATCTTGTCAATCAAAGGGGAGAAAAATAGATGGCAACCTAACAATTCACCTGTGTTCCAGGCCTCTGGAATCCTAAGTCTCTTCCTATTTCTACATCAAAGCCGGCTGGTTTGTTATAAACTGGAATAACAGGATTTTGCAAGGAAGGCTAGCTTCTTGTACAAATAGAGCCACTCAAATTGTAAAAAAACAAGGGGTCACATGGATTAGAACAAAGGAGGCAAAGAGGCCCAAGTTACCTTGATGCTGTCCCCCGAAAGTGATCAGACTGACCATGGGAGGTGATGGGCATCTCTGAGCCACTGCCCTCCTGGGGGGAAAAAAGGATTATGAGCTCCGACTGTCAGACTGAAATGCATCATCAACAATCAACTTCCCAAATTAAGCTACTTCATTCTCTGTGGTTCCCCAAAGCCACAGAGTTTCAGGATTTTCCTCTGATATGGCCAAACACTAATCTTTATTCTTCCATAGAAAATAAATAACATTCCATAAGGCTTCCTACATGGGGACATTTCAGAATAGTTTTTCTTCCAAGAGAGGTGAAGATCCCAAAAGAACTAGAGGAGGGGATCTATCTGAATAAAAGAAAAAACATCAATTCTCTGGAAGTGGTATAACAGAACAAGAAGGGACTTACAGAAACTGGCCTCCCTGGGAGAATCCCATAGCATTGTAGCCTTGCTGCAATTTAGGATCCTTAGCGAGAATCTGACACACTGTTGTTACTTGGGAATTGACATTCAAGAAGAAGCTGTTCTCCACATCCTGAAAGAGGAGCCACACAGAAGTGAAAGGATGGGACTGGAAACCACCGGCATCTTCTCAAAGAGGCGAACCTACTTAGGTTGGTAACCTGACATAGGCCACTCAAGAGTTAAATCACTGCACGATTTGCTGCTAAAAACACAAGGGAAAGCATTTTACTAGTACATTCTATGCAATCAGCCAGCAAACCTTTAACAGAACAGAGTTGTGAAGCGCCTTACCTCCATCACAGTCTTCCCAATCTCTAAAGACAAGACATAAATTCCAGGTATCTTCTTCTCGACCATCTTTTTAATAGCACCCATGCTTAAGGGATTACAACAGCTATCTCCTAGACAACAAAGACAATGATGGAAACTCATGAATCAAAACAATATTATTTATTTAAAAAAAACTTTTGTGCTTCTAAGGGCACTATCAAGAAGGAGAAAAGACAACACACAGCATGGGAGAAAATATTTGCAAAACATGTATCTGAAAAGGGTTTAATACCCAGAATATACAAAGAACTCTTACAACTCAACAAGACAATAACCTAATTAAAAAATGGGAGAAGGACACAAACAGACATATCTCCAAAGAAGAGACAGAGATGGCCAGCAAACACAGGAAAACATGTTCAACATCACTGGTCATTAAGGAAGCGCAAATCAAAACCACAAAGAGATCCCACTTCACACCTACTAGGATAGCTTTAATTTAAAAAAAGTAATTAAAAAATGGAAAATAAGCGTTGGCAAGGATATGGAGAAACAGGAACCTTTGTACACTGCTGGTGGGAAAGTAATATGGTGCAGCGACCGTGAAAACAGTTTAGTGGTTCCTCAAAAGTTAAAACATATGAGCACATGACCTAGCAATTTCACTTCCAGACATATACCTAGGAGAAGGGAAAGCACATGACCATGCAGAAACTTGTACACCAATGTCTACAGCAGCATTATTTGCAACAGCCAAAGGGTGAAAACGACCCAAATGTCCACCAATGGATGAATGGATAAACAAATGTGGTATATACACACAATGGAACATTACTCAGCCATAAAAATGAATGAAGTACTGACACATGCTACCATGTGGATGAACCTCAAACACATTATTATGAGTAAAATGAGCCAGACACAGAAGATAAACGTCTCGTGTAATTGCTTGATATGATCTATGCAGAATAGGCAAACCCATAGAGACAGAGAGCAGACGGGACATTTCCGGGGGGGGGGGGGGAGGAGGATGAGGAGTGGTTACTTAAGGGATACAGGTGTTTTCTGGGGTGATGAAAAAGTTTTGAAACTAGAGAGAAGGGGTGGTCGCACAACATGTGAATACACTAAATACCACTAAATTGTAAACTTTAATATGATTAATTGCACGTTACATGAATTTCACCTCAATTAAAAAAATAACATTTTTTGCTTAGCTCATGTCTACCAAGTAATAACAAACTTCCAAGCTCAGGCAATGTAATCAAGACACCAAATTTACAACTGAAAAATAAGCAGAGGTGCATATTCCCCTCCTTTGTCATCCTGAACATTTGGGGTTAAGAGACTCTGGTTTCTCTTCAGGGCCAGGACTGGGGTAAGACAAGGGAAGCACCTAGGAGGCAAAATTTAAGGAGGCACTCACTCTCAGGGTCGTGCAAGTGCTGACCCTGAAATTGTACAGACCAGACAGTGAGTGCCTCCTGAACTCCTGGACTCTGGCCTCCTTCCCTCCCCCTAGTCCTGGCCTGTTTTTTTTCCTGTTTCAACAAACCAGAACTAAGAACTGGAAGCAAAGTGACTGCCACTGAGTGGGAGAAGCAGACTGAGATCATTTTCCATTTTGAACACAATCTTCCCATTTTCAACCCGAGCGGAAGCTTAAGAACTAGTTTTTAAAGAAAGAAAAGCTAAGGTGTAGAGCATCTTCTATTTCTCTCACAACAACATTCATCGCACTGACCTGTATGCCTGCCTTTTGGACCAATTGTGCTCCGGGAGGGCACGGACACTCCTGTGTTCTCTTTTAACTCCACTGGAGTAGCCTCAGGGCCTGGCACAGAGCCTTGAGAGAACTGTCTACGTTTGCTGACTCCAGTTCTCTGAACATTTTTCTTTAACCCATTCCAATAAGGCTCTCACTCACCACTCCCCCCAAAACTGCCTTTGTCAAGGTCATTACTGATATTGCTAAACCCAATAACCACTTCTCAGCCCTTATCTTTCTTGACCTGTCAACAAAATTCGATACAGTTGATTGCCCTCTTCCTCTTGAAACATGGCTTCCAGGACACTGCACTCCCCCAGCTTTCCTCCCCTCTCTGGTTGTTGCATCACTGTCTCCTTTGCTACTTCCTCCTCATCTCCTCAACCTCCAAACGCTGGGAGGGCCTCCAGGCTCAATCTTTAGACTTCTTCCCTCCTCTGTGATCTCCTCCTCACTCCCCTGTGATCTCCGCCAGCCTCATGGCTTCAAATATGAGCCACACGCCAAAGGCTCCCAATTTAAATCTCCTGCCTGTATCTCTGCTCTAGACCCCACACTCAAATTGCCTCTACATCATCTCTGGATGTCTAACAAGTGTCGCAAATTTAGTAAGTCCAAAAGGAAACTCTTGATGTTCTCCTCCTCGGCACCCCCCTGCCCCCAAATTTGCTCACCCTACAGGCTTCCCCATTTTGGTAAAATTACAACTTCATCTTTCTAGCTGTCCAGACCAAAACCCATGGAATCATCCTTGACTCCTTTCTTTCTCTCTCATCCCACATCTAATCTGTTAGCAAAATCCTTGGTTCCACCTTCAAAACATATCCAAACTTTGACCACTTCTCAACACCTCCTCTATTACCACAGTATTTCAAGCCACCATCACCTCCTGTTTGAATTATTGCAACGGCTTCCTAACTGGTCTCCCTGCAAATGTCCATGACCCCCTACGACGTCTTCTCAATACATCAACTACAGTGGTCCTTTAAAAACGGGTCAGATCATGTCACTCATCTGCTCAAAACCCCAACGAGGGCTTCCCACCTCATTCTAGACGAAGTCCCTACAGTAGCCTTAGTAGGCCTAACAACAGCGGCATTCCACCCCTCCCAGACTCCTAATCTAAACCGTTGTTTTCTTCTTGCTCACTCAGTTCCGGCCACAATGACCTGAATGTTGTTCCTTGAACATACCAGACATACTTCTGCCTCAGGGCGTTTGCATTTGCTATTCCTTCTACCAGAAAGCCACCTGGCATCTGCCCTCACCCACTTGGCTCAGACGTCACTTTCTCAGTGAATCCTTTCCTGACCTTGCTCTATAAAACTGCAAGCTGCCTCTTCTGGTCTCTATCTCCCCCCTCCCCGCTTTATTTTTCTCCATCGCACTTATTACCGTTTGACATATTACATGTTTTACTTCTTTCTTTCTTTATTCAGTCTCTCCCACTGGAAAGTAAGTTCCCAAAGAGCAAAGAATTTAGTCCGTTTAGCTCACTGCTGTATCCTCAGCATCTAGCAGGTGCTCTAGAACTATGTGTTCAATGTATAAACGAACTATGGGTGCCTAACAAATACCTGTTCAAGGTGTGAAAGAATAAAAGGATGGATGCCCGGGTCAGGCAGCCACAGCCCAGCCCGCCTGACCAGGCGCCGGCTGCTGCACACTGACGCCACTGCCGTGAGGATCAGACAAAGGCAGCACGAAAACGCCCGACGCGGCGCACCGCCCGCCGCGCGCGTTCGCCCAAGGGCAGCCGCTTCTCCTTCTCCCGTCCCAGGGCAGAGCAGCCCCCAAATCCTAAAACGTCGGGCCAGCCGGGTGCTGTGTGACCACGGCCCTCGCCCTATGCAGACGCGAACCCGGGCTGGGAGCGGGAGAGGGTCGCCAAGCCCTTTTGCCCCTCTTCTCACTCACTCACCCATCCCATGCCAGATCACCAGCGGCAGCGGCGCCGGCGGGTCGAGGCGGCCCAGCGCAGTGGCAGCGCAGGACGCCTGCAGGAGAGCGACGGCCAGGAGCCGCAACCAGCTGGGCGACGCCATCTTGACTCAGTCACATGACCGCGCTGCCCGGCCCGGCGAGGAGAGGCGAGGCGCGGCCGGGGGCGGACGGCGCGCTGCCCGTCCCTCCCTCGGCCCCCCGGCGGGGTGGGCGTGGGCCCTGGCGCGGTGCCCCGGGAGACTGCCCGCCGCGACGGAGCCGAAGGAATGGCAACGTCTAGTCAGCGCTCACCGCACATCCGACTGTTAACTGATTCAACCCTCATAACTACGCTGTATATACACTTCTCCCCATTTTACAGGTCAGGACACTGAGGCAGTGAGAATTTGGGTAAGGTGCCAAGGTCACAGAGATTGCAGATTGGTGGGTCCACTGCTCTTGACCACAGCACTTTGGAAGAAAAATACTTTGTGAAAGGAAGGAAGGACTCGGCTCTCTATTAGAAGTGGAAGGAGGATGTGGTATTTGTTCTGGATCTTGAAGGAAGATGGGATTTCAACAGGGAAAGATGAAATCCGAGAGAAGGACTGGAAATAGCTAAAGTAGAGAAAAGAAAAAGTATGGTGTGTTTTCTAGAAATGGCAGGGCTTCCAGACTAACAAGAGATGCTGTTGGATGTATGCGATGGAGAAAGTCACTGCCGCTTCCCGGTGTCACCTCAGAGCTGGGTTATTGCAGGAGCCTGTCTACCATTGCCCTCGTTTCCATCCCCCTCTTTAATCCGTTTTATGTTCTGTTGCCGGATTCATTATCTCAATCCTCTTTCATCATCTCAGTTCCCTGTTCAATTTTATTTTTCAGAAAAATATCGAAATAGTTTAAATAGAGAATTGTTAGGTAAATTAGGGTGTATCCACTATACAATGAAATATTATGAGGCCAGTTTTATAAAGGATAAGGTAGATTTATATGTAGTGACAAGAAAAATGTCCTCAATAAGTGAAAAGCTGGTTACAGACACCCACGGGAAGCCCTTTTGTCTGATTCTTTGGGGACCGGTGGTTAGCTGTTAATTGAAAAAGTCGATTAAAATGAAGACTGGTGAAGTATTACACAATATACAGTTTTGTTTATTTAAAAAAAATAAGCTTATTGTTTATTATAAGCATGTTCTTTTAACTTAAGACTTATGAGACCGGCCCTGTGGCATAGTGGTTGGGTTTGGGGTTCGCCTGTTTGGATCCTGAGTGTACACCTACACCGCTGTCTGCTGTGCTGTGGGGGCAACCCACATGCAAAGTGGAGGAGGATTGGCACAGATATTAGTTCAGGGCTAATCTTCCTCAAGCAAAAAAACGAGGAAGATTGGTAACAGATGTTAGCTCAGGGTGAATCTTTCTCACCAAAAAAAAAGACTTATCAATGTAAATTCCTTCACCAATCTTTTGAGGTAGGCTCAAGCTTTTTCTCTGATTATGGGGCTCTGATTGAAGCATTTCTTGGAGTGATTTGTGCTTCTTGCCTTTGACAAATCATCTATGATTTCTTTAAATGTTTCTTTAAGGTGCAGCAATAACTGGAAAACACTGTGAAGCATTCTGAATGCAAAATTCTTCTAGATGTGTATAGTTTTCCAATCACAGATTTCTCACCCATACCTAATTTAACAATTTTTTTAGCCATTTGCCTTTAACAGGTCTTTCCAAAGCATTCGACTTAGTTTTCATAGAAACACCTCTTGCATCTTTCTACTCATATTTCATAAGTTTTCAAAAATTAAATTAAAGCAGCAAATATCACTGATAAAAATAAGTAGAATAAACCCAACTGACATTTGGTGGTCAGGTAGCTCAACTAGCAGAAACACAACTACCCAGAAGCTCTCAAAAGTAACCTCCTAGCCATGTTTAGCATGCTGTGGGCTTCTGTACACACATTTTAGAATTGGGAGAGTAGGTTAAATAGGAATTAAGAAAGTAACTATGTATTTTTGCAAAAAGCATATATGTTGTGATGGTTGCACCACTCTTTATTTACTAAAAACCATTGGATCGTACACAGGAAATGGGTGAATTTTACGGTACGTGGTATCTACCTTAATAAAGTTGTTCTTTAAACATCTATGTATTCCTGTATTTCTAGTGATTTTTACTGAAAGTCTGAAGCACTGACAAGAAAAAGGAAAGAAAATAAATGTACGAAATGATCAGGGGACTGTTAAAAGTGATATTCTCAGGGGCTGTATAATAAGGAACTTTCACTTTTTACTTTATATACTTCTGTATGGTTTTAATTTTTTACAGCAAGGAGACATAATTTATTTTATTTTTTCCCCAAGTTTTCCCCCCAGTTTTACTGAGATATAATTGACAATATTGTATTAGTTTAAGGTGTACAATATAATGATTTGACGTAAGTATAGATACATAACTTTTATAATCAGAAAAAATAAAGAGATATATACATTAAAAATTATTGTACTTCTAGGTTAGGATAGTGGAATAAAGATTTCCATAGACTCTGTTGCCACCCATACCCAAGAAAGTTTGAAAAGTTAAACTTTCATGCATAGTAAACAAAGGGTTACAACGCAGTATCTTAAATGTCAACAAGTGGCAGTCAAGGAAAGACAGGAGATTCTGGTCTAGAGCGTGTCAAGGCTTCCAGCACTGCCTCCATTCCATCAAAACTCATACTGTTAGTCCACAAAATCCTGGGAATTACTGCATACATACACACAAATATTCTAAGAGAAAAGAAACTTGAGTGGTTTCCTTATCTTTCATCTCTTCTCTCTGGAAAAGTGAAAATGACTACTGGGGAGAAGAAGGTGAAATGAGAAATGAAGAATAGACTAACTCTTTTAGGTAGCAGTGAAGACTCCAGGGAAGGGTACCAAACTGAGGGAAGTTCCAAAGACTGAGGTGTTTCCCATAGGAATGGGATACACCAACCCCTCGTAGAGCGAACTCTGGAATAGATGCTTAAAACCTCAGAAGTGATTGCAGAACTCAGTCTTCTAACAAAGGCTGCACACCACCTCCTCTGAGTTCTGCCCCCCCACCTCCTTCAGAAAGCTTATAAATCATAGGAAAAGTACATTAGGAACTCAGTCTGCAGTTCATTAGGAAAACCAAACCAGTTTCAGATAAAGTGGGAAGAAGTTCAGGAGGCAAGTAGAGAAACAGGAAAAATTTACTGCCAGTGCTTTGAGCTCTAGAATAACCTTTAAAAAAATTAGCTCAGTAGACTAAGAACTCAAAAATGAGATAATAAAACAACTGAAAGAGATGAATGGGAAAAGTACGTATCTGATAAAGCAAAGACCTAAACAATATCGTTATAGAACTAATAAATACATCAAAACAGCAAGGGAGAGATCCGTCTATTTGTCTATCATTCTCTCTGTATAAAAGCGTCGAAAGATGTTTAGAATGATGTTAACCAGACATGGCTGGTCTGTTCTGTGATAGAATGATGGAATATCAATGTGGGAAAAAGGCTTGAAATAATCATAATAAAAGCAAATGAAAAACACAAAAAAAGATTAAAATAATCAGAGAGAAGCTAATAGATATGGAAGACAGAGGTTATTGGTATCCCTGGAGTTGAGAACTCTTTAAATGGAACAGAAGAAGCATTCAAAAATATGAAAACTGAAGTTTTCTCTAAAATGGTGAATTAATCTGTAGCTTGAAAGATCAAAACGAGACATTTTGATACAAAATATTCAATTCTGAGACATCTTTTAATTAATTTATTGAAATTCAGGCATCCAGGCAGAAAAAGCAAATTTACAAGAAAAAAAAAGTCAGGCTGTCCTCAGATTTCTCAACAACAACATCCAGAGACAGAAGACAATGGAGCATTGGCTACAGAGTTCTGAAAGAACAAAAGTGTGATGTAAGAACGGTCCACCCAGCCAAGATGTCATTCGAAAAGAAAGGTGCTGAGCAGATTCCCACAAATATAAACGAACTCATAGAAAAGGGAAATCCTTGACAGCAAAATTCAGACAATTAAGAAATAGGACAAAATTAAGACCAAGATTTGAGATGTTTTGGTAAAAGGATAGGTGATGATCACTGAATTCGTTTAAATATAGAATTAATACTGAACACTTGTGTGATTGTTGTTTTAGAGCATATACATGTTACACAAATTAACAATGTCAAATAATATGACTAAGAAATAATGGGCCCTGTGGGAAGAGGTTATGGAAGATAGTGTGAGTGCGCTGGTGTCCTGATCTTCTGCAGCAACAACTGATTCTAGTTTAAAAAGTGTTTTTTGAAAAAGAACAAAACAACGTAATTTCAGTATTACTTTTCCTAACCTTAAATTGATATTTTAAGAAATAATAGCTCTTGTAGTAAATAAACCCTTATTTGATGTCCAGCTTTTCCTTTAGTTTCTTTTTAATAACACATATATTGATATCATTTTAAAAAGTAGATCCATCTATTTGTCTATCATTCTCTCTGTATAAAAGCGTCGAAAGATGTTTAGAATGATGTTAACCAAATGTTAATAACGGTTATTTGTAGATGGTGAGGTTTAGGAGTTTTAAAATGCTTTTTCTTTGTGCATTTTTTTTTTGTTTTGCATTGCTTAAATTCTTTAAAATGAAAATGTATTCTTGGGACCAGCCCCATGGTGGAGTGGTTAAGTTTGCACGCTCCGCTTCTGCAGCCCAGGGTTTTGCCAGTTTGAATCCTGGGCATGGACATGGCACCACTCATCAAGCCATGCTGAGGCGGCGTCCCACATGCTACAACTAGAAGGACCCACAACTAAAAATACACAACTGTGTACCAGGGCATTTGGGGAGAAAAAGGAAAAAATAAAATCTTTTTTTTTAAAAAAAAAAGTAAATGTATTCTTTTTATAAGAACGATAAGCTGGTTTTTCTTAAAACAAAACAAAATGAAAAACAAACCTTCAATACTTACTTCTCCCCAGTCTTCAGGATACGATTGAAGCTTTTGTATTCAAAATAATGATATCAACCCTGATATCAGTTTCCCCACATTAAACCCAGCATATATGGGGTTAAAACCAAAACACTCATTCCCTGCTTACTCTCTGGCTTCCTGGCTCCAGAATCCACTATCCTCCATGGAGACAGACACCGTCAAGGACAAGCACCTGGACTATCTCCTCCCGCAAAGAGATACGGGCTGGTGGGAAAGCTGCTGACCAGCAAGGTCATGAGCCGCCTCCTCTCTGCAGGTGTCTCAAGGCCAAAGACAGGCTGGTGGGAAAGCTCCGACCAGCAAGGCCATGTGCTCCCCCTCCCCTACCTAAACCCCCAAATAAAAACCCTTCCTTTTAGCTTTTTGGGGGGTTGGGATTTCAGTGTTAGCTGCCCTCTCTCCTTGTTCAGCGCTGTGCAAAAATAAAATTCCTACTTTCTTCCACCACACCCGGTGTCAGAGGTTGGCTTGCTGCGCAACGGATGAGCGAACTCACTTCAGGTTCGGTAACAATAAAAACCCAAATTATTTTCCTAAACCATCTCCCTTTATACCCACTTTAACAGGGCAGATCTATAAGAGGTGGTCCCTGCTCCTGTTCCTTTTCCAAAATCATTTTTATCATCTTGAGTGGACTCACCATCCTCCTTCTACCTACGTAAATGCAGCCCATCCCACAAAGCTCAACCTCTGGTCTCTCTCCTCATCGACCCCTTCAGGGCTCACCCTCTACCCAAGCATTTTTTAATTAAATAGTTAAAAAGTATCCACATAGAGAAGTGCCAACAGAGTTCTTACTTCCTCTGGATTTTATTTTAAGGGGAAGCATTTAGAGAGAAACACACAAAGTTTTCTCAATTTAAGTCAGTTCCAAGTTGTTATTTTAATAAGTAGCCTCTGAAGCTTATTAAATAGTAATGTATAGGAAGTGAGAGCTTGCAAAACCTGAATTTCAATGTAACTTCAAAGAGCACTGAAAGTTAACAAGATATATATCCATTCCCTGAATAGACAAGGAACCATGGGAATGTAGAGAAGGATCTGAATGCTCACAGGTTGCAGTTTTCTTTGCACACAAGAAACGAAAACACTTTTTATAGATTAAAATTTTGAATAAAGTTGCTTGCTATTAAAAAATGCTTATTAATAATCAAGGTCTAGTTACCAAATGACTTTTCAATAAAATGAACAGAGGTTGGGCGGGCCCCGTGGCACAGTGGTTAAGTGCGCACGTTCCGCTTTGGTGGCCCGGGGTTCGCTAGTTAGGATCTCAGGTGCGGACATGGCACAGCTTGGCAAGCCATTCTGTAGTTGGCGTCCCACATGTAAAGTAGAGAAAGATGGGCAGGGATGTTAGCTCAGGGCCAGGCTTCCTCAGCAAAACGAGGAGGATTGGCAGCAGTTAGCTCAGAGCTAATCTTCCTCAAAAAAATAATAAAAAAATGAACAGAGGTTTCACCAGGTGACCACATATAGTAAATGCTCTTGGACTGAGAATCTACCATCATCTGGGCCATGAGAAAAGACAATGATATCATAACCTGGTAGCAGAAATGGATTAAAGTAATACCAAGATTTCTTCATTTGCTAACTACTGGGGGCTACAAAAATGATATTAAATGTGAAAGACTTATATTAAACACGCCATTTACATTAAAAACTTTTGAGAAAATGCTTTCATCTTCTTCCCCAGTGGAAAAGAATATCATTCTTTTTTTGTAACATTGAGACAACTTTTAAAGCTTTTGAAATGTTTTACCATATATAGACATAAACACACAGTGTTTAAATTTTGGGAAGGGCATAAAAGGGAAGCTAAGTTCTCTCTTCCTCCCCATTTCTTACTAATCTCACTTCCTAGAGACCATTCTGTTAACAATTTCTGCTGTTTAGTTTTCCTGATGTTTATCATGATTTCTTCAATCTGTATAATTATTTATTAGTTTACCAATTTTAAACTGTATCTCTTCACTGTAAAAGATAAAGAAATTAACGAGTTTTCCCTTCTTTCCATTTCTCCTCTCCACTTCTGAATTTTGTTCATTATTGTGAATATTTATAATATTTATATTATTTTGTGACTAAATTAGATACAAAATTAATTTGGATATAGATTGACTATAAGTTAAAAACAAAACCCAACATTTACTGTCTTATAATTCTATAAATACTAACTGTAGAAGCAAGTAGTGTGGTTAGACTGTTAGTGATGGAAATATATTCCTATGTCACTGAAACTTTGTAACTCAAAAGAGAGCCTTCCATGTATCAGGATCTTGTGCATCTTTTTTTTTTCCCCAAGGTTTTTTCACTTTGTCTGGTCTTATACCTCTATTACTTAGGCCCCATATGGTCCTCTTTGTTAGATTCCATTTTATTTTGCTAATGCGTATGTTTGAGTAATTTTTTCACATAGAGCATGTGGTGTTAAACATTTCAAGTTCTTACATGTTCCTTATTTTGCCCTCACATACAGTTGGCAGTTTGGCTGGGTATAGAATTCTGGCAAAGACTGTCTCCTTGACCAAACTTTAGACAGGCTCCTCCGAGTCCCCTTTTTGACTCTGCCTCATCCTTGGGCTCTGTCCTCAGCCTGCCTTGCCCAGTTTTAGCAAGAATCCCCCCATCATTGATATCTGATCGCCCCTGATATCTGATCAGGTTGCTCATTCCCACCCTTGATGTCTGAGTCCTTGACTTGGTTTTAGCAAGAATTCTATTAGGTAAATTTATCAAGAATCTTCCTACCTTCAGTGTCTCCTCTTAATAGTTTTCTATTCACTGACCTCCTCACTCTGCTCTTTGCCTATAAATCCCCAGCTGTCTTTGATGTATCTGGAGTTGAGCTCAGTTTGAAGGAAGCCTCCCTCTCATATTGCAATAGTACTGAATAAATCTGTCTTTACTGCCTTTAACTATTGTCTGGCTCTTTTTCTCTATTCTAGGTTCAAATATTTCTTCCCTCTCAAATTTGAAGACATTCATTATTAATGATGACGTCTCATTCCTTTATAGAGAACCTAGGGGCTTTTGTTGTTTGTTTGCTTTTTTTCTCTTCAGATGCTTGGTTGCCCATTCATATACCTATAGAGAGAGCTAGCCTGAGTTTCCTCTACATGTGTGTTTTTCCATTAGGTCTGTTCCTTAACCTTGGGCTCTGTGTGAGCAGGAGGTGCATATCACATCATCAGGCAGACTTCTTTGTAGAGTGCATGGGGAGTAGGCAGGCAGTCTGGTGACCTCCATAACTGACTCCATCATGAGGGTGGACTGCATTGCATGAACTGTTCCTGAGTGAAGCTGCTGCTCCCTACTCCCCTTCCTTTTGTGTAAGTCTGATCTGCTTTCTGTCAAGTTAAATATTCTCCCTAGGACCCTTCTCCAGGAAAATCCCCACTGTCTTCAGAGAGCATCTATGTTGTTATTAGAAGATAAATCCTTAAAAGAAAGCAGTTGGGGGGGCTAGCCCCATGGTACAGTGGTTAAGTTTGGTGCACTCCAATTCAGCAGTCTGGGTTTGCAGGTTCAGATCCTGGGTGTGGACCTACACCACTCATCAGTCATGCTGTGGCAGTGACCCACATACAAAATAGAGGAAGATTGTCACAGATGTTAGCTCAGGGCTAATCTTCCTCAGGAAAAAGAAAAAGTGGTTGTGTTCTTCCTCTGGTGGATGGCCATGTCAGACTGTCTGCTAGAAATTCATACCACTTACCCTCTTCTGTGCTGTCTCATATCACAGGTACTGGACATTTGGGGTCTATATTTTCCAAACTCCCTTGCCAGTGGAGTTCAGGTTAGTGCCAGTCAGTGAAAGACATTCAGATGAGATTTGGAAAGCAAACAAGAAGCAGAAGCCATATATTATTGCCTCTTAGGCAGTAGCAGGAAGACGAGGGGTTTTTCAGTGGCCTCCAAGTACTCCCCCACCAATCTCCCACCTTGGTGCTGTATGCAGCCGTAATCACTGCAATTCCTAACACTTCTGACCCTCTGAAAGCTAGTGGGAAGTCTGAAAGCAAAGCATGACCTTCCCTGACCTCCAGTCCTCCAGCTCTTCTAAGGGATTGGTAAAACAACTATCTCCTTGAAATAAATTCCTTCTCACTCGAAACATCTAGAGTAGTCTGTTTCCCTGACTGATCCCCAACTGACACAGTGACAAAGACAAGAGCTGGGAAGATAAACTTGCTTTGAGATGAAATTGGATAGAGAAGGTCCCACATGGTGAAGGCAGAAGGTGGCGGCTCTGAGAAGAGAGAGGAAAGGGTTGGATCACTGGGGCTCACAGCAGAGAACAAAGGGCCCAAGAGCCCTTCAAGGAGAAGGTGCCTGGGGAGTTGCTTTTAGATGTGAGGACACAATCTTCTTCATTTACTACTGTATTCCTAGTGCACAGCACATGCTTGACACAGGTGTACAAAAAAATATGTTTAATAAATGCATAATCCAGTAGAGAACTGTGCCTTTCTTTGTGCTTCAGGTAATGTGCTTTTGGTTGCAAGTAATAGAAAATCCAACTCAAACTGGCTTAAGCAATAAAAGGAATTTATTATTGCACATAACTGAAAATTTTTCAGAGCTATGCTGAAACTTAATCTTAGAAATTCAGGCAAGGCTTGATCCAGCAGCTCACCAAGGATCTAATTTCTTTTCATCCCTTAGCTCTGTCTTCTAAAATGTTGGTTTCATTGTAAGATGACTTCTTTTGTTGTCCCAAGATTGATGCCTGTAGCTCCAGGGTAACACACTTTCTCTTTCACATCTTTTGGGAAACAGGGAATCTTTAGCCTCACATTCCTAAAAAAGATATAATTGGATTGGATTAGATCACATGCCCACCCCTGGACCTATCACTGTGACCAAGTATGCACTGCTATGCTCCACCCCTGAGTTAGAGTCAGATTCCCTGGACAAAATGAATGCTATGAGGGAGGACAAAAAAATGTTTTCTATTCTTAATATCTGGTCTATTCAACTTTATTGCCAATTCTTGAGGGGACCCACGTCTCTGTATAGCTGGGGCTTGGCACAGGAACTACTTGCCGTGGGAGTCACTGGAGAGACGTAGACTCCACAATGGATAAGACACATCCCGAATGACTCCATACAGTGAGACAGGATTCCATCTACCTCAGTGACAATCCCCAGCCATGCTCTGGGTAAAAATGTTCATTCCCTGGAACTGGTGCTGATAAGGAAGGGGATATGCCTCTGCCCCAGGACCTGACCCGCAAGAGGCAAGGGATGGGTCTCCAGAATGTCCCGTAGCTACTGAAATGAATGATCCAAAACCCTAGATCTCACTTCATCTTACCCACTCCAGGACTTAGCTCATTAATTTGTTTCCTCTTACTTGTACATCATCAGAATTTCCCTATCTAATTGATTGTCTCCATGTGCATACAAACATGCTGTAATTTCTCCTATCTTAAAAATGCACTTCCTTTGAACTTGACACCTTCCTCTGGTTATTACCCTATATCCAAGCTCCTTTTATAGAAAAAAAATCCCTTATACAGTTGTGTGTACTTGAACTCTCTATTGCCTCTCTTCTCATTTTCCCTTGAATCCATTTTAATCAAGCTCTTACACTTATGATGCCACTAAACTACTCTCATCAAGGTCATCAGTGATCACCATTTTACTAAATCCAAGGGTTATTTTTCAGTCTCATCTTTCTCAGCTTCTCAACAGCACTTGGCACAGTTTATCATTCCCCCCAACCTTTTTTTTTAAAGATTGGCATCTGAGGTAATCTTTTTTTTTCTTCTCCCCAAAGCCCCTGGTACATAGTTGTATACTCTAGTTGTGAGTGCCTCTGGTTGTGCTATGTGGGATGCTGCCTCAGCATGGCCTGATGAGCGGTTCTATGTCCACAACCAGGATCTGAACCAGCAAAACCCCAGGCCACCAATGTGGAGTGCATGAACTTAACCACTCAGCCATGGGGCTGGCCCTATCATCCCCTTCTTGAGACACATTTTTTGCTTGGCTTCCAAGACCCCACACCCCTGACACTTTTCCTCCTATCTCACTTGCTGCTCCTTCTCAGTCCCCTCAGCTGGTTCCTCCTCCTGTTTCTAACATCTAAAGGTAGAGTGTCACAAATCAGTCCTCTGACCTCTTCTCTATATACAGTCCCTGAGTCATATCATCTGGCTCCATGACTTTAAAAACTATTACAGGAGAGTGACGTCAGCATCATGGTGGAGCGAACTGCTCCCTTAGTTTCTCCCCGCTAAGATACAACCAAAAAGACATTCATTAACCAACAAAGGATGCTCACACAGCACAAAAGGACATCTAAGAGACCCATGCAGCCATGTGTATGAAGGTGGGGGTAGCAGATCCTGGGAAGCAGTGGAAGGAGGTGAGTGGATCTCCTCCCCCTACCCAAGGGCAGCAATCTAGGTTGTGGGTCCACATGCAGCAGCTGGTGCATGTCTCTGAGAGGAGGCAGGGGAATGGGAAGGCCTCTGATGAACTCTTTACTTTCATAGTTACATCTCAGCCTGCTGGAATGCTCCACACTGAGGTGGCTCAGCCACCATGAGGGTACCCCCACCAAGCCCAGCAGTCCAGGTGGCCACTGGTGAGTGAAGAGTGGGCTCACATGCACAGAGGAAAGCACCATTCTCCCATCTGGTGCACCAGTGGCAAACACAGACAAGCATGATTGGTACAACTTCCAGCAGATGCAGTGGGCTCAGAAAACACAGCTACTGCCCCCCAACCCCAGTGGTGGCAGGTGGAATCTGCAATTAGATACTATGACTATGCACTGGCAAAAGTCTACTTCATCAAACACGAAGAAGAAATACATTAACACTCTAGATCACAACAAAAATGACAAGTCTCCATGGGGCCAGCCCGGTGGCACAGCGGATAAGTTTGCACATTCTGCCTCGGCAGCCCAGGGTTCACTGGTCCATATCCTGATGCAGACCTATGCACTGCTTGTCAAGCCATGCAGTGGCAGGCATCCCACATAGAAAGTAGAGAAAGATGGGCATGGATGTTAGCTCAAGGCCAGTCTTCCTCAACAAAAAGAGGAGGATTGGCAGCAGATGTTAGCTCAGGGCTAATATTCCTCAAAAAAGCAAAAAAAGACAAGCCTCCAGAAAACAACCGTGAAGTCACAGAAATTTACAATCTAAAGGGCAGAGAATTCAAGATAGTTATCATAAAGAAATTTAACGAGTTACAAGAAAACTCAAAGATAGTTCAATGAACTCAGGAATAAAATTAATGAGCAGAAGAATTCTTCATGAAAGAGATTGAAACTCTAAAAACAAAAAACAGCCAGAAATGCTCAGGAGATGAAGAACATGATGAATGAGACAAAAAAAACAATCTAGAAACCTTAAAAAACAAAGCTGACATCATGGAGGACAGAATTAGTAATTTAGAGGACAGAAATATAGACATGCTTCAGGTGGAGGAGGAGGGAGAACTAAGACTTTAAAAAAATGAGGGGCTGGCCCCGTGGCCGAGTGGTTAAGTTCGCGCGCTCCGCTGCAGGCAGCCCAGTGTTTCGTTGGTTCGAATCCTGGGCGCAGACATGGCACTGCTCATCAGACCACGCTGAGGCGGCGTCCCACATGCCACAACTAGAAGGACCCACAACGAAGAATATACAACTATGTACAGGGGGCTTTGGGGAGAAAAAGGAAAAAAATTTTTAAAAATCTTTAAAAAAATGAAAAATTCTCTAAGAAATATCCAACTCAATTAGGAAATTCAACATAAGGATTATAGGTATTTCAGAGGGAGACGTGAGGAAGAAAGGAGCAGAGAGCTTGTTCAAAGAAATAATAGCTGAGAACGTCTCAAACTTGGGGAAAGAACTGGAATTACAAGTAAACAAAGCCAATAGAACTCTTAATTACATCAATGTAAAAAGACCTTCTCCAAGGCATATATTATTAAAACTGGAAAAAGTCAATGACAAAGAAAAACTATAAAGCGCAGCAAGGCAGAAGAACGTAATCTACAAAGGAACCCTTATCAGGTTTTCAGTGGACTTCTCAGCAGAAACCTCATGGTCTAGGAGAGAGTGAAATGATATATCCAAAATACTGAAAGACACAAATTTTCAGCCAAGAATATTCTATCCATCAAAACTATCTTTCAGACATGATGGAGAAATAAAAACTCCCAGATAAACAAAAGCTGAGGGAGTTCATTGCCACAAGACCCCTCCCTTCAATAAATGATCAAGAATGCCCTCATATCTGAAACAAAAAGGAAAAGGTTTACAAAGCCTTGAGCAAGGAGATAAATAGACAAAATCAGAAAATAGCAGCTATCAGAAAAGGTTAGCAAACACTTAAGTATAACATTAAAGATAAAGAGAAGGAAAGCATCAAAAATAACTATAAACTTCAGTTTAACCACAAACTCACAACGCAAAGTGGAATAATTTGTGACAACAATAATTTAGAAGGGGAAGAGGAAAGGGATGGAACCTGCTATAGGCTAATGGAGGTAAGAGGCTATCAGAAAATGGACTATCTCATCTGCAAGATCTTTTATACAAACCTCATGGTAAGCACTAAACAAAAAGTCAGACCAGGGGCCAGCCCGGTGGCTCAACGGTTAAGTTCTCATGTTCCGCTTCGGTGGTCCAGGGCTTGCCGGTTCAGATCCGGGGTGCAGACATGGCACCGCTTGGCAAGCCGTGCTGTGGTGGGCGTCCCACATATAAACATAGAGGAAGATGGGCACGGATGTTAGCTCAGGGCCAGTCTTCCTCAGCAGAAAGAGGAGGATTGGCAGCAGATGTTAGTTCAGGGCTAATCTTCAAAAAAAAAAAAAAATGGTCAGAACGGAAATACAAATGATAAATAAAGAGAAAATTGAGAAAACCATCATAGAAAACCACCAAACTGAAATGACAGAAATACACGAGAAGGACAAGGGAAATATAGAACAACTGGAAAACAATAGATACATGGCAGTATTAAGCCCTCATATATCAATAATCACTCTAAATGTAAATGGACTGAACTCTTCAATCAAAAGACACAGAGTGGTTGGATGGATTGAAAAACAAGACCCACCAGTACGCTGCCTCTAGGAAACACATCTCAGCTCTAAAGACAAACACAGGCTAAGAGTAAAGGGATGGAAGATGACACTCCAAGCAAATGGCAAACAAAAGAAATTAGGTCTTGCCATATTTATATCAGACAAAGCAGACTTCAAGATAAAAAAGACAGGGGCCGGCGTGGTGGCAGAGCAGTTAAGTTCACACATTCCACTTCTTGGCAGCCCGGGGTTCACCAGTTCGGATCCCAGGTGCGGACATGGCACCACTTGGCAAAAGCTATGCTGTGGTAGACATCCCACGTATAAAATACAGGACGATGGGCATGGATGTTAGCTCAGGGCCAGTCTTCCTCAGCAAAAAGAGGAGGATTGACAGTAGTTAGCTCAGGGCTAATCTTCCTCAAAAAAAAAAAAAAGATAAAAAAGACAATGGGAGACATAGAGAGGCAGTATACGATGATAAAAGGGACACTCCACCAAGAGGACATACCACATAAAATATATGTACCTAACACAGGAGCACCAAAGTACATAAAGCAACTATTAATAGACCTAAAGGGAGAAATTAACAGCAACACAGTAATAGAAGGGGACCTCAACACCCCACCTACGTTGATGGATAGATCATCCAGGCAGAAAGCCAACAAGGAAATAGTGGAATTGAATGCAAAAGCAGACCAGATGGACTTAATAGATATATATATAGAACACTCCATCCAAAAACAGCAGAATACGCATTCTTCTCAAGTGTACATGGAACATTCTCAAAGATAGACCATATGTTGGGAAACAAGGCAAGCCTCAATAAATTTAAGAAGATTGAAATCATATCAAGCATCTTTTCTGACGATAATGCTATGAAACTAGAAATCAACTGCAAGAAAAAATCTAGGAAAGTCACAAATATGTGGAAACAAAACAACATGCTACTGAACAACCATTGGATCAATGAAGAAATCAAAGGAGAAATAAAAAAATATCTGGATACAAATGAAAATGAAAATACATCATATCGATTCTTATGGGATGCAGCAGTTCTAAGAAGAAAATTCATAGCAATGCAGGTCCACCTCAACAAAGAAGAAAAATCTCAATTGAGTAATCTTAAACTACACTTTAACAGAACTAGAAAAAGAAGATCACACAAAACTCAAAGTCAGCAGAAGGAGAGAAATAATAAAAATTAGAACAGAAATAAACGAAACAGAGACCCACCCCTCAAAAAAGTAGAAAGGATTAATGAAACTAAAAGCTGATTCTTTGAGAAGATAAACAAAACTAACAAATGAATCACTAACAAAAAAAGAGAGAAGCCTCAAATAAATAAAATTAGAAATGAAAGAGGAGAATGTACAATGGATACCACAGAAATACAAAGGAGTATAAGAGAATGCTACGAAAAACTATATGTCAACAAATTAGGTAACCTAGAAGAAATGAATAAATTGTTAGACTCACACAACCTCCCAAAACTGAATCAAGAGGAAATACAGACTCTGAATAGACAAATCACAAGAGATTGAAACAGTAATCAGAAACCTCCCACAAAAAAAATCTAGGACCAGATGGCTTCTCTGGAGAATTCTACTAAACATTCAAAGATGATTTAATAGCTATCCTTCTCACACTATTCCAAAAAACTGAAGAAAACAGAATGCCTCCTAACTCATTCTACGAGGCCAACATCACCCTGATCCCCAAACCAGACAAGGACCAACACAAAGAAGGAAAATTACAGTCTAATATCACAGATGAACATAGATACAAAAATCCTCAACAAAATATTGGCAAACTGAATACAGCAGTACATTAAAAGGATCATACACCATGATTAAGTGGAATTTATGCCAGGGATGCAGGGATGGTTCAACATCCACAAATCAATCAATGTGATACACCACGTTAACAAAATGAGGAATAAAAATTACATGGTCATCTCAATAGATGCAGAGAAAGCATTTGACAAGATCCAACAACCATTTATAATAAAAACTCTCAATAAGGGGCTGGCCCGGTGGTGCAGCGGTATAAGTTCGCATGTTCCGCTTTGGTGGCCCGGGTTTCGCTGGTTTGGATCCCAGGTGCGGACATGGCACCGCTTGGCAAGCCATCCTGTGGCAGGCGTCCCACATATAAAGTGGAGGAAGATGGGCACGGATGTTAGCTCAGGGCCAGGCTTCCTCAGCAAAAAGAGGAGGATTGGCAGCAGTTAGCTCAGGGCTCATCTTCCTCCAAAAAAAAATTTTTTTTAAATAAGTAACTTCATACAATTCTTCCAGCAAACACTGCAGCTATTTTTATTTTTGCATGCCACCTTCCAGATTTTGCCCACAAGCAGACATCTTTTCAACCTTTTGGAAACACAGAAGACGCCATCAAAATTTTGTCCATGGGGAACATCTCCAAGGCTAGAGTCTGCGGCTCAGATGGGGCCACCCAGGGCAGAACCTTCGCTTCTCATAGGCACTTGGAAAGCCCCATGAGTGGAGACACAGGGATCGGCCCCAGGTATGCAGCAACTGGTAGTCATTTGGGGCGGCCAGAAATTGAGGAAAGCAAGCACTCTGCTGGTATATTCACATATCCAACAATCAGTATACTCTGTTACGGAATCTTATAAACATTTTCCTTGATTCTATAAGCTCTGCTTTTTTCCCTTTTATGACCGGGTAGTAGACACACAATAATTTATTAAACCTATTCTATATTGGATTATTGAAATTTAAGTTATACACATTTTTGAATCTTACAGAATTCTGCAATTAACTCTTCCTGCATCAAGCTTTTTACTTTCTTTGTACTATTCGCTTATTGTGCAGTAGTTAAGACTGCAGGCTCAGGAAAGACAATGTCTGGTTTTTAACACTAGTTCCACGATATCTGTGGTACTTTGGGCAAATTAGTTCTCTGGGTCTCAATATTTCATTTGTATAATGGAGTCACTGATATCACCTTCCTTATGTGATCGTTGAGGGAATTGAAAGAAAGAAATTACATGCAAAACGCTTGGTCCCAAGTTAGAACTCAATAGGGGATAACCACTACTGTTATTAATTATTCACCCAGGAGTAATTTCAAGGATATTAGTATCTTCCAGACTGTTTCGAGATTGTGGTGATGGTTGTACAACTCTGAGAATATACCAGAAGTCATTGAATTATATGCTAAATAAAAGACTATTGCTAATTATGTCTATTTTGTTTTTCCAAATGGTATTCCTATTTTCATTCCTATTCTCACATCCATTTTAGCCTGATCTCATCAGCAATGGAGGTATTATTTTAAATATAGTTTTGTTTATTTGAGAAGGGTCCAACAGAGCGTGCTTTCTTTTGAATTTTCCTTCCTGGTTACTAGCAAGGAGGAATACTGTTGCATGTATTCTTGACTCTATTTGTTCGTCATTTTCAAACCCTTTGCCGATTTAATTACTGCAGTTGAAGCCCTTCTTTAACAATCTGTTTCTTAATATATTTAATTCAGTCACAATAGTGGGTCAGTCTCTAACAGGGAGACCTTCAAAGAGGCCAACTTTTTCTCCTCAAACGGCTCTTCAATGTTGCCCCAGATTAGCCAAGGATCTTCCCATTAATTAGATCTTCTCCCAGTATAGTCTTTCCACCCTAAAGAACATTCAGTGTTTGCCTGAGGGATGCACTTTAAAGATAGAACAAGAAAAATCTTTGAACATATGCTCTTTTCTTCTTGATCTTTGTAACAGCTGATTGGGGCTGGGAATTCTGCCAAGGTAAACACGTCCTCTTTAGGAAAGTGCAAGCTTCTCTGCCATCTTCGAGGGGCGCGCTGGAAGGAACGATTACGCAGCATGCTCACAGGATAACTTTGGACTGAGAACACCCCCAATTTGGAGACGATAACACCCCAACCGGAAAGAAACCATCACTATCTTTTCCTAGTAGGACGGTGTTTCATGAAATATACAGAATGTTGTAACTCTCATGATTCCATCTAGATAAACCGAGGATGACTTGCAGGGAGGTTGGTAAGCTGCCCAAACAAGGGCCTCCTAGGCCAGCGGCTGAGCTCTGTCAGTGTGCCCAAAGGGATCAGGCTCAGAGACTCACACTAACCAAATTCACAGGAGTGTAAGCCTCCATAAAGGGGTTCTGCGGGTTCTACTTGTGATGGTCATGCCCTGAAAGATGAGAAAAGGAGTAGGTGTTAGTCCGTTTATGTGGGAAAGGAGAATGGTTCAGTAGCAAAAAGACTGGAAATCTCTAAAAGGACTGAGTGGTCTGGGGGTGGGCCTGCTGCTGGGTGCATCCTGCTTGTTCAGATGGTATCCTGAGACCACGGATGACTCAGTGACTTTTTCCTTCTGAATATACAACTTAAGTTGTCAGTCCGTGAACAATCTGTGGTTCAGGAGGGGCCACTAGCAGCCCTTCCAGTCTCTCCATTCTGAGAGAGAGCACCGCTGAGAGAAGGTTGGGTCATTAGAGAGAATGAGGCTATTAGCGTCATTGCTTATTTCTTTGTCTACTGTAATATTGTCTACCCAATAAGTAAGTACCCTTTCTCCCTCTTATTAATAGCCTCAAGATACAAGGGATCCATTCAATGATCTCTTATGAGTGGATTAGGAAGAATTGGAATTTCTTCTATCCTTAATTCTCCTGGCTCACTTGGGAGCCATTCAGAACGAAACAGATGCCGATTTATTAATAAATATTCCCTTTGATGAGATGTTCTTATCTGCTGAGAAGCAAAATAAAAGGTTAGCAGTTTAGCCCTTGAAAAGCGTTGGGATGCTTGAAGCTCAGCTTTATTGGATGTCAGCCAGAAACACTAAGCCATCAAACAGAGTCTGTTTAAGTGGACACAGTCAGTTATTTACTTAGAACAAATAAAAATTCTTATGTCTAAGTGAAATATAAAATGAACACAAGATTATTTCACCATACAGCAGCTACCAAAACTTGCAGACCACACAAGATAATTGAACTCTACAGAACCGGCAATCCCTGATCGCTTGCTGGTTGCCCTGAATTATTTTGATGCCAGCTACCAGAATTTGATAATTCAACTATTAGTAATAGTTGAATGGTACTTTATAATCAATAGATAAACTGAATTACAATGATCAGTGGCCCTTAATAGAATGATATGATTACAGCCATTGGAAAAAAACATCTACAGGTAAGAGGGAATTGGATAGGGGCACTAAGATTTTAATCAGGTTATGCAAAAATACCACAGTAGGAAACTGGTGGAGAATGCAGCTTGTCTCAAATGTATCTTCTATTTGGGACTCGGTTATAAGGTCACCTCTACCACTAAGTCCGGTCAGTGTACTAGGATTTTTCCAGAGAACACAAGCTTCAACTCCGGACTGCCGACACCCATTAAAAGTCTATCGTAATAAGTGTAAAAAGTATTTTTCAACTAAAAAATTAATTTTTAAAAAAGCAAAGTCTAACAAAATGAACTTATATTTATGGATGATTACATGAGGGGTACATTCTTTAAAACATATTTTTTGAATGCCTCCTATATGCCAGACACCATGTTGGGTCCTGGGGATACAGAGGTGAGCAAAAAGGAGTAGGCCTTGCCCTTGTGGGACCACAATTTGATGGCGAATGAGATACAAATGCAATAACTATGTAAAAAATTATAACCTTACACTTCTCATCAGTTCTGTACAGAAAAGGTGTAGAAAGAGGGTTTGACCTAGACTGGGAGGTCGGCGAAAGTTTTCTTTCAGAAGTCACGCTTGAGCTGTGATCTGAAAGATATGTTTACTTTGCAAAACTGGAGTTGGAGATGAACAGGGGAGCATTTTAGCCAGAAGACGGAGGCCCTGTGGAAAGAGCAAGTGTGGAATCTGCCCCTCATGTTAGTACTCTTAACACCATCTATGGGTCAGATCAAAACCGCCCAAAAGCTCTACATCTTTTAGTAGCCATAGCCTCCCTGGAGGCCCAGGGAGGAGACAAAGACAAATAATCACCACTAACTTTTGTGAAGTGCTTATGATGAGCCATGACCTTTGTGAGAGGTTGTAAAGGAAAATCTACACTCCTCCTGCAGCTTTCTCCTTTACTCTCACACTACGACCACACTTGATTTCACTTCTGACACCAGATAGGTGGGGCTCCCACACATCAAGCAATTCTCCAACACCAGTTGGCTGTCCTACAATTTAACTCAATTCTGACACTACAGCGTCAGATCCCACAAGTTAAGGGCTCGGTCCCACAAGACTGCTCACCCCCTTCAGGCACTAATTGCAGGTCCCAGGTTGTCACCTGTACTTATGACCAACCAGCTATAAATCTGGGTTCCCATGACACCCTCCTTGGGTTTAGTAATTTGCTAGAATGGCTCACAGAACTCATGGAAATACTTACTTATGTTTACTGGTTTATTATAAAGGTTGTAATAAAGGATATGAATGAACAGCCAGGTGAAGAGATATATAGGGCGAAGTCCATGGAATTGGGGTGCACCACCCTCCTGCCATTTAAATGTGTTCACTAACCCTGAAGCTCTCTGAACCCCGTACTTTTGAGATTTTTATGGAGGCTGCATCACGTAGGCATGATTGATCATTAACTTAATCTCCCTCTCCCCTTCCAGAGCATGTGTGGTAGGGCTGGAAAGTTCCAAGCACCTAGTCATGGCTTAGTCTTTTTTAGTGACCAGCCCCATCCTGACGCTGTCCAGAAGCCCACCAGAGTTGCCTCATTCGAACCAAAGACATTCCTATTGTCCAGGAGATTCCAAGGGTTTAGGAGCTCTGTGCTGGGAACTAAGGTCAAAGACCAAATATTAGAATAGAAGATGCTTCTAGTGCTCTTATCACTTGAGAAATTACGAAAGTTTTAGGAGCTTTGTGCCAGGAACTGGAGGCAGAGACCAATATATATATATATTTTATTATTTCACAGAGGTTTATGGAGATTATTTAATCTAAGCCAACAACAACTCTATGAAGTGAGCTCAATCATTTTCAATTTTCAGATGAAAAAACTGAGACATGACGTCAAAGCCAAGGTGAGGCAGCAAGTAAGAAACAGAATTTGAAGCAAGCAATTGTGACTGCGGAGCCCAAGCACTCAGCCTAACTGCTACTTATGACTTGCAAGTTCTCATGAGACTTATGAACTCATGAGGCACAGTGGCATCCTGGAGTCACAATTCTAAAGAATCACCTTTTACAAAGGATTTTATATGCGCATGCTAAACCGTTCCCTCCCGATCCAGCCCCTCTCCTCCATCCCACTCAAGTCCTGTATATCAGTAGCAGACGAGCAGTGGTGGGTGCAGGAGATTTTTGACCAGGAGAGATAGAAAGAGGAAGCCAGTCAGCCCGGATCAAGAGATGTTTTCCTGGGGAGGTCTGGGGTTCTTCTTG